>NC_083436.1:19032856-19349522 GCF_020745735.1 Hemiscyllium ocellatum
ACATTTTAACTACTAAACAGCAAACAATTAAAACTGGGGATGCATAAGAGATTAGAGTTGGTGGAGCACAGAGATCTCGGTGTGTTTACTATTCCAGAATTAGCTTGGTATACAAATGTAACCCCAGCTCCTTAAACCTCTCAGCTGTGCCATTTCCAGTCTCAATTACCAGTGCAAGGAATTTGTCAACTGCTTTTGTTCAGGCAACCTTTTCAGCTGCTTTCCTGCTTCCTCTTAGCACCAAACCCAAATTTCCCTTTGGGCTATCCCCTGTTCAAACTCTGAACTGATATGTTTTTCCAGGGGCAAGGCCATGGAGAGATTTGAAAACGAGGATGAGAATCTTAAAAATTGAGAATTTGCCAGACTTGAGACCCAGCACAGCTCCGTGATCATCGGGTGATACATAACCAGGATTTGGTGCTTGTTAGGATGTAGACAGCAGAGTTTTTTTTGTGAGCTCAAGTTTACTTCAGATAGAGGAGGTCAGTCAGAAGAAACATGTGGGAACCAGAAAGAGACAAGTTCAGCAACACCAGAGCTGAGCAAGAGATAGAGGTGACCACTGTTTAAAAAAAGTTGGAAGTAGATTAGTCTTTCAGTGATGGAGCAGATCGAGTCAGAAGCTCATTTCAGTCATATAGGACGCAAGGCTACACAATCCCCTTTTATGCAGAAATAGTCTTGGAGAACTTGATGAGATTTAAAGCCTGATAATCCACATTACAGAGTACTGAAGGAAGCAGCCCTAGAAATATTGGATGTATTGGTGATCATCCTTTAGACTCTGAGATCGTTCCTACAGATTGGAGGGTTGCTATTGTAACTCCACTATTCAAAAAGGGAGGTTGGGGGAGTAAGGGAATTAAGGACCAGAGTCTAAATTGACACTGGTTTGTCAAGGTTTTTATAGTAATGCACTTAGAAAACAGAGGTAGAATCAGACACAGCTTGGTCTTTTTAAAAAAAAAGGGAAATCATGTTTGACAAGTCTACTGGAATTCTTTAAGATTTTAACTGGTAGAGTTGATAGGCAGGCTGACTGAGTGGGCACATGCATAGCAGATTCAGTATGATGTGTGCAAATGTGAAGTTTTCCACTTTGGTGGCAAAAATAGGAAGACATTATTATTTAAATGGCTGCAAATTTCCCGACTCAGGCGACAGACTGTGTGGAGTTTGCACGTTCTCCCTGTGTCTGCGTGGGTTTCCTCCGGGTGCTCCGGTTTCCTCCCACAGTCCAAAGATGTGCAGGTCAGGCGAATTGGCCGTGCTAAATTGCTCGTAGTGTTAGGTAAGGGGTAAGTGTAGGGGTGTGGGTGGGTTGCGCTTCGGCAGGTCGGTGTCGACTTGTTGGGCCGGGGGGCCTGTTTCCACACTGTAAGTCTAATCTAAATTGAGAGGTGGGGGTAGGGGGAGGGGAGGGACGTGTTCACTGAGATCTGTCCTCATGCACCAGTCTCTGAAAGTAAGTGTGCAGGTGCAGTCGATTCCTAATGAAGGGCTTATGCCTGAAAGGTCGATTCTCCTGCTCCTCAGATGCTGCTTGACCTGCTGTGTTTTCCCAGCCACCCACTGTCGACTCTGATCTCCAGCAACTGCAGTCCGCACTTACTCCTCGGTGCAGCAGGTTGTAAAGCAGGCAACTCTATGTTCAAAGATTAGAGAATCACTATAATGTGGAAGCAGGCCATTAAGCCCATCAAGTCCACCTCGACCCGTCATTGCAAGAGGATTCGAGTACAAGAACAAGGATGTCTTGTTGCAATTGTACAAGGCAATGGTGAGGCCACACAAGGAATATTGTGTCCAGTTTTGAGTCATAGAGATGTACAGCATGGAAACAGGCCCTTCGGTCCAGGCCGACCAGACATCCCAACCCAATCTCGTACCACCTACCAGCACCCGGCCTATATCCCTCCAAACCCTTCCTTCCTATTCATATACCAATCCAAATGCCTCTTAAATGCTGCAATTGTACCAGCCTCCACCACATCCTCTGGCAGCTCATTCCATACACGTACCACCCTCTGCGTGAAAAAGTTGCCCCTTAGGTCTCTCTTATATCTTTCCCCTCTCACCCTAAACCTATGCCCTCTAGTTCTGGACTCACCGACCTCAGAGAAAAGACTTTGCCTATTTACCCTATCCATGCCCCTCATAATTTTGTAAACCTCTATAAGGTCACCCCTCAGCCTCCGACGCTACAGGGAAAACAGCTCCAACCTGTTCAGCTCTCCCTGTAGCTCCAACCCTGGCAACATCCTTGTAAATCTTTTCTGAAGGTCTCCTTATGTGAGGAATGATGTTCTTGCCATAGTGGGAGTGCAGTGAAAGTTTAGCAGACAGGTTCCTGGGATTGCAGGACTGACCTATGTGGAGAGATTGAGTCAGTTAAAATTGTATTCACTGAAGTTTATTAGAATAAGAGGGGAATCACATAGAAACTCTAATAGAACTGAACAAGTTAGATACAGGAAGGATGCCCCAATAGTGCAGGAGTCCAGGCACAGAGGGTCATAGTTTCACGATAAGGAGTAAACAATTTACGACTGAGATGAGGAGACATTGTTTCACCCAGAGAGTGGTGCGTCTGTGGAATTCAGTGCCACAGAAAATGGTTGAGGCCAAAACATTTTGCTTTCAGGAAGGAGCGAGATATAGCTCTTGTATCTAAAGGTATATAGAGGGAGAGTGGGATTAGGGTATTGAGTTCGATGATCAACCATGATCATATTGAATAATAGAGCAGACTCAAGGGGTTGAACAGCCTCCTCCTGCTCCTGTCTTCTGTGTTATTATATGGTGTGTACAGAAACTGTCGGTCACTGGAAACTGGAACATGCAGGAGGAAGAGGTGCACCCAAAACCCAAGAGATTGAGTCTAAGACCCAGCACCCTGCCCTATGATGCTTCTGGAAGTGGGAAGAGGCCTTCTTTCTATTTATGGATATGTAGTAGGGTTTGTGGAGAATGATAATTGGACCTTGGAAACGTTTTGTTTGCTGATCTGTAGTGAATACTGATGTATCGAAACCAACAGACTAAAGAGGAAGAGTTGAGGAAATATTTAGCCAATTGGCAAAGGGAAAATTCTTGAATATCCAAAATGAACTATGACAGATAAAAAGACACGGCTCACCTTCCGAGTACAGTAAGGTAAAAACAATGACTGCAGATGCTGGAAACCAGATTCTGGATCAGTGGTGCTGGAAGAGCGCAGCAGAGGGCTTTTGCCCGAAACGTCGATTTCGCTGCTCGTTGGATGCTGCCTGAACTGCTGTGCTCTTCCAGCACCAGTGATCCAGATTCCGAGTACAATGTCAGGTTCTCAACCTGTTGAATTGAGATTTTGTTGGTATGTGTCACGTTGCTTGTGTGCAGTTTGGATTGCATTCCTTTGCCACATTTACTCCATCTCGTACCACTCCAGTCCCATTCTATATTTTCTGAAGAGTGCCACATTCAAGTTATGCTGTGGCTTTGGAGAATGTGTGGGTGGTGATGTGCTTTGGCACATTTTTGGGTTGCAAGAGAAAGGAAAGAAATGAGAACATTTGTAGAGTTTCTGCCCCGTACAATGGTTCTCTTGTTCCCTTTTTGTATTCTGACTGCCAAATGCAAGTGATGCCGTGGTTCAATGGGAAAGTGGAACGTGGTAGGAATTAAGTGGGAAAGTACCATGGAATGAAATGTATGGCAATAAGAGACATCTCAGCTGAACAGCTTTTATGTAAAGTATCTAAGCAGCAATTAATATTCATTCTCCCAACCGAAGTCATTATTGACCCGAACAGTCCACATAATGTCTCTGTTTTCCTTTTGAAGTACAGATCCATAGAACTGTACAGCACAGAAACAGATCATTCAGTCCAACTTGTCCATACCAACCAGATATCTTAAATTAATCTAATCCCATTTGGTCCATTTCTTTCTATTCATATAACTCATCCAGATGCTTTTCAAATGGTGTAATAGTGCCAGCCTCCACCATTTCCTCTGGCAGCTCATTTCATACACTTACCACCCTCTGCGTGAAAAAATTGCCCCTTAGGTCCCTTTTAAATCTTTCCCCTCTCACCCTAAACCTATGCCCTCTAGTTTTGGACTCCCCTATGCTGTGAAGACTTTTTGGCTATTCACCCTATCCATGCTGCTCATTGTCTTATAAACCTCTCTAAGGTCACCCCTCGACCTGTGACATTTCAGAGAAAACAGCCCCAGCCTGTTCAGCCTCTCTCTGTAGCACAAACCCTCCAAGCCTGGCAACATCCTTGTAAGTCTTTTATGCACCCTCTCAAATTTAACAATGGCGTCCACATAGGAGGAAGATCAGAACTGAACGCAGTATTCCAGAAATGGCTGAATCCATTTCTGTACAGCTGCAATATAACATCCCGACTCCTAAACTGAATGCAAGCATAATGTCAAACTGGTTCTGTTTGGTCACAAGTAAAGATGCTATTAGCGGTGTCATTCAGAGATAGTTTTTTGTCACTTGGTTTCGGTGCCTTTTGGGGTGTGGGTTCACATTGCGAATCCTGTCCTTCATATTTTACCAGTATGATCCCAAGAAAATGGTATTAATGGAAGGAAGTGATTATATCAGTTCTACAGGGATTTGACCAGTTTCCTGCAAACAGGTAGCTAGCTGTCCCTCCATCTGACCCCAAGCAAAACCTCGGGGCCTGGATGTTTATTATCGAGACAATATCAATGCAGCTCTGAGAAAATGCTGCATTCTCTTATGCTTTTAGGGTGTAGGTTTGCTCGCTGAGCTGTAGGTTTGATATCCAGACGTTTCATTACCTGGCTAGGTAACATCATCAGTGGCGACCTCCAAGTGAAGCGAAGCTGCTGTCTCCTGATTTCTATTTATATCTTTCTCCTGGATGGAGTTCCTGGGGTTTGTGGTGATGTCATTTCCTGTTCGTTTTCTGAGGGGTTGATAGATGCCATCTAGATCTATGTGCTTGTTTAAGGCATTGTGGTTGGAGTGCCAGGCCCCCAGGAATTCTCTGGCATGTCTTTGCTTAGCCTGTCCCAGGATAGATGTGTTTTCCCAGTCGAAATGGTGGGTTTTTTTCATCAGTGCGTAGTGCTATGAGGGAGAGGGGGTTGTGTCTTTTTATGGCTAGCTGGTGTTCATGTATCCTGGTGGCTAACTTTCTTCCTGTTTGTCCTACGTAGTGTTTGTGGCAGTCCTTGCATGAATTTTATAGATGACGTTGGTTTTGTCCATGGGTTGTACTGAGTCTTTTAAGTTTGTTAGTTTTTGTTTGAGAGTGTTGGTGGGTTTGTGTGCTACTAGGATTCCGAGGGGTCTTAGTAGTCTGGCTGTCATTTCTGACACTTCTTTGATGTATGGTAAGGTGGTTAGGGTTTCTGGCTGTGTATGGTCTGCTTGTTGTGGTTTGTTCTTGAGGAATCTGCGCACTGTGTTTTTTTGAGTATCCGTTCTTCTTGAATACGTTGTATAGGTGGTTCTCCTCTGTTTTGCGTAGTTCGTCTGTGCTGCAGTGTGGTGGCTGGTTGGAATAGTGTTCTGATACAGCTTCGTTTGTGTGTTGGGATGGTTGCTGGTGTAGTTAAGTATTTGGACACTGTTTGTCGGTTTTCTGTATATGCTTGGTTTCAAATCATAACAAAACCACTAATATCTCTAATATCTTTTCAGGTGTGGCTATAAATTTTGTTTATTGAAGCAATCATGAGAAATGTTCAAGTAGTTAGACAAGAAGCAGGGTCTGACTTGGGAGACAGAGCATTTTATAGGCAAGTACATAATGGCTCTGAAATTCTGTGGGGATTAAGAGTTTGTCACTAGTTCCGTTTACACATTCCCCTGGGGCTTCCATTAGTCTCTTGTCGGAATTACAGTACAATCTCCACGGAATTTCATTACCTTTTGCCAAGCATGTAGGGACCACATAACACTGACTGCTTTGTCCTGTAAACAATGTAGGCTTTGAAAATAGGTGTGAATTGATTTATGTCTAGCGTGTAGGTGAGGCTCAACATTGCCTCAATTTGATCAACTTAGTTTAACTGTAGAAAACACCTTTTTGATTTCCCAAGTTCCAAGCTAAGAGAAATGTCACAATAATGAGCTTCTACCTCTTAGGTTCTTGTGGCTGTTGGTGGGAGCAGTGGACAAGGTGGTCATTGAATCACAATGAATATATAATCACTCATTAGTCAAAACCTCACAAGCCACTTTGGATTTTGGACATGGATCTAGGCTTTGGAGTGTTGGGGATATAGTAAAGTGTTGTGGCTGGATTTTCCAACAAGTACTGCTCCCACACTCTGGGGATACCTTGCCTCTGCCTAGCCGGATGGCTGTAATTTTTCATGTGATGGTCTTTTGGCTTGAGACTCGGTTTCTCACCAAGTTTTTGAGCTGCCACCCTACTGGAGTACCACTGCTTTACTATAGGTAGGCCAAGAAGTTGGCATTTAGCGATGGACTCAGACATTGAAGTAATGAGGTAAGACTGTGATCCCTGATCTCTCCAGGACCAGGCTATAAGGCCTATACAAGCAGATTGGGGGCATCTTGGAGGGGGCAGGGCAGTAGGGTGGACAAAGGGAGGCAAAGCTGTTGACTGGGGAGACGGGGGAAGGTGTTGCTTTGGATGGGCACAGGATGTCCAGGTTCTTTCTCAGGCGAATCACACGCTGGGTTAAATGTGCTAGGCTATACATTATGCACTGGCGTTTGTGATATCAGAGTTGTACAAGGATGAGGTATTAAATCAAGTATTAATTGCTCACCTTGAGAGTCTAAATCGGGCAATGGATAGGTGGCACCTCCTAAAGCTTCATCCACCATCTGTAAAAACATGGCATGGCTTGGGTTGGGTGAACATCCAGCTGATATGCTGCCAACGGCACGATGCCCTGAATACTGGATCCACCCACCAGCAGTGACCCGTAGAGTGCAGCTCCTGTTGCGTTTCTATCCAGAAAGGTGTCAGTTAAAATCGAAAACAATTGAAATCTGGTGCTTTAATTATTAAATACATTTTAGTTTGTTGCCCAAATCATATGATAAGTTATTTTCAATCCTCCAAGAAATTTGTGTTCCTTCAATTCGGAAGTTTTATACGGCATTGACTTCCTTCGCTTCACTGTTGGAAGTGGAGTCTCTGCCCGAAGCTCTGAATTTTATCCCTAAATGATTCCACCTTTTGAACCTCTTTCTCCTCCTTTTGAATTGGCTATTTAAACCCTACCTGCGCTTCTGTCCTATTCTCTGACTTGGTGATCGTACTTCCTGAGGCACTTTAGAACATTTTACTGTGTCACTGATAGAGTATAATTGCAAATTGTGATATAATAATGTTTGTTTTTCTACTGTGTGAAGTCTAGGGGAACAGAAGGTGGTCCATCAATTTAATCAGCTCATTAGTGGTGAGCATTTCCCTTCAAAACAGGTAGCATTGCCTCACATACAAGAGCAATACTGTGTTCCCATCCACTCACTGCCCACTTAATGTGCACTTCTTTCATGGTGAAGGATTCACTGTGGGACTAGAGTGTTTTTTTTTATGGTTCAGTCTCATTTGTCAAGCTGCCAGCACAAAGCTTGTCCCTCAACAGAAACCTGCTGACCTGAGGCCAATTATCCAGCAGGTTGGCCCATTTTGAATGGGGCAAAAGCAATACATTAAAGGAGAGGATTAGAAATGCGAGCGGGGTGGAAATAGAGCAAAAGTTTCTAATGGCAAAAAAAAATTACAGCAACTACAATAATACGTACAAAGAACGTATGGAAACCTTTAACCAATAAGAAATGATTGCAATACAAATAAATGCCAAATCTATTCCAGATTTCCCTGAGGCAGCTGACTGTTTGTTGGCTTATGCTGAGAATGTCTACTCACTGAATTGTCCATCCCTTGTTTGGTGAGTGGGGCCAGGCTTGTTATTCACATTGTGGGCAGAACTGGAAATGGCATTGGGATCTCACATCACCTCACACTGATTTGTCATTACTCATGAGGCCACACACCAGTTTCAGGCTGATCAAAGAACCAAGTCTGCACAGGAAATCAACACTGGCAGATGGCGAGTTTACAGTTCGATTCCACTTGTAATTAAGGCAAAGGGGTCAAAAGGAACACAAGAATCATCCCATCGTGCAAAGAGGGAATGTAGGCTTGCTTATTGGCGGTGTCTTTGGTGGTAATCATAAGGGATAGACATACTTATTTAATTTTCTTATTTTCTGAATGTAAATCCCTGAAAGCTAAGAGGTTGCCTCATCCTTTGTTGAAGTCAGGATCATTAGTCTGTCTTTTGGTCACTCAATGGGAAACTCATTGTAAGGTGCACCATTGTTTGTTTGGGTTTCTACACTAATTCAAACTGTAACCAACCTCCAAGTTTGGCTGACTCAGGACAAACGGGGTTTGTACTAAGACCCTCCAGTTTGGACGTTAGCTAAAACAGTTTAGATTAATTTTACAGATCCCTAGTAATGATGATAGTTGACAAAGAGGGAAAGTGATTCCAGTAATACACATGATTGAGCTGTGCATAGGCCATTAAAGCGATAAATCAACACTTTAGCTCCTCTGCAGTCAAATAGGTTACTGACATTCATGGTCCAGACTTGCAGTTGAACAATCACGATTGTCAAGATGTCTGATCAGAATTACTATCTTATGAAAGAGAAGGAAAAAACAGTAAGAGAAAAGTTCAAGCATTATCACACCATTTCTGTTATGGCAAGGGAGAGGCTTAAAAGGGAATTTGTGATTGATCAGGTGTGATCAGCAGGTACTTGTGTTTGGGGCACAATATAAAACAGTGGAACCAAACGTTGTGTACATGACAGCAAATAAGACTAGGAAAGTCCTTTTCCTATTCCAATCTTTTGTGCTGTTGTACGCCCCTTCCTGTTGCAGTTCTCTTCATATTGCATGTGATTCTCCAATTCAGTGTCATTGTCACAGTGCTATCCTTGTTTAACAATGACTTTAGTAATCTACTTTCTGAGTTATTTGTCTAGAGTTCCTCATTATAATGTTTCATTATTTGAATTTAAGCAGACATTTTTAATAATTCATATTGCTATAATTCCTACCTCCTTTCCACTCTATGTCTAATTTATTTTTAGCTCTGTATTTCTCATTCTGAGCTTAATCTGACTCTAATTCATCCAGTCCACATTTCCATCATTCTTGTCTTTCTTCATCCAACCTTTAAGAAATGAGATTTAGGTGAAAGGTTGGTGGCCCTGTTGTTCAGTAGCAATATCAGCCAGAAGACATTTTTTAAACTGAAGGGTGAGGAAGAAAGAAGGCAAAGGAAAACAAAACTTAAGTAAAAGTGCATTTATGTAGTGCCTTTCCCTAAGCACTATCTTTCTCTTGTGTTTGATGCAGCTAATTATTGTTTTCAAGAACAGGGGCTGTTACTGTGTGTGCAAGCATGGCAACCATTTGGCAAAATTGAACTATCACCTACAGCAATGACATGAAGGACAAATTTGTTTTACAGGAGGGTTTCCAACTCATTCCATATGGTTTGGGTTGTTTACAGGCTGAAGGTCCCAGCCAAATGAGGAACTTCAGCCATCCACTGGGATATGTCAGGTGTGCAGGAATAGACATCGTTTTCACCGTTATAGTGGACAAATACAGGACAGACATCAGCAAGTTGTTTGTCATCCAGAAGGTCAGACGACCAGATGAGTTTGAAGTGACTGTATTGATTTAAGAACCAATCATCCTCAATGATTCACCTCTCCACCATACCTATCTGGTTTCCTTCTCCCTCCGCTTTTAAATGTTTTCTAACTGCCCTAAGGTTTGTACTGGTACCTATCTTTAATAAACAGATGTTCGCACTGGCAGTGAATGGTAGAATTTCATTTGTAGGGAATAATAGATTCAAATAAAAAGGATGTGCTTATTGAAATACAGCTGATCTCCATTTAGAATTACGATGATGATTCTCTGAGCCTTTTGTAGTCTAATGTGTCTATTTGCTATGGGAGTGAAATGAATGGGAGGACTATGCGGGTAATTGGTTAGCAGACTGGTCTTTCAACCTTGGGTTCTCAGCTTGAACTGAGACTGATTGATTGAATGAAAGGCTGCTTTGTTTGTTGTCCACAACTCTTGAGTGTGGAAATGTTCTGCCGATCCGAATTCCGTTGACATTACTTTCTCAGCCGCATTAGGGAGATTTGAACAATTCTTAGATAAGCACATGGATGATTTTGGGATAGTGTGGGGGGATTGAGCTGAGAATAGTTCACAGATCGGTGCAACATCGAGGGCTGAAGAGCCTATTTTGCACTGTGTTGTTCTATGTACTTTCACTTCTCATTGAGCTGGGTGTCTAAGCCAGTTCATTCAGGCAACTTACCTTTGCTAGGCTCTATGGTTCTTCCACAAACATTGAAGGAGGTTTGGCAGCCCCCACCATAGATCTATGGATCTCAACTTTCAAGTGAACAAGGATCTTTTGGAAACATTGCCACCTGCCCTTGGGAAAGTTAAACTCAGCTGGAGTTCCAAACCGAAATGGTTATACAATGTTTCTTGCTGGAATGTACACAAGAATGAACTTCGAGTGAAAGCAGAATTGTGTTCAGATGCTCCTTGCAGCTGCTCAATGTGTAGGCTTACAAAGAGTAACGATAACTTGGGTGAGTTCCATATAGAATGGGAAAGGAATCTTCCAGAAATGATTTCCTCTCCTGGGTTACTTTTATGACCAACTTATTGGCACATGGAAAGTAGCAGCGCAGATTTTACAGCGTATGTGATGGTATTAATGTCACTTCACAGATGCTGACAGAGATTCAACTTCTGGGCTAAAAACATGAAACACTGTAACATACAAATGGATTCAATTGACCTTTGTAAAGCAACAAATTCCAGATAGTTATGTGGCATTCCTTACTGGAATCGTAAGTCAGACTTAATCGGGACCAATGGATTACGATCTGTGTCGTGGAAGTAGATTTGAAAAACATCATTCAGAAATTTTAAGTCAAAAGGATTCCACATGCTATTCGAACGCACATAGAGGTACAATGCACTAATATACTGTAACTGCTATAAGCTCTCTGCTTCACATTTAGTTAAAACATACTGTACTTGGAGCATGAACCATGTATTTACATTTGAGGGAACATTACCAGGTTGAAGCTTGTTCGAGTTGAAGTGTTTGTGAATGAAGTGTTTTGTCAGCAGGACTCATAGAACAAATAAGCACCATGGGTGCTAGAACATTGCTGAAACTATAAAGAGTTACAGCTGGGAGACCGAACAGGACACTTGCTGAAGGATAGACTCCACAAATGAAATTAATAACCTGGGACGAAGAAGAAAAGTTGATGCCAGGAAACAAAGTGCGAAAGATAGACGCCTTTTACTCCAACAAATATTACAGGTAAATTAAATGTCATGTTCAATTTCACAGCCACTCACTAAACATTAATTGTAATTAATGCCTTTGTAATTCTTGATAATACTACAGCATGTAAAACTGAAAAGGTTTGTGAATTGCCTTCTAATATTAAGGGTAAGTGATGTATGTGTAAAAGATAATCATTGACTTAAAATGGATATCTTCTTGTTGGATTTGAATGATCAAAAGTATTAATATCTGTGCTTTTCTGTTTTCAGATTTTCAAACAGCTGGCTGCTGAACTTCAGTGGATCTGTCTGCCAAAGAATGCTCCTCCAGCTCAATATTATGGATTGGGGCTATCTGAACTGACAGAATAGTGTAATGATACAGCACAAAAAGGAGGCCATTTGGCCAATCGTGCCTGTGCCAACTCTTTGGTAGTTATCTAACTAATCCCACATCCCTGCTCTTTCCCTATCGCAATACAAATATTTTTGCTTTCAGACGCATATCTGATTCCCTTTTGAAAGTTGCTATTAAATCAACTTTCATCACTATTTCAGGCAGTTATAATACAATAATTAACTGTGTATTCATCACTTCCTCATGTTTCTCCAGGGAAAGTGATGGTATTGTCACTGGGCTAGTTACCCAGAAGCACAGACTAGTGTCTGGGACAGGGGTTCAATTCCACCATGACAGATGGTCACATTTGAATTCTATAAAAACCTGGCCTAATTGTGACGATGTCACTACTGTCAGTTATTCAAAAATCCGTCTGGTTCACCAATGTCCTTTGGAGAAGGAAACCTGCCATTCATCCCTGGCCTAGTCGAGGTGACTCTGGACCCACTGCAATGTGATTGATTTTTTAACCGCCCCTTGGGTAATTAGCAATGGGCAATAAATGCTGGCCTTGCAAGCAACACCCACATCCCACCAATGAATAATAAAAAAAAACTTCCACCAAACATCTTGCCCAACCTCTGCATCATAAATGATTCAATCAGCCCTGGTACCATTCCAGTAAATCACTTATCCATCTTCTTTAAAGCCTTGACATTATTTCTAAATATGAGAAAAAGAGAGAGACAAAAAGAATGGAAAAGAAAGAAGCCAGTAAGAGAAGGCACAAGAAACTACTGAGCAAGAAGGAAATAAAGGGACAATTTAATTTAGTTCATGAGCATTAGTACAGGCAATGGGAAAAATAACTTTACCACACAATGCAACTGATTAATGTGTATTTTCTTGTTGTAATAAATTAGATTGGTGGGACAGGCCCTGGTTATTTTTCACTGTGGTTTCTCCTTTCCCCTCCTGAAGGCAGTAACACGTGCCATGGGGAATATTCTCACGGGTGACAACTGCCCTGCAGGGTCTTACCCAAATGATGATATCCAATGTGAAGGTGTTCTTGTCAGAACCAGTGTGCAAAGAGTTTGTGTCTTCGCGCAAACTCGGACCGCTCCTTCCTACAGCAAGGGCATTCTCCTGGCTTCTCATTGGCTTCCTGGGGTGGCACGCGCCTTACGTAACAGCATCAGATTTTCCAAGGTGACCCATTGGATTGTGCAATCAGATTGGCAATGTTTGTAAAAAGTGCAGTGAGCGACTTAATCGTGCTCCTACTCTCTCCTGGTGGGGATGTCAAAATGTTGTACGTGTGTGTGTGTGTGTGTGTGTGTGTGTGTGTGTGTGTGTGTGTGTGTGTGTGTGTGTGTGTGGTAGGTAACCTGGAGAAGGTCTCAAAGCAGATTAAGGATCAGGTGATGCATTTTCTTATCGATTGACAGCATGTTGCAGGCTTTCTCTCTCTTGCTGGCTGTGCAAAGTTTCATCCAATTACTGTGGCTTTCAGTGACACGTTACTGTCCTCTTGACCAACTAAAATCTCATGGAGATAAAATAGAATGCAGCGTTACTGAAAATAGCTAGAGATGACAAGGAGAACAGTAAACAATAGTCTCATGAAAATATGGATGCATTAGAAATTAAGACCATTAAAAATACCAGATAGATATAGAAATGTATACGTAGATCACTTACAACTGATTTATCTGTTGCTCTGGATCACATCAGCAAAATAGTCTATGTGTGGAACTGCAGGAGATGGTGGAGATACTAAATGAGTATTTTGCATCAGTGTTTACTATGGAGAAGGAAATGGAAGATCTAGAATGTGGGAAACAAGATGATGACATCTTGAAAAATGTCCACATTACATAGGAGGAAGTGTTGAATGCCTTAAAACTTATGAAGGTGGATAAATCCCCAGGACATGATCATCCTAGAACTCTGGAATGCTATGGAAGTGATTGCTGGACCTCTTGCTGAGATATTTGTATCATCTATAGCCATAGGTGAGATGATGGAAGACTGGAGGTTGGCTAATGTGCTACCACTGTTTAAGAAAGGTGGTAAGGAAAAGGCAGGGAACTATAGACTGGTGAGCTTGACATCGGTGGTGAGCACGTTTTTGGAGGGAGTCTAGAGAGACAGGATGTACTTGTATTTGGAAAGGCAAGGACTGATTATGGATAGTCAACATGGCTTTATGTGTTGGAAATCATGTCTCACGAACGTGATTTAATCTTTTGAAGAAGTAACAAAGAGGATTGAAGAGGGCAGAGCGGTGGACGTTATCTATATGGACTTCCAGTAAGGCATTCGACAAGGTTCCCCATGGGAGACTGGTTAGCAAGGTTAGCTCACATGGAATACAGGGAGAACTAGCCATTTGGATACAGAATCGGCTTCAAGGTAGAAGGCAGAGGGTGTTAATGGAGGGTTGCTTTTCAGAATGGAGGCCTGTGACCAGTGATGTGCCACAAGGATCGGTGCTTTTCATCATTTATATAGATGATTTGGATGTGAATATAGGAGGTATAGTTAGTGCGTTTTTGGGTGACACCAAATTGGAGTTGTAGTGGACAGTGAAGAAGATTACCTCAGATTGCAATGGGATTTTGATTATGTGGGCCACTGGACCGAGGAGTGGCAGATGGAGTTTAGTTATAGACAGTGTGAGTTGTTGCATTTTGGAAAGGCAAATCTTAGCAGGACTTATACACTGAATGGTAAGGTCCTAGGGAGTGTTGTTGAACAAAGAGACCTTGGAGTGCTGGTTCATAGTTCTTTTAAAGTGGAGTCTTGGGTAGATGAGATAATGAAGAAGCGTTTAGTATACTTTACTGGTTGGAGCATTGAGTATTGGAGTAGGGAGGTCATATTGCGGCTGTGCAGGACATTAGTCAGGTCACTTTTGGAATAGTGAGTACAATTCTGATCTCCCTGCTATAGGAGGATATTGTGAAACTTGAAAGGGTTAAGAAAAGATTTACAAGGCTGTTGCCAGGGTTGGAGGATTTGAGCTATCGGGAGGGGCCGAACTGGCTGTGGCTGTTTTCCCTGGAGCGTCGGAGGCTGAGGGGTGACCTTATAGAGGTTTATAAAATCATGAGGGGCATGGATAGGATAAATAGGCAAGGTCTTTTCCCTGGGGTGGGGAGCCCAAAACTAGAGAGCATAGGTTTAGGGCGAGAGAGGAAAGATTTAAAAGGGGCCTAAGGGGCAACGTTTTCATGCAAAGGGTGGTACGTGTATGGAATGAGTTGCCAAATGAAGTGGAGGAAGCTGGTACAATTACAGTATTTAAAAGGTGAGTACATGAATAGGAAGGGTTGAGAGGAATAATAGGACTAGATTAATTTAGGATATCTGGTCTGCATGGACGAGTTGGGCCAAAGGGTCTCTTTCCATGCTGTACATCTTTGTCTTTATGACAAATTGCATTCTCTCTGAACCCAAGTGGAGTAGCGCTGGTATTAAAAACAATGAACTGCTTGGCGAGAGGGATGAAATATAGTGAGTTTGATTTTTCTGTATTTGTGGCTTGACTGTCTCTAGCTCCATTAGCTTGTGATGTGACTTTGAGTGTAGAATGTTCCCTTGTGCTCCAAATTCAACCAACTTTTATTTTAGTACCTGAACAGAGCATTAGGTTTGTGGTGAAAAAATTAAAAATGGAAATGAAAATAGAAAATGCTGGGAATACTTGGTAGTTTTGTGGAGAGAAAAATAGTTAACTTGTTGAGTTGAATGACATTATATTTTCATTTTAATTTAAAATTGAAATCTTGCTGTTTAGCCGATATGTGAATGTTTTAATGCCAGCAATGTAGATCATTAGCACAATGTATGTAATTTTAAAAAAAATAAATTTATTGCGAGCTAGCAGTGATCTTGGACGATGTTACCTTGTTTATTGTTCCATCTGTTTTCCTCATTCTGCTAAATCCACCCGTGCATTTCTGTATCTGACCTATACTTTTTATTGCTTTCTTTACCAGTAAGAGGTAACAGTAAGGGTGAGGTGCTTGGTCTTCATCATCCAGTGTAAGAGCTCTGTCAGCAATTTTGAACATTAATAATACAGCCATTTCTCTAAGTTGCATTATGTGAGAGAGTGCTTCTATAACTGTCACATTGATAGAGAATATCAGACCCACGACCAGAATGTTCAGGCACAAAGCGCCTAGAAAATGGGAGGAATGGCCATGAGCGTAAGATATAATGGGGTGTTGTGCTGGGGTGGGATGCACCGAGTCTGAGTATACAGCACAGAAGCACGCTGTTCAGTCCAACTCATCCGTACCGACCGGGCATCTTAATCTGATCTCGTCCCGTTTGTCAACAATTGACCTACATCCATCTAAACCCTTTCCATTCATATACTCATCCAGATACTTTTTAAATGTTGTAATTGTACCAGCCTCCACCACTTCATCAGGCTCCTCATTCCATACACACACCACCCTCTGCGTGAAAAAGTTACCTCCCTTTTAAATCTTTCCCCTCTCACCTTAAACCTATACCATCTAGTTTTGGACTCTCCCCACCCTGGGAAAAAGACTGTTCACCCTATGCATAGCCCTCATGATTTTATAAAACTCCTATCAGGACACCCCTCAGTCTCCAGTGCTCCAGGGAAAAAAGCTCCAGCCTGCTCAGCCACTCCCTGTAACTTAAACCTTCCAATCTTGGCAACATCCTTGTAAATCTTTTCTCCACCCTCTGCAGTTTAACAAAACCTTTCCTATAGCAGGAAGACCAGAATTGAATGCAGTGTTCCAAAAGTGGCCTCACCTGTGTCCAGTATAGTTGCAACATGACATCCCAACTCCTATACTTAATGCACTGACCAGTGAAGGCAAGCATACCAAACACCGTCTTCACCACCCTGTCGACCTGCGACTCCACTCTCAGGCACGTAAGGAAGGGACACGAGGGATGAAACTGAAGTGGGTTGAGAACTGAGGCTCTTGATAGTTTCTGTTGTTGACTCCTCTTTCCATCCCCATTTTTGCAGTCCCAAAATGTCTCCATGCAATTTGCAATTAATTTGGCTCTGGTAATGTTTAACCATCACACAAAAAAATGTGTTGTTTGGGAAGTAATATTTTCCTTTGTTATCACGTTTCCTGTTTGAGTGGCTATGATGGACTAGTGTGAGCCTATACCTGTACATTCACACCAAGTGCAATGTGTGGTTCATTGTGACTTGTATTAATCTGGTGGATCAAAGTACTTACTAACTGTTTGGAACTATCCAAAATGGAATCCAGGGTTGAAAAGACCATGGCTGACCTTTGAACCCTCTACTTACCCTTAGGTGACCAAATAAGAGCTGCTTAATGACCTTAACGCACCCACTTTGGGATTGGCCCAGCTGCAAGTGGGCAAATTGCCATGTGGTATATCCACCAGAACAACCCTTTCTGACAGCTTCTCAACTCAGGGGGGAGAATCCCTTCATCAAAGACAACTAATGCCTGGTCAAGAGGCTGGATATAGAGCGACAAATGTCCACTGAGACCTAGTGCAAATGCCCCCATCTTCATCCCCCCCCCCCCCCAAAAAAAACAAAGTCACAAGTAATTTTCTTTTTCCCATGGTCCTTTGCAATCCTGGCCCTCAGGTGGCCAGCAGCAGCTTCCCCTATGTCCACGCGGAATGAGAGAGCAGCTAGCCTTGGCTCAGCGAAGTAACATTTCTCCCACACTGGTAGCATTGCCAGTGCCTTGATTCACATTAAATTCAGTGGGCCTTCTCTGGAAACAACTCTCTTGCCAGTTGATGGGCACCCTAACAAGATTCCTAGGATGTCTCGTTCTTGGCCCTAGGACTGGCTCTCAGACGCTCCACTGTGTCATTGTACAAGTGGGTGCCTTTTCAGTTTAAGTGACATCACTACGTGACTAGAAAACTTCTCTTTGAGTGGGGCTGTTGCTGCACTCCTTGTCAAGAATATAACCCATTGGTAAGGTTTGTACTTTTGTGGAAGTGTACAGCACTGTCATATGCATTCCTAGTTTGGAGGCTTCTACATGTGTGACAAAATGTGTTCTCCCTTCACTTCAAGAAATCCTGCTGATTGTGCAGCACTTTAGATCCTTTTCTGAGACAAAGAAAAAAATAATAACAAAGAAGCAACTTTTTCACACAGAGGATGGTACGTGTATGGAATGAGCTGCCAGGGGAAGTGGTGGAGGCTGGTACAATTGCAACATTCAAAAGGCATCTGGATGGGTATATGACTAGGAAGGATTTGGAGGGATATGGGCTGGGTGCTGGCAGGTGGGACTAGATTGGGATGGGATATCTGGTCGGGTTGGACCGAAGGGGCTGTTTCCATGTTGTACATCTCTATGACTCTAATTGCAGGTGATGGAAAAGAGAAAGTGCTGGAAAAATTCAACAGGTTGGTCAGCGTCTGTTGAGGGAAAAACTGAGTTAACATTTCTAGTCAATTGTCCCTTTTGTCACTGGACTCAAAGCATTAAATCTGTTTTTCTCTTAACAGGCGCTGCCAGACCTGCTGAGTTTCTCCTGCACTTTGTTTTTGTTTCTTGTAAAAGGCTGCGTTAGCAAAGTTGGGATATTATCTCAGGCTTGTTAAACACTTCCATGCAATTATCCTAATTAGTTGGGAATCATTGTCACATGGTGACAATAAGTAGGGGTTTTAGACAGTTTATAGAGTAAGTGCCGAAAAAGAAGCAATGCTGTGTACAAACTGGCGATCAGCAGCACTACTTCAGGAAGAGTTAGTAATCTTGATAGCAAATATCGAAATGAGGACAGAGCGTTCTACGCTATGTTTGTAGTAGCAGCTCTTTCCATGCCAGCTTCTCTGTTCCTCTCCCCCCTCCTGTTCAGACCCCTTGAGATCTCCAGACTTTTTGACTCTGAGGGACTTGATATTAATCCAGTCAAACTATTGCTTTTTTTTTGGTCAGGTATATCTAGTTGTCATTCTCCTCCTGCCTTTCCAATTGTGCCTTCCTTATCCAGTGCATGCGAGATTGGGAATCAAACACAGCAAGGGGAAATTGAGCCTGTTCCGTAGTACCTTGCATTGGCACAGTATTGTGTCTAAGAAGAGTTAACAATGTATTCATGTTGACAATCTGACCTTTATAACAGTCTCATACATAATAAGTCCTTGCAGCCCCTGCAGTATGTACACACTGTAATTGTGCAGGGACAATGATTGTCAAATTTGACTGTCTCCCCAATGTTAAGTAGACAATAATAATAAGACAAGTAGGAATCAAACTGAACCTAAAAATAGTGCAAAAGTCAATAGAAACTATTCATATTTGAGGGACAGTCCCAAAATGTGTTGCACTCAGACACAGAACTTGTTGAAGGAGTGATGGTTCTCTTGGAGGTGTAGGAGTACAATCTGTCACAAATGATTTCAATTGAACATGTTGCTTATTTTCATATGACACAAAATGCTGTAAGGGACATTCCATTAATACTTAACTGTAAACAAACAACAGTACAGTGGATGCCAATTGCTAACTATCTTCCTGAGATTAGTGCAAGCGCATGTGGCTTAGTAGCTGACAAAGGTCATGCCACAGACTGTAATGTTGTCGCAGAAGCAGCAGTAAAGTAGCAAGGATGTACTGGGAGATATTTGTGACACAGTCACAGGCAGAAACAGCTTAGTAGTTCATTAGATGATACAACTGGTGCCTTCGGGCCCATCTCTTATTGGGATGTAAAGCCTGTTCATGAAAAGGAATGCAAACACTTGGCCTGCTTTTGGTTGTCTATAGACAGATGTGAACTCTTGTTGGAGCCTCTGTGGTAGTATTCTGCACAGACTGGGGTTCTGCTAAGTTCAGTGGAACTGTATGGTTTCATTTACCTTCCCTCTCCATCCCACTTACACTGAAATGTATCCTTGGAGGGTTACATGGAGCCAACAGCCACCGGGAAATAGGTTTAGATGGACACTATTGCAGCTGGGAAGGTGTCAGATGAATCATCACACCTCTCTGAATGAGCTGCAAAATTTTGGCTCTTTCCCTAACTCTAATTATTTTGTTCAAATTATTTATCCATTTTCCTTTGAAAATTGCCATGCATTCTTCCTCCACTGATGTTTCAAGCAGTTTGTCCTGACTACTCCCTATGTAAACACACAAAAAAATTCTCACCAACTTTTCTTTTGTAGCCTTGATGGTTGTACATTTGTACAGCAGTTAATGACCTGCCACCTGCTGGAAATAATTTCCTTTATTGAAGCTCCTTGAAATTTTGATCATCGCTGTCAAATCTTTTCTCTGTTGTGGAGAAAAGAGCTCGGCTTTTGATTAATGTCGCTTGTCCATGTTTTCAGCTTGGAACATCTCCCATGTCACATCTCCATGAAGTGGAGGGCCCTAGTTCTCATGGGCTTTGGGTGGCTTTGTTTTGCAGCTAACGTAGAACTGAAAACTGTGCTTAGTGTGAGAGCTCTTCTATCTCTAGCCTGTGATTCTGTTTACATTTAGCTAGCTTTGTATAGACTGGGATTCAGCTAACAAAGGCAGATACTTTAATTACAACATTATGAACCCTCTGCTGCCAAATCCAGTACAGATTTGAAATTCCATGGAAGCGCAAGGAGCGCTGGGGATTATCTTGATCGGAAGAGCTGTGGGAATGCCAGTGAATCTGTCTTCACTATTTCCCTGGGTTTGTTGCAGATATCATGCCAAAGTTAAGGCACGGTTTTGGGAGAATATCTGTGGAAGCTCACTCCTATGCATTTATCGATTGCCTTAATGATCTGTTCACACTTTGAGTAGTCTGTGCTTTGATTAAAAAGTCAGTTCCTGAAAATTTTCAACTTCATTTAATTATTTTAATCCTGGAAAATACAATTCTTCCTATTTTCTGTGTTGACAAGTAGTCCCAGATCAGGAGCAGAATAATGTTCCCTCCACTTAGCATGAACAATGTGACTCATTGGAGAAACACTATTCACTACAGCAATTGTTTGCCATTTCCCTTACTAGCCTTTGAGTGACACTTAACATATCATTAGGAATACTTTTTAAGTGTTGGCTTATGTCCGGTGTGAACTGGATTGAAACTGTTTAAATTTATTTCACGTATGATTATAGCACCATTAAAGGAGATGTTCACCTCCGACCAGGCAGGCCAGTGTGCTCCAAACAGTGACAGTCACCTTCCTTATTTAAGAGCAAAGAGATGACTGGATTGTGCTGTAGATTACAAAAGAAACCCTTTCTCATCTAGAACTTGGTTTCACTCCAGTCCGTGATCTGCTCCCTCTGCTGGCTGCACAGTCTCAATGTAATCTCTAATGGTTTAAAGTCAGAATGCAAACTTAACGCTAAGTTTCAGATCGGATGGTTGATGTAGAAAATGGAAATGTTAGGGTCTAAATTGGAAGCTGGGTTGAGGAAAGAGCATTGTCCTGAACATTTTCATGATCACCAGACTTCTCAGACTTTTATGCCAATGTAGAACGTTTTTTGTAGTGTATTCACAAATTCAGGAAAACAGCTAATTTGCACATAATAAGCTCATGGATACAGGAATTTGATGGTGGCTGATGTGTATTTTGCACTAGCTGCTTATATTTATTTGCTGTGGTAGTGGTTAAGTTATCCCTTGCAACATAAGTAGCTAGATGCGCATAACATGGTATTGAAGAATCTAACATATTTATTATAGTTGGCTAGTTTATAGACACAAGTCTTTGGGCTAGAATTAAACTATTTAGTCACGGCAGAAGAACCTTGTAATCATGTTTCAAGTGATCAATGTTAAGATGGAGTCTGTGATCTTTATACCATCAGGTTATATGCTCTGATAAAATGATGATGTGAATGATGATATTATTTATCATATTAAAGGTATCCAGACAAGAAAAATATTCCAAGCAGATATACATGGTTGTACTTGGGAACTTGTCAATATGATAATTATACAAATATGTGTTGGGTTCTGTTCGCCGAGCTGGGACTTTGTGTCACAGATGTTTCATCCCCTGTCTAGGTGACATCCTTAGTGCTTGGGAGCCTCTTGTGAAGCCCTTCTGTGATGTTTCCTCCGGCATTTGTAGTGGCTTGTACCTGCCGCTTCCGGTTGTCAGTTCCAGCTGTCCACTGCAGTGGCCGGTATATTGGGTCCAGGTCGATGTGCTTATTGATTGAATCTGTGGATGAGTGCCATGCCTCTAGGAATTCCCTGGCTGTTCTCTGTTTGGCTTGTCCTATGTTAGTAGTGTTGTCCCAGTCGAACTCATGTTGCTTGTCATCTGAGTATGTGGCAACTAAGGATAGCTGGTCGTGTCGTTTCGTGGCTAGTTGGTGTTCGTGGGTGTGGATCATTAACTGTCTTCCTGTTTGTCTTATGTAGTGTTTTGTGCAGTCCTTGCGTGGGATTTTGTACGCTACATTGGTTTTGCTCATGCTGGGTATCAGATAAGCAACATGAATTCGACTGGGACAACACTACTATTATAGGACAAGCCAAACAGAGAACAGCCAGGGAATTCCTAGAGGCATGGCATTCATCCACAGATTCAATCAATAAGCACATCGACCTGGACCCAATATACCGGCCACTGCAGCGGACAGCTGGAACTGACAACCGGAAGCGGCAGATTCAAACCACTATAAATGCCGGAGGAAACATCACAGAAGCGCTTCACAGGAGGCTCCCAAGCACTGAGGATGTCGCCTAGACAGGGGACGAAACGTCTGCAACACAAATTCCCAACTCGGCGAACAGAACCACAACAACAAGCACCCGAGCTACAAATCTTCTCACAAACTTTGAATACAAGTATGTAAAACAGAGTTTACAAGGCTAATATTTCAAACTTCAATGTAATCCTTTGAAGGGTTGATAACTTTTCCAAGTCTGAGTATACACCCGTCTGGAGACATATTGCATTGTTCTTTGTTGAAATTGTTTGTCAACTTGGTCGTCTTCCTGCCAGTTGCTGGTGTCAGTATCACAGTGCAATCATTATTGTCAGAGTTTTCTTCCTCCCTAATCATGCATGTGTCCCTGGTGTACCACAAACACGATATCTTTGTGTAGTGCTTTTGATATTAGAATTTGATCCCCCTTGAGAATGCCTTGCCATGATTATATAACAGATCTGAAAAATGTGTTGCTGGAAAAGCGCAGCAGGTCAGGCAGCATCCAAGGAGCAGGAGAATCGACATTTTGGGCATAAGCCCTTCTTCAGGAATTTTTCCTAGTTGATTTTAAACTACTGTGAATCCTCTTGCAAGGATGCCTTCCTTGAAGAAGCTCTCTTCCTTCCCTTGGATACTGCCTGACCTGCTGCGCTTTTCCAGCAACACATGTTTCAGCTCTGATCTCCAGCATCTGCAGTTCTCACTTTCTCCTAGATGATTATATAACAGTTTATTTCTGTGTGGCC
The DNA here is from genome assembly GCF_020745735.1 of Hemiscyllium ocellatum. NCBI lineage: Eukaryota > Metazoa > Chordata > Chondrichthyes > Orectolobiformes > Hemiscylliidae > Hemiscyllium > Hemiscyllium ocellatum. The sequence goes on from NC_083436.1 coordinate 19,056,003, forward strand.
AAAATGAATAAATCTTCTCGGGTGCTGTGAAAACCATGTCCTTTTACTTTTGTTTTTAAATTGTATATTGAAATGAGAGAACTGTTTTGAAAAGGAAGCAACCTGACACACTCAGCAGGTTTTGTTTAAGCAAGCAATAAATGAAGTTGGGTTTGCAGACAAACTGGAGCCAAGGGATTGTGTATTCAGGTGGAGATTTGCATGGCAACAAGAAGTTGATTGGTCTCTAAATTAATAACCATTAGTTGATGACAATGGCTTTTTGCTACAAGCAACTTTGTGGTTGGTACTCGGGTAACTAAACAGCTTCAGGGTAGAAACAAGGTAAAGAGAGAAGTGATCAGATCCCCACCAGCTCAGGAGCTCACTGTCTGTGCTCTACAGTCAAAACCCACTTTAAACCAGAAGAAAATCAGTTTATCTTTCCTTCACCAGTTGTTGTAAGTTTTTAAGTGACAAGTCAGAGGCTTTTTGTAAGTGAGCTAGCTACCCTGTGCCTCTTGAAAACCAGTGGAAACTTTTAGAAAGCAAAGGCTGGGAAGAAACCTCGTGATCAGCAAGAACCAATTCAACGGATCTTGTGAACAAAGACTCCTGATCTATTTTCCTGTTTCTGCACTCCGCCTTTTTTTTGTTCCTGCCATTTGTAAGAAGATTAGAGTTTTAACTATAGCAGTATATGTTGTTGGGTTATAGCTAGAGTCTAATTTCTTACAATGAATAGTAATACTTGTTCAATACAGAAACGCCGTCAGTGCTTTCTATCAACCATGGTCTGAAAAATCAGGAAAATTGGAGAATTTTTGTGTATTTCTTTTAAATTCTTTAACATTTGTGATGATTCTGGGAATAGCAAGAGTTGATTTTTCACCCTGCTACTCCAGCATATTGTGACAATGCTTCCTTAATGCTGTCAGGCTGTCTTTGGATAGTGATCTCTTACAGCTCTTGTAGTTACTTATCTTGAGCAGTCAGTAACTCCACTGTTCGCAGTAGCTCTGGCCATAGTGTAACAGATCAACATTGAGAATGTCTTCAACTTTATAGTCTAGAGCATCAATGTTAGATCAAGAGGAATATCTTGGTCTGTGTGTGGGTCAGGTGACAATCAGCATGTCCGATGGAATTAGTCTGGTTACCTGGTGGGATCATTGGAGATTGTTGACTAACTAGTCTGTGCCAGTTACAGTCTGTTTCCCCAGGGTGGGTGTGATTTTATACTCATGAGGTTTGAGTACACTGCAAACTGTGCAAACTGATATTTCTGCTGCTGCTGGACCAGTAAAGTTTTCAGATAGAAGATATCGAGAAACCGGGATGAGTTTGCACATTGGCCCTGAATTGTATTTCTGCCAGTGCACAGAATAGCTGATCTATTTGTAGGTCCTGAGACAGTTGGTTCAGCTTCATTAGCTGGACGGCTGGTTTGTGATACAGAGTGAGGCCAACAATACGCGTTCAACTCCCACATTGGCTACCGTGAAGGATTCTTCTTTCCAACTCTGCCCTTGCCTCAGGTGTGGTAAAACCACCACCTGTCATCTCTCTCTGATAAGAGAGTGGCCTAATGATCTAGTATGACTACAACAACTTGGCTGATTATACCATGGAGCACCACTTCTTGAGGTAGATGTCTTTCAGAATGTGCCATGGTAATATGTTGGTGCTAGTTCCTGTGTGGATTTTGGTTTTGACTGTGCATGACCTGCCTTTTCAGGCCATGTGGTATTAACAGTTGTAAAAGCCTCAGATTGCTTTATACTGTCACCATGGTGTGTGAGCATAACAGTGTGGAAAGCTTCATCTGAACTTTGCCTTACGTTTGGTTGACTCTGAATCTCATCGATGTGTTTACATTTGAGTACATTATTAACGCAGTATTGTGGTGTTGTTCCATTTTGTTGATTGTGTTTTGTTCTTGGCCTTTCGAACCAGATTTCCTGTATGTGTGTGTCCAATATCCCTTTGTGCCACACGCTTCACAGATATCGAGAAAAGCTGTGCAGCATTTGGGTGGGTACACCAAAGTGCATCTGTTATAGATTGTGTTGGTTTGGCGCACATTGCTGACTGGAGCAATAGTGTTAGCTGTACCCAAAGCATGTAATTATTATTGGCCTGCTTCTCTAAGTTTATTCTTGCATCCAGCTCCAAGTAATAGTATGGCCCTTTGAATGATCCTTTCTAAAAGCTTTAACTGGCATGGACACGATGACTAACCTGATGGGTCCCTGCGATAGTTCCTCTTCAGAACTATCCCTTTACTGGGGCATTTTCCAAAACTGGCCAATAGATGCTTGGGGTTTGCCTTCTGTATGACATGTTTTTAGTCTGTTAATCCTGACATTAATTCTTAACTTGGACCAATCTTTGAAACTTTCCCGATCTTTTTGGATCTTTGAATGTCCATAGAAAGATTGAATATATTTGTGCTGTGACGTCCCACTTTAGCAATGATGAGTAGGATTTTTAAAGCTTTTATTTTGGTTTAATCTGTTGCTTAATCTCCGCAATAGAATTGAACAAAATTGAACAGTTGGAATTCAGTAAAGGGTGTCTCAGATTGCTGCCCAATCCATCACCATGCTTCTGCTGTCCACAATTCAGCCTGAACAACATCGGCCAATAGCTTTAAGTTGTGTGCCCAACTTGTGCCAGAGAAAATTTAAAATGCTCCTTCTTTAATAACAGACTTAGCAGCTGATGTTGTTCTGAGCAAGATTGTTACTTCAGTTACATAGCATTCTGGGATTTCAGGGCTTTGTAATGTATTATGTGTTAGTTTTAAAAGTGGACTCTTTAGCTGTTTATTTGATTTTTTAATTTTGGCCATTTTGGAAATTGCTTTTATCTTGAAGAAAGAATTAGACTTTAACCATGAAAGAAGTTGTCTCTGTGTTCTGGTTGGTCATTGCCCTATCTACAGATCTGTACTTGTGGAAGGAGGTGCTCTTTAAAGGTTAGGAACTATCCTCATATCCAAATTCTTGGTTGTCAAAGCCATTGTCTGGTTGGACTTCAGTTAGTTTTCCAAATATCTACTGTGAAGATATTGAAGTATTTTGTACACAGCCACTGTTGCAAACCATGTGTATTTTGTCTCCTGCAGGTTATTTTAACTTGATGCAGCAATGTGTATGTAATAACATAAGAAACAACCGATTTTATTTTACATTTGACTATATTCACAGATACATAAGTTTTAATAGCCTAACTATTATTAGGCAAAAGGTCACTGAAAAAAACATACTCTGGTAGTGTGTCATGCTTCAAGTGATCATAGTTAAGATGATTCTGTGAACTTTAGACTAGCAAAACACATGCCCAGTGATGATGCCCCTTAATGGTAAACTGACAAACTGACTGTGAGACAAAACACAACAATGGCTAGATAGTCTGATTTTTCTGATGTAAATTGAGAAATAAGAATACTGGAATGACATCCTGAGTAGGCTTCAAAACACCGCCATTGGAACTTTTATGTCTGAGAGGGCCTCAGTTTAATACCTCATCTGAAAGAAAATATCATAGATAGTGTGACAACCCCTTAGTGCTGAACTTGAGTGTCTACTTTGAAAATTTTTTTAGCCCAAGTTCTGGAATGAAGATTTAACCTGCAGATTCAGCTGTGAGGTTGCTAACACCCAAGCTGCAGATGTTCTGAATTGTGGTTGAGAACGGATTCTGTTAACATTGCCAATAGTGAAGAGGGGTAATACATGTTTAAATTAGGATAATGCAGGAAGTAGGAAAATAAGTCACCCTTTTAACACATTCAGCTCAATGGGAAAGAAAATTGGATGAATGTATGGTGTATTGCTGATATGTTGTTGCCTGTTCTGTTTTGGTAACTCTCAAGCCTGGTTTATCCACTTATTGCTCTATCATGGAGATTGACTGCTCCATTTGTGCACCTGCTGGATATATACTGCTCCTTCCTCAGGCAGCGGAGGCTCCCAAGGCTTGCGGCTTCAAATAAACCTGGTGGACTATAACCCTGTGGAGCCTGATTTTTGACTTTGTCCACCCCAGTCCAACACCAGCACCTCCATATCATTAAATTAGAGAGGCTGTTTAATCTGAAGAATGTGGAAGTCTGCTATCAGAAATGGGAAGGAACCTGTGCACCTTTGCAGCATAGATCCAGATGTGGAGATTCTTCAGTCGTGGAGATGGAAGTGTTTGAGGCAGTGGGAGTCAGTTGCTGCCGACGTGTTGCCTTCATTGCTGGAGTATGAATGTAATCTGTGCTGGGAATGCCAAAGGCATGTCACAAACAGCAGAACTCTCAGGCGAAGTTTAGGACAATTCATAGACAGAAGGCTACCCAGAGCAATTTGTACACTGCTTGCTCCCTGGAGCTGCTCAAAGATTGTGGCTTTTGTAGGAGGGCTGCTTAGGCAGTGGGCTCTTGGAAGAGAATCACATCCAGTGGGATCGTGGATATTGGGATGATGGACATTGGGATCTCAGGAGGAGCTCACAGGCAGTGGGCTCACAGAAATCGGATCCTGCAGAGTAATCTCCTGTGAGTGACTGGCAGGCGACAGGCTCCTGGGAGTGGTTCAGAGACAACAGGCTATTGAATGTGACACAGGCAGCGGGTTCCCAGAACCTGATTCAAAAGAAAATAAATGCATCTTCTCTGCTTCACGTTGGAAATTGGATGCTCTATAAGTGAGGCTGTTATCGTCCTCATCTTTTTCTTTGTTTTGCACTGCTCCTACTCCATGACCAGATATTATAAGGAGACATACGTAGCATCGAGGACACATGAGTAAGGAGCATGACAACTATTCTGAAAAAGGCCTTTGGTTTCTGGACTGTGGCTGCTTTGTTGTAATTTGAAGCATTGACTTTTGATGAACTTTGCTATTCTAGTGCTAATTCACTCTGTAAATCACTTACATTAACATTTTAATTGTGCCTGTTGCTACAGCCTGTAATGACATAATCCAGTGGAGTTCATTTAAGAGCTAGGGAAAGCATGAAAATGTACAGAGTTCAGTACAATACAAATAACATGCTTGAAAATCCTTTGGCACATTCCCACCAAACTTGCCAACAACCGCAGTGATGGTATTGACCTGAGATCCTGGCAGAAATTTTGAAACACAGGGTGTGTATGTGAAAGAAAATGCTGCAACCTCTTTACTGTATGGTGTATTTGAGATATATCTAATTTCATCTAATGGACTGCACTATTTCTTTGTTAGTCTCTCCACACCTGAGCCATCAAAGCTTTGTGCCCACAAAGCGGGCACTCTATCTATGCTTCCTTATGAACCCAGGTGCCTGCTAGTGGTATCTCCCAGTCAGAGAACCAGTCACCCTTGGCACAGTCAGTGGTACAGGGCAGGGTGGCCACATTCAAACCCTTATCTCTCTTTGTGACCAAATGTGCTGACTCTTTCAGAAATCCAATCTCAGGAATTGCCAACATCCCACTCCTAGCCCCACTCGATGATAATGGGAATAGGTTATTCTACTGAGGACTGTAATGCGGCAGTGCAAAATGTCAGACCATGTGCTAGCTTTATAAAAGTCAAAAATGACCGAAGTGAGTGCAGACTTTCCTTCGAGGTAGTATGGATAGGATCTGTGGAAATAAGAGGCTGTTCTCCTTGAATCCCATGTGGAGCTACTGCTGTCTCAATTACACAGGTGAAGAAATTCCTAGATGTTGACACAGCAAAAATTAAAATATGGCAACATATGTCTAACTCGCTATAGAATTAAAATGAGAATTATTTTTATTGTCACATGAGTACAGCGAAAAGTTTACAAGTTGCCACTTATGGTACCATCTTCGGTACATTGGTACCTAGGTACAGATTCTTAAGTACAATTTCTTTGGAAAATGTGAGAAAAATAAAGGAATAAAAGGTCTAGCATTACAGACCTTTGCGCCATCTTAGGTGCAATAGTACAAAATGATTGAAATGAATTAGAAGGATAAAGAAGTGTGAAGGATAAAGAAGTGTAAAGTTTCAGAAGAACAGTCCCTCCAGCCAGTCCACGCCGGCAGCTATCCTCCAGACTGCTCTGGGCTTCGCCTGGAGGCTCTTGAGGCCAAGAATTCTGGGAGTCTGCACTGGCTTCACTTCCAATGCTCTCGAGGCCTGGAGTCTACGTTGAGGCCTGGACTCTGCACTGGTGTCACCTATAATGTACAGTTAGTGTAAATTAGAGCTAATGATGTTCCTCTGATGCCCTTGTCCTTCTCAATAGTAGTAGGAGTTGCAGGAAGGTTTTGTTGAAGTAACTCTGCTGAGCTGCTACACACGTTCTATAGATTGTGCATACTGCATTTATAGCATATCAATATAATAGCTAGTCAATGTCTGAGAAATTAATGATTTTCTTAAAAGCACTATATATGCACCACTATATCACTTGAGTTTAAAACGTCATGGTTCACAGTTGTTCTCCTGTCCAATCCCCACCACAGCTTCCTCCCCTAAATGTGATGATTTATACTGCAGTACAACTCCAATGGCAAAAGGACCTCTTCCTCACCCCAAGGAACACTTCATGTATGAGGCCAGTGATGATACAGTGGCCCTCAGATCTGACTTGGAATATGTTAACATAAAAGAGACTAAGGATTTTAATATACTATTTTTATTTTACAAATTTCTGCTTTACCAGCAAAATTATTCATTGGATGACCAGGGGAATGTTTGAAAAAGTCTTGCAAAACTTTTAAAATGTTGTTACTCAGTCAAGTTTCTTATTTTGAAACAGTGGCAGAGCTAAGTAGAAATCAGCATCTGATGCAGTTTGAGCAAGAGTTGATTATGTCTTTCAAGAAAGAATTTCTTTTCAGGTAATACCTGCCATGACTTTGGCGTACGCCAAAGCATTTTTTTTTGAAGTTCCTCTGATATACCCTGTACAGGTTTGATACTGGAGCCAGGGAAGAATCCACCATATTGATGTGAAACTGGAACTGGAGTCGTGTATGTGCAGCAGGCTGGGTTTTGAACACAATATGACAGCTCTGTGGCCACTTTTACTGATAATACTTCTATTTATTTATTTTGTCTTTGCTTGCCGAATTGAAGTTCTCAATCTGCCACGATGATGTTTGAACTGAAGTATTATGGACTGTTAGTATAAGCTTATTTTTATTATTCTAACGAGGGCTAATTCTTAACTTGGACTGACATTGTGGGCGGCACGGTGGCACAGTGGTTAGCACTGCTGCCTCACAGCGCCAGAGATCCGGGTTCAATTCCCACCTCAGGCAACAGACTGTGTGGAGTTTGCACGTTCTCTCCGTGTTTGCGTGGGTTTCCTCCGGGTGCTCCGGTTTCCTCCCACAGTCCAAAGATGTGCGGGTCAGGTGAATTGGCCATGCTAAATTGCCCATAGTGTTAGATAAGGGGTAAATGTAGGGGTATGGATGGGTTGCGCTTCGGCGGGTCGGTGTGGACTTATTGGGCCGAAGGGCCTGTTTCCACACTGGAAGTAATCTAATCTAATTGCTTTGGAGCATATCTACTCATTGGAATGCGTTCCAACTAAGCTGACAATAATGAAGGGAGAACTGATGAATTTTGTTGATGTTTTGCAAATGACTACTAAGAAAATCTTTCTGTGCAGGCAATTTAAAAACTTGCATTTCATCTTTAGCAGGTTACTGTCAAAATTAAATCCATTTTGTGAGGGATATCTGGTGAGATCAAATAAAGGGTTAAACAGCTTCACGAAAAAGCAAATGCACTTTTCAAGCCACAATTAGTACTGAAGAGAACACATTTACACAATAGCTACTGTAGATTCCCTCTCTTGACTATACCTTTTAAATGCACACATGGCCTTTGGGTTGTTAGTCTGCTGACCTGTGTGTTTTTTTTACTGATGTTAATTGAGACATAAGGCTTTGGGAGACATGGTGGCTCAGTGGTTAGCACTGCTACCTCGCAGCGCCAGGGACCTGGGCAACTGTCTGTGTGGAGTTTGCGCATTCTCCCCATGTCTGTGTGGGTTTCCAAACCTGTCAAAAGATGTGCAGGTTAGCTAATTTGGCCATGCTAAATTGCCCATAGTATTCAGGGATGTGTAGGCTAGGTGCATTAGTCAGGGTAAGTGCTGAGCAGTAAAGGAATGGGTCTGGGTGGGTTATAGTTTGGAGGCTCAGGGTGGACTTGTTGGGCTAAAAGGCGTGTTTTCACACTGTAGCAATTCTTATTCTAATAATCCAATATTGATCAGGGCACCAATCAACACTTGCTCCTCTTCAACACTTAGGAGAAACTTCCTCCTGAGAGGGTAGCTGGGACCTTAGCCTAATGCCTCACCTGATAGATGGAAATCTGCTCTGTTCTTCATGTCCAAATGTATTGACCAGTTGTGGCTTAAACATGCATATAAGTAAGAGGAGTATGAAACATTCAAACATAGATCCCTAGTCTAACGACAGAATTAGTTGCAGTGCTTCTTTGGTTACATTGGCTGTATTTAACAGTATAATTTGAAATAGTCTATTATAGGAAGTAATTAGCGGGTGAGATTAAGGAGAACTCTAATGTGTTCTACATTTATGTGAGGAACAAGAGGATGGCCAGAGAGAGGGTCTGATCAATCAGGGATGGTGGAGGGAACTTGTGCCTGGAGTTGGAGGAAGTTGGGGAGGTCCTTAATGAATACATTGCTTCAGGACAGCATGAAACAGACTAATATGCTGGAACAGGTTGATGTTAGGAAGGAGGATGTGCTGAAAATCTTGAAAAACATAAGGATAGATAAATCCCCGGGCCAGATGGGACATACCCAAGGTTACGACAGGAAGCGAGGGAAGAGATTGCTGTGCCTTTGGCAATGATCTTTGTATCTTCACTGTCCATTGGAGTAGTGCCAGATGATTGGAGGCTATCGAATGTTATTCCCTTGATCAAGAAAGGGAATAGAGATAATCCTAGGAACTACAGACCAGTCAGTGTTATGACATTGGTGGGCAAAGAATTGGAGAGGATTATGAGAGACAGGATTTATGATTACCTGGAAAACCATAGTTTGATTAGACATCGTCAGCATGGCTTTGTGAGGGACAGGCCATGCCTCACAAACCTTATTGACTCTGAGGATGTGACAAAACATGTTGATGAAGGTAGAGCAGTGGATGTGGTGTACATAGATTTTGGCAAGATGCTAGATAAGGTTCCCAATGGTAGGCTCATTCAGAAAGTAAGGAGGCATGGGATACAGGGAAATCTGGCTGTCTGGATACAGAATTGGCTGGCCCATAGAAGACAGAGGGTGCTGGTAGATGGAAAATATTAAGCCTGGAGCTTGGTGACCAGTGGTGTTCTGCGGGGATCTGTCCTGGGAGCTCTGCTCTTTGTGATTTTTATAAATGACGTGGATGATGAAGTGGAAGGGTGGGTTAGTAAGTTTGTCAATGACACAAAGTTTGATGGAGTGGTGAATAGTGTGGAGGGCTGTTGTAGATTGCAATGGGACATTGACAGGATGCAGAACTGGGCTGAGGAGTGACAGGTGGAGTTTAACCTGGAAAAGTATGAAGTTATTCATTTTGGAAGGTTGAATTTGAATGCAGAAAACATGCTTAAAGGCAGGATTCTTGGCAGTGTGGAGGAACAGAGGGATCTTGGGTTCCATGTCCGTAGACAAAGTTGCCACCCAAGTTGATAGGGTTGTTAAGAAGACGCACAGTGTGTTGGCTTTCACTAGCAGGGGAATTGAGTTTAAGAGCCATGAGGTAATGCTGCAGCTCTTTGGAGTCCTGGTTAGACCATAGTTAGATTATTGTGTTCAGTTCTGGTCGTCTCATTTTTGAAAGGATGTGGAAGCTTTAGAGAGAGCAGGGAGATTTACCAGAATGCTGCCTGGACTGGAGAGCATGTTCTTATGAAGAAAGACTGAGGGAGCTAGGGCTTTTTTCATTGGAACAAAGAAGGATGAGAAGTGACTCGTCAGAGGTATACAAGATATTGAGAGGCATAGATAGAGTGAATAACCAGAGACTTTTTCCCACGGCAGACATGTCTATCGCAAGCAGGCATAATTTTAAGGTGATTGGAGGAAAGTTTAGGCGAGACGTCAGAGGTATGTTCTTTACTCAGAGTGGTGGGTGAGTGGAATGCACTGCCGGCAGTCATAGTGGAGTCAGATACACAAGGGACATTTAAGCGATTCTTGGATAGGCACATGGAAGTTAGTACAATGAAGGGTATCGGGTTAGTCTCATCTTAGAGTAGGATAAAAGGCTGGCACAACATCGTGGGCCGAAGAGACTGTACTGTGCTCTACTGCTCAATGTTCTATCTTCAATTTTTGAATGATAGTGGTTTTGCTTCCACTTATACGACAGAGTTGGCTCCACCCAATTTCTGCCTTGCCTGAGGGGATGTGCATGGGATTCAGGGGAATTCTCCTCATAAAAATAGTAAGTTTTTAATATCTTGCATTCCAGTTCATTTTAAAATATGTGCTCTCTTCACAACTGCTTAATTTTTGAATTAAAAAGCTCAGGAAAAGTATGACATAGAATCCAGATGTGGCTAGTTGCATTTCTGATTCGTATATAAAAATGGAGTGGCTGTGGCCATGCTAATCTGAAAACGTCCAATCTCATTCAATCTTTAAAGCTGCCAGTACTTCGGTCAGGTTAGTCCTCAGGTCGGAGGCTGTGTGGGAATACCAGATGCAATGGTTTATAAAACGCCTTGTGGTAGAGTAGTAATGTCTCTCCCACTGGGCCAGTAGGTCCAACTTCCTGACCTCCTTGCCATAACACATCCACAAGCTTAATTGAAGTAAAGAATTGAGCAACAATTAACCTTTCAATGATTATGCGAATGAGCATTGTAGACACTATGTATACATGTGTACTTTATGCACCCGTTAGTAAAATGGTTAGGTGCACAATTGATTTTCTTTTATTCTTGTGAGTGCTACACTGCTGCCTTGATTGTCGAATGATAGTTATTGTTAAGTAAATATAAGCATGAATTATCCTTGTTTGTAATGTGTATATAATGCACTTTCAACTATAATTTGGTCATATGGCAAAAATAGTGCAACTGTACCCATATTATAGCCATATAAATTACAATTGAACAATATTGGATGATTGCGCTCTCCCTCTTCAGAAGAACCCAGACCAATCGGTAAAGGTCGCTGTAATACCTTTTCATTTTGCAAAGACAATCATCTCCAAATATTCATAGATATTTCACCCAGTATCAATTCATCAACATGGGAGACTCCACCTCCTCCAAACATGCTCCCTCCCGGTCTCACTTAGACATGTTTTATAGAGCCTGCACCAGGTATCAAAGACCCATTTCCTCTTCCAAGATCTGCAAATTCGATCCGATTCAGTTGCCCTGCTCTTAGAGCTCACTCGATAGTCAAGGAAACATCATCAAGGAGTGGAGTAACAGAACGTTCATTCTCCTAAGACTCCCTGGAATTTATTGTTTTTATAGAGTCATAGAGATGTACAGCATGGAAACAGACCCTTCATTCCAACCCATCCATACCAACCAGACATCCCAACCCAATCTAGTCCCACCTGCCAGCACCCGGCCCATATCCCTCCAATCCTTCCTATTCATATATTCATCCAAATGCCTCTTAAATGTTGCAATTGTACCAGCGTCCACCACATCCTCTGGCAGCTCATTCCACACCCGTACCACTCTGTGTGAAAAAGTTGCCCCTTAGGTCTCTTTTAGATCTTTCCCCTCTCACCCTAAACCTATGCCCTCTAGTTCTGGACTGCCTGACTCCAGGGAAAAGACTTTGCCTATTTACCCAATCCATGCCCCACATAATTTTGTAAACCTCTATAAGGTCACCCCTCAGCCTCTGACACTCCAGAGAAAACAGTTCCAGCCTGTTCAGCCTCTCCCTATAGCTCAAATCCTCCAACCCTGGCAACATCCTTGTAAATCATTTCTGAACCCTTTCAAGTTTCACAACATCCTTCCGATAGGAAGGAGACCAGAATTGCACGCAATATTCCAACAGTGGCCTAATCAACATCCTGTACAGCCACAACATGACCTCCCAACTCCTGTACTCAATACTCTGACCAATAAAATAAAGCATACCACGTCTTCTTCACTATCCTATCTACCTGCAACTCCACTTTCAAGGAGCTATGAACCTGCACTCCAAGGTCTCTTTGTTCAGCAACACTCCCTAGGATTTTACCATTAAGTGTATAAGCCCTACTAAGATTTGCTTTCCCAAAATGCAGCACCTCGCATTTATCTGAATTAAACTCCATCTGCCACTTCTCAACCCATTGGCCCATCTGGTCAAGATCCTGTTGTAATCTGAGGTAACCTTCTTCGCTGTCCATTACATCTCCAATTTTGGTGTCATCTGCAAACTTCTTAACTGTACCTCTTATGCTCGCATCCAAATCATTTATGTAAATGACAAAAAGTAGAGGGCCAAACACCGATCCTTGTGACACTTCACTGTTCACAGACCTTCAGTCTGAAAAACAACCCTCCACCACCACCCTCTGTCTTCTAGCTTTTGAGCCAGTTCTCTATCCAAATGGCTAGTTCTCCCCTTATTCTGTGAGATCTAACCTTGCTAATTAGTCTCCCATGGGGAACCTTGTCGAAGGCCTTACTGAAGTCCATATATATCACCTCTACCACTCTGCCCTCATCAATTCTCTTTGTTACTTCTTCAATAAACTCAAATCAAGTTTGTGAGACATGATTTCCCACGCACAAAGCCACGTTGACTATCCCTAATCAGTCCTTGCCTTTCCAAATACATGTACGTCCTGTCCCTCAGGATTCCCTCCAACAACTTGCCCACCACTGAGGTCAGGCTCACTGGTCATTAGTTCCCTGGCTTGTCCTTACCACCCTTCTTAAACAGTGGCACCATGTTAGCCAACCTCCAGTCTTCTGGCACCTCACCTGTAACTATCGATGATACAAGTATCTCAGCAAGAGGCCCAGCAATCACTTCTCTAGCTTCCCACAGAGTTCTCGGGTACACCTGATCAGGTCCTGGGGATTTATCCACCTTTATGCATTTCAAAACATCCAGCACTTCCTCCACTGTAATATGTACATTTTGCAAGTTGTCACCATCTATTTCCCTACAGTCTATATCTTCCATATCTCTTTCCACAGTAAATACTGATGCAAAATACTTACTTAGTATCTGCCCCATCTCTTGTGGCTCCATACAAAGGCCGCCTTGCTGATCTTTGAGGGGCCCTATTCTCTCCCTAGTTACCCTTTTGTCCTTAATGTATTTGTAAAAACCCTTTGGATTCTCCTTAATTCTATTTGTCAAAGCTATCTCATGTCCCCCTTTTGCCCTCCTGATTTCCCTCTTAAGTATACTCCTACTTCCTTTCTACTCTTCTGAGGATTCACTCGATCTATCCTGTCTATACCTGACATATGCTTCCTTCTTTTTCTTAACCAAACCCTCAATTTCTTTCGTCATCCAGCATTCCCTATACCTACCAGCCTTTCCTTTCACCTTAACAGGAATATACTTACTCTGGATTCTTGTTACCTCATTTCTGAAGGCTTCCCATTTTCCAGCTGTCCCTTTACCTGCAAATATCTGCCCCCAATCAGCTTTCGAAAGTTCTTGCCTAATACCGCCAAAATTGGCCTTTCTCCAATTTGGAATTTCAACTTTTTAGATCTGGTCTATCCTTTTCCATCACAATTTTAGAATAAATAGAATTATGGTCGCTGGCCCCAAAGTGCTCCCCCACTGACACCTCACTCACCTGCCCTGCCTTATTTCCCAAGAGTAGGTCAAGTTTTGCACCTTCTCTAGTAGGTGCATCCACATACTGAATCAGAAAATTGTCTTGTACGCACTTAACAAATTCCTCTCCATCTAAGAGTAAAAGATGAGGTCTGCAGATGCTGGAGATCACAGCTGCAAATGTGTTGCTGGTCAAAGCACAGCAGGTTAGGCAGCATCTCAGGAATAGAGAATTCGACGTTTCGAGCATAAGCCCTTCATCAGGAATAAGAGAGAGAGGCTCTCTCTCTTATTCCTGATGAAGGGCTTATGCTCGAAACGTCGAATTCTCTATTCCTGAGATGCTGCCTAACCTGCTGTGCTTTGACCAGCAACACATTTGCAGCTCCTCTCCATCTAAACCTTTAACATTATGGCAGTCCCAGTCTATGTTTGGAAAGATAAAATCCCCTACCATAACCACCCTATTATTCTTACAGATAGCTGAGATCTCTATAATACAATCCCAAGAAGGTGATCATCCCTTTCTTATTGCTCAGTTCCACCCAAATAATGTCCCTGGATGTATCACTGGGAATATCCTCCCTCAGCACAGCTGTAATGCTATCCCTTATCAAAAATGCCTCCCCCCAACCCTTGTCTCCCTTCTATCTTTCCTGTAGCATTTGTATCCTGGAACATTAAGCTGCCAGTCCTGCCCATCCCTGAGTCATATTTCTGTAATTGCTATGATATCCCAGTTCCATATAGTTTCACTTCTACTTACTCTCACTTCTCCACTTGTCGACTGGATCTATTAAGGCCCATTGTAAAAACCTGAGATCCCTGCAAAAAAAATTGCAAGGCCTGAGGAGAACAATTTTCCTTTCAATGATTCAGTTTCCTCAGTCTTGTCACTCCACTGTACAAACCCAGCCAGCACTCTAGGCAGTGTTCTTCTTGAGAAGTTCCACCATTGTCTCCCACAACCATCTCCAAACCTGAACTTTGACATTGTATAGTTTAAATGTTGTTGCCATCCCAGTCCTTAAAATTTAACTTGCAACTGTTTCATAACATCGTCTCCACTGTGTTGGTTACAAGTGGGTTTTGGCTGTCATTACAGACATAAGCCCATTACACCTTCTTGCTTTTGCTTTCCTTTTAGTATCTCAAGTGAACTTCGATTTCTTGAAGCAGCTGGTCAGCTGTCACATAAACTGAGTCATCTAAGAGATGTAAAAAATATATTGATCCATATAAAACTCACCAGGCTGAGCACAGTCCAGTTATAATCAATCATTGGGTATATGTAAGCCTGAAATAAAAGAAAAAAATTCTTTGGGCTTGCTTGTGTAGGCACTGTTATAAGATGTGTATCATGGCAGCGAGTTTTCATCCTGCATTCTCCCACAAACAGCAATGTAATCGCGATCAGACGATCGGTTGAGGGATAAATAATGTCCCAGATATGAGGGATAATATCTCTGCCGTTCTTCAAAGTAGTGCCACTGGATCATCCCTAGCCATCTTATAGAGCAATCAGGGTCATGATTTAATCCTTTAGCTGAAAGGTTTGGCATTTAACAGTGCAAATAGCAGTGGAGTGCCAGACTGGATTATGTTGATGTCTTTGGATCTCTGGAATGGCAGTTGAGGTTACAGTCTGTGATTCAGAGGTGCGAGTGCCTTCATTGAATTGCAATGAGAGTATTGACCAATTCAGCAAGAGACTTGAGACGCGTGTAGGCCAAAGCAGGTAAATTCAGGAGACTTCCTTCCCTAATTCCTATATGTGGAAGCCATTGATGAATTAGAAAGGAATTGGACTTACACTTGAAGGCTATAAATTTGTGGCAGGATTACAGTGAAACTGTAGGGTATTGCAATGGATTTGATAAACTTTGTTTTACTATAAATCACTGATTTTTAATGTCATTTTAAAAATTATACTTTGTTTTACTGATACCAGCTCTTTTCATTTTAACATTAAAGGAAAAAATGAATCCAAATTCCCAAATTGCCTTGCCTTTTTCCTTACGTTCTCTAGGTATTTGGTCCAGGTCACTGGGTTGCTATCTAATAAAATAGATTAGATTCCCTACAGTGTGGAAACAGGCCCTTCGACCCAACCTGTCCACACCGGCCCTCTGAAGAGTAACCCATCCAGACCCATTCCCCTCTGACCAATGCGCCTAACACTACGGGCAATTTAGCATGGCCAATCCACCTGACCTGCACATCTTTGGACTGTCAGGGGGAAACCGGAGCACCCGGAGGAAACCAACGCAGACATGGGGAGAATGTGCAAACTCCACACAGAAAGTTGCCCGACGCTGGAGTCAAACCTGGGTCCCTGGCACTCTGAGGTAGCAGTGCTAACCACTGAGCCACCATGCAGCCTCCTAACTCGGTCCCTGGATTATTATCCTGTAAAATAACCAATATCCCATCTGGTCTGTATTGCATCTGCCTGCAGCAGAAGTTAAAATACTGGCAAATGAGAGAACACGAAGATATTGTGTATTGCAGGAGCAAAAACACCTTTGTTAGACCGCAGGAGACTACCTGCACTTCCCTCAACCAATCCTCAAATCGACCACCAAGAAGCTCAGATGCTTGACATTCAAGTATTGATTTTGTTTTCCTGAGGCATATAAATTTCAAACCCAAGCTTCATGTTTTATTACATTTCAGCTTCCAGACCAGCTATGAAGGAAGGAGACGATGTACAGACGTGAGCAAAATGGTGTCGTATTTATGTCAAAACCATATGTGTAAACAAACATGACAATTTGTTTTGGTTCCCTTTAAAGCGTATATATTTTTCAAAATCTAACAAATCCTCAAAACAAAGGAATATTCCAAATCTGCCCATTTTGTCTCAATACACATTTAAAATTCCCTTTGGTACTATTCCCCAGTTGTTGCTGGCGCTGATTGTGCATCACAGTGAATCAATGCCGTTTATCTTGGTACAAATTGTTAAGTGTACTGAACACTGCAGATGGAAAAGAGGCCAAATCAGTAATGTTAATTTTCATGCTGATTTATGGTAAATCAGTACATTATGAATAATATTAACAAATCACTTTACAGAGATCCAGGCTTTGCCGGAAGGTTTCACTGCACTTCAGGAAATACAAAAGGCTAATCTTTTATTTATGTAGTTTAGTTCCCTTTATCATATTTTATGCTCCTTCAGTAAGGGGCAGGGCCATTTTAAAGGATTTAACATTTGGAGCATGGCAACTGGTGTTACAGCTATTTAGCATTGCCTTATCTCAATAGAGCTTTAGTTTAGTATTGTTTCTGCCTCCGCATTGGTCATTTGCATTTTTAATCCCATTTCTTTACTTCTAGGTTCTGTGTATCATCTTTAATTGATGAAGTTGGCAGAGTATGCAACAAAGAGGGAGAGGGCTTCCAGTTGTCACCAGGTTTCTCCCTGTGCCACTCAGAACATTTTGGGCATGAATCATTGGATAGCAGTCAGAGGCAGGGTCACAGGGCAGTCTTGGTGCTTTCTATCTGCTCTCTTGCACCCCTCCCATTTACTATCTTTCAGCAGATGCAATATAGATAAAAGTTAAACCTGAAACATTGCTGTTCTGTAAAGATCAGCTGCTCGTTGTGTTTAGCATCTTAGCTAATTGTGTACCTTAATTGTTGGTGGGCAAGGGCAGCAGGGAACACTGGATGTCCAGGGATATCAAGAATTTGATATGGAAATAGAAGGAAGTATATGTCAGTTATAGCACCTTCAGACATGGGAAGCCCTTCAGAGTACAGAGTTGCTTAAAAAAAAATTCAGATTGCAAAAAGGGGCTACGAAACATCTTCGGCAGATCAAAGATAACCCCATGCGTATTATGTGTAAGATGATTACCAGGGGAAGAGTGGGACTGTTTGAGACCAAAGGAGTGTGGGTGAGGTCTTAAATATACACTTCTCACTTGTATTTACAGAGAAGAAAGACATTGCAGCTGGGGATTTTACTTGGGATGGTGAGGTTCTTGGACATGTTAAGATTAATAAGGAGGAAGCATTGGACATTTTAACTGGCATGATGTAGTTAAAATCCCAAGGATCAGATGAGATGTGCGCCAGGCTGCTATGGGAGCAAAGCTGCTTGGGTCCTGGTGGAAAAATTTAATTCTTTGCTGGCCATAGGTTAAGTGCCAGATGATTGGAGAATAGTTAATGTGGTTCCTTTCTTTAAGAAGGGAGCGTGGATAGGCCAGGTAATTGCAGAGCAGTTAGTCTGATGTGACTGGCAGGGAAGTTATGGGGAAAAAAAATTCTGAAAAAAATCAGGATAATCAACACTGAGAAAGGTGGGGATTAATCAGGGATAGTCAGCACAGCTTTGTTTGAGGAAGATCCTGTCTGAATAATTTAATTGAGTTTTTTTTTCAAAGGGTGACTAAATATATTGATAGTGCAATTGACGTGATTTACATCGACCTCAATAAGGTCTTTGACAAGGTCCCACGTGGAAGGCAGGTCCTAAATGTTTGAACCCATGGAATCCAGGTGTTAGTGAAGGGTTGTTTGTGTAATTAGAAGCTTGTGGCCCGTGGTGTACCACAGGGATCTGCGCTTGGATCCCTGCTGTTTGTTGTATACATTAGCAACTTGAATCTGAATGTAGAAAGTACAATCAGTAAAAGTTTGCAGATGACATGAAAATTGGTCATGTTGATTCAGAACGTTGATCTCCGACACTTGGAACTTGATATTGATCAGCTGGTAAATTGGGCAGATGGAACTTAATTTCGCTAAGTGTGAGGTGATGCATTTGGGAGGTCTAATAATATCCAAAAAGAAGGTCCCTAGGGAGTACTGAAGAACAAAGGGACCTTGCTGTACATGTCCATAAATCCCTGAAGGTGTCAGGACAGGTAGACCGGATGGTGAAGAATTCATACCAGGTGCTAGCCTTCATTAGACAGTGTAGAATATAGGAGCAAGAAAATCTTGTTACAACTTTATAAAATAGTAAGCCACAGATTGAATTCTGTATGCAGTTTTGGTCACCACAATATTGAAAAGATATCACTACGCTGGAGAGGGTGCAGAGGAAATTCACCAGGATGTTGACTGGGATGGATGGTCTCAGTTATCAGGAGAGACTGGATTGGCTGAGATTGTTTTCCTTGGAACAGAGGAAGCTGAGGTATACAGAATTATTGGAGGCAGAGACAGTGTGGATTGTGAAAATCTCTTCCCCTTGGCAGACCTATGTTAGACCGGAGGGCATAAGTTTAAGGTGAGGAGCCATTGGTTTAGAGCTCTGAGGAAAACTTTTTTTTTTACCTGGAGGATGGTAGAAATACTGAACATGCTGCCTGAGAAGGTGGTGAAGGAAGGTGCTCTTGCAACATTTAAGAAGCATTTGGATGAGTACTTAAAATAGCAGGGCAGAGTAGGCTATGGACCAAGTGCAGGTACATGGGATTAGTGGAGTTTGGTGGGCCAAAGGGTCAGTTTCTGCGCTGTATGATTCGCTTCCTAATGGAGGCATTCACTACTTTCCAGTGTTACAGTGAATTCATCTTATTCATTCGCAGAATTTGGGTGTTGCTGGTAAGGCCGGCCTCTCATTGCCCTTGGGAAGGTGATGGTGAGCCATCTCCTTGAGTTGAGCTGAGGGCTTGCTCTGCAATTTCGAGGGCAAGCCACATCTCTGTGGATCTGGGGTCACATTCAAATGGTTAAAAGCAGCACATTTTCCTCCCTAAATAAACAGTAGTCAAACCAGAAGGACTTTTAAAAACAATCTGGCAGTTTAATGGTTACTGTTAGATATGTCGGAGTTTTAATTTGAGATTTATTTAGATAATTGAATTTAACTTTTTCAGTCGTTATGGTGGGATTTGAACCTCTGACTACAGGATAGTTCACTCGGCTTCTGGGTGATGAGGCCAGTACCGTAATTGTAATTCTACTCTTCGCCCTTCAGCTTCAGGTGATTAAAGAGCTTTTCCGAAAATAAAATTGTAATGTGTTGCTGAAACTGTGTTGTTGGGCAGGTCAGATGTGTAAACTAATGGTCTGGCATCCATTGAAGGACCCCACAAAGAAATTCCTATGAGAAGGTGTTGGGCAGGGCTGGCCGAGTTCCCTCCAGGCTCGGGTATCCTTGGCCGGCCTATTGCAGCAGTTGAACGGAACCATCCCATAATGGCTGCAGCACAACCTCTTTCCCTGCTACTCTCGAGTCTCCCAGCCCACTCCACTCTGAGGCTCAGCTGAGGCCTGTTGCTGTTAAGGCACATGGCCCAAGTGGAGTGTCTTCTCTCAGGCAAGCTGCCTGGCGATGGAGTGACCAGTGCCAGCTGATCACTCCTAGTGAGCTGGTTTGGCATTTTGGTTTGAGTATTGAGCCTGAGCCTAAAAGTGGCCAGAAAACAAACATTACTTTGCAGCACTTCAAGTCTGTAGGCCAAAGCTAGATGCTAAGCTACAGAAGGAATGTGTTTATCATTCCAATGTTCTCACTGGTTCTCTTGATTTTTCTGGTATTTTTATGAGACCGCATGAATACAGTGCGCATTTATGGTAGTGATGGAAGTTAAAATTGTAGACTGTATAGTTTCATTAGAGGCCTTTCACGACTGCTGCATGTTGTGAGAGTGAGCCATGCCTAAATAGTGGCCTCTTACTCACCAAATTCAGCCATGCCAGAGACTGCAAAGAAAAATATCCAAAGTAAAGAGAAACAGAATTGATGAAAAGAAAAGTGGCTGTGAAAGGTGATAAAGAAACAACAAAGGAAAAAAAAGTGGTTACTATTAAAAAGAACAATAGAAGCAATGTTCTAGAAACAGCATTAGATTGATTTGATTAGATTCCCTACAGTGTGGAAACAGGCCCTTTGGCCCAACAAGTCCACACCGACCCTCCGAAGAGTAATCCACCCAGACCTATTTCCTTCTGACTAATGCACATAATGCTAGGGGCAATTTAGCATGGCCAATTCACCTGACCTGCACATCTTTGGACTGTGGGAGGAAACCCACACAGACACAGGGAGAATGTGCAAACTCCACACAGTAATCCGAGGCTGGGATTGAACCCAGATTTAACTTTGGATTCTGCAGCAGTCTCACACCATTCCAACTTAGATCCATATCACTGTTCCTTCTTGATTGCTACATTCCCCTTCCAACTGAGCACCATTATGGAAGTGTCATTTCCATACACACTGTAGTGTAGTAAGGCTCACTGTTACATTCACAGGCTAACTAGTGATGCACAATAAACGTTTGACCAACATTGCCCAAATTTTATTTTTAAACCAAATTAAGTAATGCTCACGCAGCAATTGTCTGATTTTAACCTGTTAAAGGCTTTACTGTCTATATCCCGCAGCATGATAAACCAGTCCAATCAAACTCATTGTCTGTTTAAAATCTCAAACTAAGAGGAATTTCAGATCAATAATTGAACTCAGTCGGCGTTACCAGCTAGAAATCAGTTTGGTCCTTTCCTGCTGGGTACTTGAATGAAATGTCCTCTCTTCTTTTCCACATCATCCCTACCACAGTGGTTTCAAACCAATAAAATCTCTGAATAGAATATATCTATGGATATGCTACAGTAGAAACAAGTTTTTAAGTTTACCAATATCAGCATTTGCAATCCGAATTAACTTTAGGATATTGTTACCTAGATGTGGTTTGTGAGGAGTTAAATGTAAAGCTCCCATCTTGTATAATTGTCCATGAATAATCATTGTAAGAGTTCATTCCAAATTGTATAATAGGAATGATTTTTGTAAGCTGGAATGCATAATGGTTAAAACCAATTACCTCAGTTGTACAGAAGTGACAACTATAAGAAAACTCAATGTTCAATGCTGTTTCCCCTTCATTAGGAATGGTAGTTATATAGTCAATTAAAGAATGTTATAACACAACTATTGTATTCAAACAAATAAGATGTAAAGAAGATTGTACTTACAGTGAAGTATAATTTCTTCAGAGTATCATTGTCTCAACCTTCAAAAGGGAGTGAGAGGGAAACTTGACCCTTTTATATCTATCTCCCTGTTCTTGTGTGTGTGGGTATTGGCGGTTAAGACTGAGGGTGGCTCTGTGGCACTTCAAACAGGTGTTCACTGTCCATTATACGTCCACAAAAACACATCTTATCACTTCGCTTATACTGTATCCTTATGAATACATGAAGTTTAGCTGGTCCTCACCTGATCTGACTTCTATCACATTGTTTACCTTTCATCTGTAAGACCTTCAAAGTTTTTAACATTTCTATATTGTGTTTTCCTTTAACTTTTTGACATGTATTCAGATGCTACTTAGAGTACATTTTATTTCAATTAGTTCCTATTCACTAACACTTTTCATTACATTAGTTATTTCCTTTACAAGGCATCTTTATGTTTTTGATTTTCAGAAGTCATCTATGACTTAGTAGTAGCCTACCCACCTTTGAGTTCAATGCTTATATGTTTGAGTCCTCCTCCAGGAAATTGAGCATTTATTCTAAGCTGATATCACAGTGTAGCTCTGAAGGGACTCTTCACCTCCACTATTGGAGATGAAGTCTTCTTCCATAAGAAGTCAAACTCTTACTCTGTCGCTGTTTTGAAAAAAACAAAGTAAAGTTCATCTTTGTGACTTGGCCAACCATTGTCCTTCAACCAACACCGAATAAATTATTTTATTTATCTGATAAATTATTTAATTGAGGCTTATGGGAATTCCATGCACACAAATTTTGTGCTGTGATTCCAACAACACAAAGTTGACTTCTTCCACTGATTTGCGTTTTATTTGGCTGTAGATTTAGATATCCTGAAGTCATGAAAGATGCTAGAGGAATGAAAGTCTTTGTCTTCTCTCACATACCAGAATTTTAAAATAGATTCCCAATTGGGTGCTCCTAGTGAAGGGGAGAGCTGACCAGGAACTAGTTGGTCAGGAAATCACCAACCCAGACCACTGCTTTGTAAAGGTGATCTGCTCCCTCACCCTGATCTTGGACTAACATGATCCAGAGTTAACTCCTCAAATAAACACAATCCTGGAGAAATTCCGCATCATGGAGAGAGGAACAGAGTTAACGTTTCAAGTCCAGTGTAAGTCTTCCTCCGAATTCCTCCTCTAAATCCTGAGTTGAGCTAGCTGACGTTTGGTGTACACGTAGGGTCAGCCATTCCATTTTTAGAAAACTCATTGCTGTTCTTCATCCAATGGCCTGTTGATCCATTTTAACCTGGAATCCAAGGGAAAACGACAAAACAAGGTTTGGGCTTAATGATTTCCATGTTGTAATAGCCTGTTGGAACTAACAGGGTGGACTCACACATGAAGAGTGGCCACTTGAGTTGGCTGTTGCTATTGTAGAAGCAGAATAGCACAACTTGAGTGAGATGCAAACTCAGAGTCTCTCACTGTCCTCTTAGGTGGACGTAAACGGCCCCTTGTCCCTCTATAGGAGATCAGGCCAGTTATCCTCAGTGTCCAGACTAATATTTATCTCTCAACCAACACCACCACTTATCACATTGACATCAGAGGGAGGCGGGAGGAATTTGCTGCATGAGTTGGTGGTCGAGGCAAAGACCCTAAAGCCTTTCAAAAAATATTGGAGCTGCACCTTAAGTGCTGCAGGGCTATGGGCAATATGCAGGAAGATGGGATCATTGGGTCAGCATGGAAAAAAAGGGCTGAATGTCCCCTTCTGTGCTGTATTGTTCCTAGCTAGCTGTGCATATATTGGTGACAAAGTTCCCTTTATTTCAACCATGTTTGCTATTCAAAAGTATTTAATTGGTGTTTTCAGGCATCCTGAGATTATGAAAGTTACTAAAGACAAATCCTCCTTTGAGGAGGGAAACTTGAGGAAAAGGATCTATTTCTAAGAGGTATTGAAATGACTTAAAGATTACTTTTTTATAACTGGTTCATGGTTGCTATTTATAATGTTTGTCCCCCAATTTCCCTCATCCACTTTTATCCTCCTTTTATGTGAGCGAATGATGTTCATTCACGTCAGTTTACTCGTTCTGAAGTGTAGTCTCAGCTATGCAAGCAAATTGCACACCCACTGAATGTTACACCAACAGCAAGACGTTCATTGACCCTTGATAATTATTTCTGTTGAGCTGGTCAAGGCATCAAAAGATCTTCAAGGGCCTAGATTAACCTCACATCAGAGTGGCAACATGACTTCATTCAATTGTCAACATGGTCTGGATTCCACTCTACATTTGGTGGATTCTTTGATCCTGGGTGGTGAATATTGACAGGGGGAGGGTAGTCTCGAGGGAAGGACCAGCCTGAATAGTCCTAACTTACCATTGTGCGCGCACACCTCCCAGCAAGCATCAGTGGGCAACAATCAGGAGCTGGAACCAGTGCTCTCTTTCTGTTTTCTTAGGCTGGCAACTGGTTAGAATGTCTTTTGTGTTTCTGTAATTCACCGATTCACTGAACCTGGGACGATCTGGCTCTTATCTAAGTCATTTGCCAGTGAGGTCACATCCTTCTTTTATTTCAACTTGCTGAGCAATTCCAAAGGATTAATGATAACCAGTTGGCAGCATCTTAAGCGTTAAAATTCTCAATCATATAAATTGCCCGAGGAAGAATGTTACATTTAATCCAAAGCCATTCACAGAACATTATATCTGAACCGGACTACTAACCAATAAATGGTGCTTGGCAGTGAGCACTTTCCACATTCTGATGATACGTTGTGGTAGAGAAATTAAAAAGGGACAAACCAGAAAAGCATTGTCCTTTAAAGAGCGGCAGATTCATTAGTAATTCATTTGCGCAGCAAGGGCCTTCCTCTCCCTATTCATCCAGCTATTACTTGCTACTGAAAAGTCACAAAGCCCTGTCATTACTGAAATCAATCACTAAGGGGCCCGCAGAGCAATCCTGCAGCCTTGCATTTACTGTGTTAAGGAGCTCATGACAACTGCTGTGTCTCTCACTCTGCCTGTGTCTCAATGCCTGCTTCACCTTGCTCTCTCTTCTCCCCCCCCCCCCCCCCCCCCCCAACCCAATTGCTTTGTACCTGGGTTATTCTTTTTTCAATTGTTCTGTCACTGTCTTTGTTTAGATATCTATATCACTCCCTGCTAGAGCCTTTCCAGATATATCTTGTCCCATCCCACTGCTATTCCTTGATGTGCTGAAGTCTGTAAAGGAGCCGTATTACTTTGAAATCAGACTCTTAGCTTAGTCTTTGTTTTCTCTCGGCTTCTTCAACTTGGTCAATAAAATGTCATCAAGTTCTCAAGTGTGTACTGTCATGATTGTAACGAGGTCAATTGTAGAATGTGAGTTCCCTGATTGGGGCTGTTAATCTGGTCCCATCAGAGAGTCTTGGCTGACAGATATAAACAGGGGTTTCAGAGGTTCGGTTCACTCTGAGAGCTGTCTGTGAGGAAGCCAGACCAGTGTCGAGTACAGTGCATGTGTAAATAAAGGGTGACTTGGTGACAGGTTACTGGTCTCCTTTGGAGTTATTTCATCTCCATTCAGAATGACCTCTGTGAAGAGCATGAGAAAATTTGGAGTATTCCTTCCAAACCCCACACAGATTCCAGGCGATGGCAGTAACTACTGCCTGAACATTCTTTGCTATAACTTGGAAATGGCCCTGAATGAATGCGATTAAAATAGATGTGATGTTTGCATCTGCTTCTTCATTAATTGTTTAAAATTACCTGAACGCATCCCTTTCCAAGTTTCATTTTTAAAACCTGGAAAGAAAGATGCTTTAATGTAAGCGAGTAGACTTTGGCCATGTTCTGCTTCTGTAATCAGAATGACTTAGATACAGTGAGGGGCTCGGTGGTTGATTTGTTTTGTCTGTTCTAGCTGAAGCTGCCTCTCGAAGTTAGCTGTTTGAAAATTGCCAGCGATGTAGCCACTTAATGTCAGCGCCCCCAATTGTGACATGTACCTTGAGGTGTTGTCTTTTGGAAATTCTTTCTTGAGACATGAACCAACTCGCTGTTTCCCTGTGTCACTGGGCTGCTATACTGCAAGAAGTTAAATAATCATAATCTGTCAGTTAAAGTAATTCTAATTGACAACAGAGTTTGAGAACTTCTACCAACTCACTCATATTAACTAGTTTATTGATTTGAAATTTAGTCAATAGTATTTTTTTTGAATGATGGCTAGATCCTTATGTCTAGTATAACGTGGTGAGGTAATTAAAACCCCAATTTTAACTGTACACGAGTGTGACAGCGAGAGGCAGGAAGTGTGGGGGATGGGGGCTGAGGTAGTGTGGTATTTTAAGACTAATTCCACTATGATGAAATGTTCTGTGCATTTACACTCTCATCTTCCCCCATTTCCCAACTGGTTCCCAGACTTAACAACCCAGGCTGACCAGAACGTGCAGCTGAGCTCCAAGTTAAACTTCTCTTGCACAGTATCCCTTAGTTTGGAAATGGTACTTCAAAATAATCATGCACCAAATAGATGCTCATTGAAGTGGCAGCCAAACACACTTAACCTGCGGTACACAGGCAGGAGGTTGGGGGAACACAGCAAGCCAGGCAGCGTCAGGAGCTACAGGCAGGAGGCTGGGGGAACACAGCAAGCCAGGCAGCGTCAGGAGCTACAGGCAGGAGGCTGGGGGAACACGGCAAGCCGGGCAGCGTCAGGAGCTACAGGCAGGAGGCTGGGGGAACACGGCAAGCCAGGCAGCGTCAGGAGGGACAGGCAGGAGGCTGGGGGAACACGGCAAGCCAGGCAGCGTCAGGAGCTACAGGCAGGAGGCTGGGGGAACACGGCAAGCCAGGCAGCGTCAGGAGGGACAGGCAGGAGGCTGGGGGAACACGGCAAGCCAGGCAGCGTCAGGAGCTACAGGCAGGAGGCTGGGGGAACACGGCAAGCCAGGCAGCGTCAGGAGCTACAGGCAGGAGGCTGGGAACACAGCAAGCCAGGCAGCGTCAGGAGGGACAGGCAGGAGGCTGGGGGAACACGGCAAGCCAGGCAGCGTCAGGAGCTACAGGCAGGAGGCTGGGGGAACACAGCAAGCCAGGCAGCGTCAGGAGGTACATAAGATGACACTTCAGGTGTAAATGTCAGGACTGAAGGTGAGTGTAGGGGAAGCTGCAGATAAAGGGGTTGGGGAGGGCTGATTGGTGAGGTAGGGGTGGGGTGTTGAAGTAGGTATTGGTGAAGGTAGGTAGAGGGTACAACCTGGTTGGTTGACACGAGGAATGAATCCGGATGGTAGTTGGAAGGAAGGGTCGATTAGAGGCAAGAAAGGGAGGGGGAGGGGCAGGGGAGGGAGCTTATTTGAAATTGGAGGACTCTATGTTGAGTCCTCCGGGCTGTAGGCTGCCCAGGCGGAAGATGAGGTGTTGTTCCTCCAACTTGTGGTCTGATTCACTGTGGTAATGGAGGAGGCCAAGGATGGTCATGTCGGAGAGGGAATAGGAAGGGGAATTAATATGGCCTCCACTGATGCAGCATTCTTCAATACCCACATAGGCACTATGCCCAACTCTTCTGCTGTTCCAACTCTGGAGCAGTTCATTGACTTCACCCATAACTTCCACCCATCCTCAAATTCACTTGGTCCTTCTTGTACACCTCCCTCCCCTTTCTTGACCTCTCCATTTCCACCTCTGTGACAGTCTGTAGACGGATGTTTACTATAAACCCACAGATTCCCATAACTACCTGGGGTACACGTCCTCCCACTCAGTATCCTGCAACAACTGTGGGCGGCACGGTGGCACAGTGGTTAGCACTGCTGCCTCATAGCGCCAGAGACCCGGGTTCAATTCCCGCCTCAGGCGACTGACTGTGTGGAGTTTGCACATTCTCCCCATGTCTGCATGGGTTTCCTCCGGGTGCTCTGGTTTCCTCCCACAATACAAAAATGTGCAGATTAGGTGAATCGGCCATGCTAAATTGCCCCGTAGTGTTAGGTGAAGGGGTAAATGTATGGGTCTGGGTGGTATACGCTTCGGCGGGTCGGTGTGGACTTGTTGGGCCGAAGGGCCTGTTTCCACACCGTAAGTAATCTAATCTAAACTCCATCCCGTTCTCCCAGTTCCTCCGCCTCCACCACATCTGTTTGGATGAGGAGACATTCCACTCGCTAACATCCCAGATGTCCACCTATTTTGAACAATGTGCTTCTCCTCCCTCTGTCATCCAGACAGCCCTCCACCGCACCCACCTCCATTCCCCGCTCCGCTGCTCTAAACCACCACCTCCAAATTCAAAAAAGACAGGGTCCCCCTTATCCGCATGAACCATCCAACCTGTCTCTGTATCCAACGTATCATCCTTAAACACTTCCACCAACTCCAATAAGACCCCACTACCAAGAACCACTTCCCCTCCCCACCCCTCTCTGCTTTTCACAAGGACCGTTCCCATCAACAGTCCTTTGTTCATGCCACTCCCTGCCACTGAACCCCCAGGTACCTTCCCCTACAACTGAAAAAGTTGTAAAACCTGAGGTACCGGTTCACCTGCTTCTCCTCCAAACCACTTTACTGGAAAAGGTGCTCCCAATGTGGTCTTCTCTACACTGGGGATGGATTGCCAAGCATCTCAGCCGGGCCTGCAAGGGCCAACTGGACCTCGCAGTCACCGTCCATTTTAATTCCCCTTCCACTCCCTTTCCAATATGACCATCCTTGGCCTCCACCATATCCACAGTGAATCAGACCACAAATTGGAGGAACAACACCATATCTTCTGCCTGGACAGCCTACAGCCCGGAGGACTCAACATTGAGTTCTCTAATTTCAAATAACCTTCCTTTCCAGCCCCTTCCTTCTATTCCTCTGTTCGATCCTTCCTTCCAGTTACCAACCAGATTCTTTCCTCCCATCAACCAATCAGGTCGTACCTTGTACCTGTCTTCAAATATAGCCACTTCAACAGCCTGCCCTCCACCTCCTTTATCTGCAGCTTCCCCCTACACCCATCCCCAGTCCTGAAGAAGGGCTACACCCGAAACATTGACTTCTTCACCTCCTGATGCTGCCTGCCTTGCTGTGTTCTTCCAGCCTGTCTACCTTGGATTCCAGCATCTGCAGTTTTTTTGTCTCTTAACACTTTTAGCCTGAGCAGACTTTAAACAGTAGTAGTTTCAATTTGCATAATTCCAGATTCATCGGTATTCAACTGTCTTTTTAAAAGGTTTACTGTCATTGACAATGGATAGAGCATCAGGCCGAGATAAGATGAATTCCAGGCTGTAGATCAAGGAAGAATGTAATTTTCCAATTATTTTCCAATCCCCTCTGGTTGCAAGCTTGGTTCTGGAAGTCTGGAGAACTATTAATATGACACCATTTTAAATTGATTAATTGTAGTTTAACCCAGGTAAGGCCATCCCTAACTTTGATGATGAAGCCAGTTCTGAGGGATAGTATTCTTTTTCGTTGCTATTTAGATTGGTATCAACTATTCATGGTCACAGTCCACATGCTTATGGGTAAGGAAACTCATTGATTAACTTAATGGAATTTTTTCAGGTAGTTAAAAGGAGCACTATATTCAAAGTCTGTATAGATTTTAGCGAGAACTTCGATAAGATTCCACCTGACAAGACTAGAAAACAAAGTAAGATTCCGTGGAATCTAACCAAGAGTGAAAAGCTGGATATGGAATGTTTTCAGTACCAGGAAGCAAAGGACAATTGTCAATGGCTGCTTTTGTGATGAGAAGTCTATCAGCAGTGGGATTCCAAAGGGCTCAGTACTAGGGCCATTGCATATCATTGTATATGTGTGCGTGTGTGTATATAATATATATGTAGATGAGAGAAGAAGGAGCTATTCATTGTAAGGAAGAACACTGTAGACAGTAGGAAGATATCAATGGACTGGTCATGTGCACTGAAAAATGGCAGAAGATCATGTTTCTCAATAGATACTGTCACGACAGACCACCTCCTGATCTATTCTCTATGTTTCAGTGCAATTCCCAGGGGGCTTTAGTTGAGGTTAATTAATGGTAGTGTACATTTAAAGTGCTTAACAAGGGGTCTTCTGGTGCAATGGTCTATCCCTACCTCTGGACCAGGAGAGCTGGGCTCAAGTCCCATTTGCTCAAAAGATTTGTGATAAGATCTCTGTACAGGTTGATTAGTAAAATATTAAAGGGTTCAACAAACAACAGAAGCTTGCCTGTAGTGATTCCCCTCTCAGAAACCATTCTACATTAGTTGACTTTCTAATTATTTGTTTTATTTGACTTGCACACAACCCCACCCCCACCCCAATCCATGCTGCCCTTCTTGTTCTGTGATTTGTGACTGAGTGTCAATAGGCTTCTTGACAATGACTCTTGCCTGATAACTGCTGACCATGTGTCTTTCAAACATAGATAAGGGGTAATTTATTTGCCCAGGGCAGTTTCGATAAGTTAATTTGCCAATGACCAGAGATTGAATCTTGAGTCTTTCAGGTCTTGTGCCCATACCTTTATTTCATCATCTCTTTCCCCACCTAACTGACTGGTATAATATCTATGATAGTGGCATTTAATTTTGTCAAAAATAAAATTATAACTCCAAAATGTCTTTCAGTCATTGATTCTAAATATTGAAGTACATATCATAATGTTCTTCTTGGTTAGATAAAAGTGAGAAACAGAAGAAGGGTGTTTTGTTGAAGCCTTGACACAGGATTACGTTGAAGCAAGTCAAAGACATTGTCTCTGCTATTTGTCTCAAGAATATTGCTTTCTGTACGTGACCTCTGAGGGACTGTGTGAAAAGATGCCCTGACGCCTCAGCCATTAATTCATTGAAGAAAAGCTACCTGAATAAGATGACACTCTGGCTGTAATAGGTGACCAGCTTGATTTCGATGGAATAATAATTACTGCTCAGTCTGCACGTGTGTTTCAGAGTCCTCAGCAATTGGTTCATCAGCAAGTCAATTCCTTTCAGTCTGTCCAGTTTGGTTCCATGTTGTGATAAGAATTCTAAATTCAAATCTTTATTTAAAGGGAAGAGGCGAGTGTATTTCAGCTCTAATGAGAATTAAACCCTTACGCACCTGTCTTCACAGTGTGCCTAATTCCAAGTGAAGTCATTTTCACTCAGATCAGTCCAAATTGAACAGAGCTCACAGCAATATGCGAACAAGGATCCATATAATGGATACTTGTGTGCTTGATTGATAGAGACAAAGAAAGTGAAATGGATGTGTTATATTTTACACAGTGAAACCTTGCTTTGTTTCAATTGTTCAGTCAAATTGTTTCTGAAACTCTGTGCTGCTGCACTGGTGACAACAGCTGCAGGCTTGCTAGCACTGCTGGAGACCATATAGGAATGAATCATTCGAGGGAAGCAGTATCCCTGTACAGCACTTGACTTGTCAGTTTATCAAATTCAACCTCAGCCAAGTAGCAGTGTGTATGAGAGCATGCTTGATGGTTTCTTTGCTGGGGCTGACTTTAAAGCAGTGGTACCATCAATAATGTTTTACTATTGTATTAAAAATATGCAAAACCTCAGCAATGTGGTGAGGTAATTCAGAAAGTTGACGTGCAGACAGTGGGAGAAGGGAATATTGAATTGCTCTGCAAAAGATAAGAATGTGAGAGCCAGTAATCTGAGAAGGCAGAGTATGTTTCATTGTCTTTTCTAATCTCTCGACTGTATTACATGGAATCATAAAAAGGCACAGCATGGAAACAGACCTTTCAGCATTGAGGCTAAGGGTGACCTGATAAAATCATGATAAGGTGATTAGGCAAGGTCTTTTTCCCAGGGTAGTAGTGTCCAAAACTAGACGGCACAAGTTTAAGGTGAACGGGGAAGATTTAAAAGGGACCTAAGGGGCAATTTTGTTTATGCAGAGGGTGGTGTGTGAAGGTGGAGCCTCATGAATCCTTTCTGTTGTGGTGAGTGAGAGAGCCAGAAGACTGGCCAAGGAGAAGATTTCCAATAAATGTTGAAAATGTTTATTGGCTTGCCCTTTTATTAAAACTCCATTTTACTTCTTTCCCTGCTCCAGCAGGACAGGAGGCCACCAGTGTACAGGATTTTCTGAATGTCTGTGCAAAAGCAGACAGGTTAAAGGGGTGAGGTATGACACCCTTCCAGTCAGATGGTTCAATTCCAGTTGTATATTAGCCACAGAAGAAATAACCATAGAAACTCCACAATGGGTGCAGTGATACGCAATGCATCTTACTGTTCAGTGCAGTTACACACTAGCCGAAAAACACAATGGACCCACAGGTTTGAAAAAGTTTTCTCTTTAATGCAGGTGCTGTTACACTGCCAAAACAGCTCCTCTTTATGCAGAAATGACATCATTTGAGATTGACCAAGGCAGACTGGTCCTTTGTGTTTCTTACCCGTCTTGACACAGTTCATCACGTCATCCTACTCCAGCACCTCCACATATCTCCGATTGTGTGCGAAACAACACTTTCTTGGCTCTATTCTTACCCACCTGGTTGCAGTCAGAGTTGCCATAATTGGTTCCTCTTGCCATTCCTACGGTATTACTATTGATGTTTTGCAGGGTTTGTCCTCTCTTCATCCATGTGCTGACTCTTGATTGAATCTCCAAAAACACAGCATCACTGTTCATATATACTCTAACCGCATCCCTTTGGACCTTCCCAACTCTTACCTCTACCCCTCACTGTCTCTTAAATTGTCAGACTGTTTGACCAATAGCCTAACCCTGTTCAGTTGTTCTTGATAAATCAACCTCTTCAATCCAAGAATCAGCCGAATGAATCTCATTTGAACTGACGCCAATGCTGTTATGTTGTTACTTTAAATACAAACTTTAAATACAAACACGTGGTATTCCAGGTGAGGCCTCACCCACACTTTATAGAGTTGTAACAAGGTCTCTTCAATTGTAAACTCCATCCCCCTAGCAATAAAGACCCAAATTGTATTAGCCCCTCTAATTACTTGCTGCACCTGCATACTAACTTTTTGTTTCCTGTATATTTTTGCCCTCTTTCTCCATTTAAATAGCAGCCTGCCTTTTAATTCTTCGTACCAGAATGCACGACCTCATACAGTCCTGCTTTAAAATCCATCTGCCAGGCTTCTGCAGATTCCTTATGCCCTCATAGATGCTTCCCACCTCTTTTTGTATTATTAGTAAATTTGGATACATTACACTCCATCCCTCCTCCACGTTGATAATACAGATAGTAAATAATTGAGGCCATTAGAACTGGCCTTGGTGCACTCCTTCCAATTTCTTTCCAACCTGAAAAAGTTCCCTTTAGTCCTGACTGTCTGCCTCCTGTGTATTAACCAATTCTCACTCCATGCCATTGAGGTTATTATTGTCCCTGATACAGTGAGCCCCTATCTTGTGCAAACATCTTTAATGTGGCTCCTTATTGAATGCCTTCTGAAAATCCAAATACATTGCATCTACCGGTTCTCCTACCAACTTTGCTAGTTATATCCTCAAACAGCTCTAGCAAATGTATCAAACCTGATTTCCCTTTCACAAAACCATGTCGACTCTGGTTGTATTCCCTGTCATTGAGAGTCATTCGGTTGTACAGCAGGGAAAAGGACCCTTTGGTCCAACTCGTCCATGCCAACCAGGTATCCTAACCTAACCTAGTCCCATTTGCCAGCACTTGGCCTATATTCCTCTAAACCCTTCCTATTAATGTGCCATTCCAGGTGCCTTTTAAATGCTGTAATTGTATGTGCCTTAACCACATCCTCTGGCAGCTCATTCCATACACGCACCACCCTCTGTGTGAAAAAGTTGTCTCTTAGTTCCCTTTTAAATCTTCCCCCTCTCACCCTAAACCTATGCCCTCTAGTTCTGGACTCCCTGAGCCCAGAGAAAATACCTTATCTATTTACCCTATCAATGCCCCTCCTGATTCTATAAACCTCTATAAGGTCACCCCTCACCCTCCAACGCTCCAAGGAAAGCAGCCCCAGCCTGTTCAGCCTCTCCCTAGTTCTCCCTAGTATTCCATGTGATCTAAACTTGCTGAAGAGTCTACCATGAGGAACATGATCGAATGTCTTACTCAAGTCCATAATAGATAACGTCCACTGCTCTGCCCTCATCAATCCTCTTTGTTACGACTTCAAAAAGCTCAAATCAAGTTAGTGAGACATGATTTCCCACGCACAAACCCATGTTGACAATCCCTAATCAGTCCTTGCCTTTCCACACACATGTAAATCCTGTCCCTCAGGATTCCCTCCAACAACTTGCTCACCACTGATGTCAGGCTCACCGGTCCGTAGTTCCCTGGCTTTTCCTCACCACCTTTGGCTAACATGGTGCCACTATTTAACAATGTCTTCCGGCACCTCACCTGTGACTATCAATGATCCAAATTTGTCAGCAAGGGGTCCAGCAAACTTCCTTAATAGTAAAATCTAGCATTTTCCCAAAAACAGATGTTCAGCTAAATGACCTCATGATTATTGCTTTCTGTCTTGCTGAGTAATTGTTAGAAGGGGGAAGAGCAGTCAGTGCAGGGGTCCCCTGTGGTGTTCCCCTGAAAACAAATATACTGTTTTGGATACTGTTGGGTGGGAAGGGGGTGTAGAGGGAATCGACTTACCAGGGGCATGCATTGGGGTCTGTCCCTGTTGCACAGAAGGAAAGGAATGGAGGGAAGTCTTGGTCATTGGAGACTCAATAGTTAGAGGGTCAGATAGAAGATGTGTTGGCAATAAACGAGACTCACGGTTGGTATGTTGCCTCCCAGGTGCCAGGGTCCGTGATGTCTTGGATTGTGTCTTTGGGGTCCTGAAGGGAGAGGGTGACCAGCCCCAAGTTGTGGTCCACTTGGTGCCAATGACAGAGGTAGAAAGTGGAATAGGGATAGGGATGTAGGGCAGGATTTCAGGGAGCTAGGGTGGAAGCTGAGAGCGAGAACAAAGAGTAGTTATCTCTGGTTTGTTACCTGTGCCATGTGATAGCGAAGGCAAGGAACAGGAGGAGATATCAGCTAAACATGTGGCTGCATTGAGGGTGCAGGAGGCAGGGTTTCAGGTACGTGGATAACTGGGGCTCATTCTGGGGAAGGTGGGACCTCAACAAACAGGATGGTCTTCACTTGAACCAGAGGGGTACTAATATCCTGGGTGGGAAATTTGCTGGTGCTATTTGGGTGGATTTAAACTAACTAAGCAGGGGGATGAGAACCTGAGGTGTAGTTTCAGTGCACTGGAGGATGTGAGTAGGGAGGGCGTGGACAGGATTTCACAGTCACAGGAATGTGCTGGCAGACAGCAAGCTGGTTTGATGTGTGTCCACTCAATGCCAGGAGTATCCAGAGTAAGGTCAGTGAGCTTGCAGCATGGGACTTCGATGTTGTGGCCAGTTTGGAGACAAGGATAGAGCAGGGTCAGGAATGGATGTTGCAGGTTCCAGTGTTTAGATCTTGCATTAAGATCAGTGAAGGTGTAAAAGAGGGGGAGGTGTGGCTCTGTTAGCCAAGGACAGTATAACAGTGGCTGAAAGTACTTTTGATGAGGACCTGTCTACTGAGGTAGTGTGGGCTGAGGTTAGAAACAGGAGAGGAGAGTTCACACTGCTGGGAGTTTTTTATTGGCCTCCACAGAGTTCCAGGGTTGTGGAGGAGAGGATTGGCAAATCAGTTCTAGGCAGGAGCGAAAGGAACAGGATGATCATTATGGGGGACTTTAACTTCTCCAGCATTGACTGGAAATGCTATAACTCTAGTATGTCGGATGAATCAGTTTTTGTCCAATATGTGCAGGAGCGTTTCCTGATACAGTATGTCAAAGGGCCGACAAGAGGGGAGGCCACACTGGATCTGGTGCGTGGTAATGAACCAAGCCAGGTGTTTGATTTATTGGTAGGTGAGCACTTTGGAGAAAGTGATCATAATTCGGTTATGTTTAGTTTAACGATGGAAAGGGATATGGACGCAAGAGTTATTGATGTGGGAAAGGCAATTATAATGCAATTAGGCAAGACTTAAGAGGCATAGAATGGGGTAGAAAAATGCAGGGGATGGGGAAAATCGAAATGTGGAGCTGGTTTAAGGAACAGATATTAGGTGTCCTTGATAGATATATCCCTGTCAGGCAGGAAGTGATAAGGTAAGGGAACCGTGGTTTACGAAAGAAATTGTATCTCGTGTTAAGCGGAAGATGTTGATACGAAATGGTTCAGATGAGGCGATGGAGAGTTACAGATTAGCTAGGAAGGATTTAAAGAGAGAGTTAAGAAGAGCAATGAGGGGACATGAGCTGTCTTTGGCAGGGACAATAAAGGAGAACCCTAATGCTTTCTATAGGTAAGTGAGGAATAAAAGGATGACTAGGGTAGGAATAGGGTCAGTCAAATGCAGAAGTGGGAAGTTATGTGTGGACCCTGTGGAGACTGGAGAAGTGCTAAACAAATAGTTCTCATCTGTTTTCACTCACAAAATGGAGAATATTGTAGAGGAGAGGAATGAGGTATGAGATATTAGACTAGAAAGGATCGAGGTTGGTAAGGTAGAGGTTCCTGATGAAGGGCTTATGCCCGAAACGTCGAATTTCCTGTTCCTTAGATGCTGCCTGACCTGCTGCGCTTTTCCAGCAACACATTTTCAAGGTAGAGGTGTTATCAATTCTAGAAGGAGTGAAAGTAGACAGTTACCTGGGCCAATGGAATTTATCCGAGGATTCTCTGGGAAGCTAGGGAGGAGATGGCTTTGATCTTTGAGTCTTCATTGTCTACAGGTTTAGTACCAGAGGACTGGAGGATTGCAAATATTGTGCCCTTGTTCAAGAAGGGCAGCAGAGATGACCCAGGTAATTGTAATTGTAGACCAGTGAGCCTTATGTCGGTTGTAGAAAAAGTTTTGGAAAGGATTGTAAGAGCTAGGACTTACAATCATCTAGCAAGCAACAATTTGATTGGAGATAGTCAACATGGTTTCATCAAGGGCAGGTTGAATCTCTTAAACCTCAATGAGTTTTTTGAAAAGATGTGGATGAGGGTAGGGCAGTTGATGTGGTATACATGGATTTCAGTAAAGCTTTTGATAAGGTTCCACATGGTAGGCTGTTGGTGAAAATATGGAGGCATGGGATTGAGAGTGATTTAGCAGTTTGGATTAGAAACTGGCTTTCTGTAAGAAAGTGGTGGTTGATGGAAAATATTCAGTTTGGAGTCTGATTACTAGAGATGGGCCACAAGGATCTGTTTTGGGACCACTGCTGTTTGTGATTTTTATAAATGACTTAGACACAGGCATAGGCATAAGTTTGCAGATGACACTAAAGTTGGTGGTAGTGATCAGTGCGGAAGAATGTTGCAGGGGGACTTGGATAAACTGCAGTATTGAGCTGGGAGGTGGCAAATGGAGTTCAATGCAGATAAATGAGAGATGATTCACTTTGGGAAGAATAACAGGAAGGCAGAATGAGGAAAAGCTGACAGACTTGGGTCTATTCTCATTGGAGAGAAGACAGCAAAGAGGGGATTTAATAGAGACATACAAGATGATCAGAGGATTAGATACGGTGAACAGTGAGAGTCTTTTTCCGAGGATGTTGATGTCAGCTTGGACGAGGGGGCATAGCTAGAAATTGGGGGGTGATAGATTTAAGACAGATGTCAGAGGCAGGTTCTTTACTCAGAGAGTGGTAAGGGCGTGGAATGCCCTACCTGCCAATGTAGTTAACTCAGCCACATTAGGGGTATTTAAACAGTTGTTGGATAAGCACATGGATGCTGATGGGATAGGGTAGGGGAATGGGCTTAGATTAGTTAACGGGTCAGCGCAACATCGAGGGCGGAAGGGACTGTTCTGCACTATATTGTTCTATGTCTCTCTCACTGATTGAATGGGGGTGTCGCATAAGTAGTTTTCTGATTTGCTGGAACCCTCCCTGAATCCAGTAAGTTCTGGAATATTTTGACCAATGTCTCCACAATCTATGGAGCCACTTTCTCTGGAATGTTTGGATGCAAGCCATCAGGTCATGGTGACCTTTTTCCCTCCACTCCCTATACCTATGCCTAATCTCTCATGATGAAGAGTTCTACAAGATGCTTTCTTCTATTATCACTTTGCCTATCCATTATATTTGAGATGTTTATAGTATCCCTCAGTGTAGAGACAAGTGTAAAATATTGTTTTAAATTATTTGCCATTTCTGTGTTATCAGTTCCCTTGGTGCATAATCCAAGGATTCCAAATTTACTTTAGCTGCTATCTTTTTATGGGTTTGTAGATGCTCATGTTTTTTACATTTCTTGTCAATCTACTTCCATGATCAATTGTCACCCTCACTATTAGCTTTTGAGTCATCCACAACAAATCCTAGTCCTCAGTTTTATTCATAAGTTTTGCCATTTTGTATACCTGTTTTTGATTGGATACTCCACTTAACCACTGTTCTGAAAGATAGGTAGTTCATCCTTCTCATTGAGATCTTTTTGACCTGAAAACATTTTTACTGAGCATTTAGAAATATCTGCCGCTGCTCATCCTGTGACATTCCTTTTAGTCTGTTTTCCCTGTCCGCTTTGAACAACCTCTCTTCACGCCTCTACAATTGCCTTCGTTTAAGTTAAAGACACTGGTTTGAGACCTGAGGTGCCATCTCTCAAACTGAATTTGACACATTATTGTGTTGTGATTGCTTTCCCCTAGGGGATCCTTAACTTCGAGATTTCTTATTAATCTTAACTCAATGTCCAACTAAAATACCTTATTCCTGGGCAGGTTCTGCAACAGAGAGACCTCGAGGTTCAGGTACATATTTCTTTGAAGTTTGCTCCACATATAGATAGAGTGGTTAAGAAGGCATTTAGCATGCTTGCCTTCATTGCTCAGATATTTGAGTGTAGGAGTTGGCACGTTATGTTGTGCTTGGACAGGACATTGATGAGGCCTCTTTTAGGGTACAGTGTCCAGTTCTGACCTCCCTGTTATAGGAAGGATATTATTAAGCTGAAGAGAGTTCAGAAGAGATTTACCAGTATGTTGTTGTGAATGGAGAGCTTGAGTTACTGGGGGATGCTAGATAGGCTGGGACTTCTTTCACTAGAGAGTAGAGGGTTGACGGATGACCCTAGACAGGTTTATAAAATCAAGAGGGATATGGATAAGGTAAATCTGTAGATGACACAACGGTAGGTAGAGGGACAAGTAGTGTTGAGGAGATAGGAGGCTGCAGAAGGACTTGGCCAGGCTAGGAGAGTGCACAATGAAGTGGCAGCCTGAATACAGTGTGGGAATGTGGGAGGTAATGTATTATGGTAGCAGGAAAAGAGGCGTAGACTATTTTCTAATTGGGAAAAGGCTTTGTAAATCTGAAGCACTAAGCTACTTAGGAGTCCTCGATCAGGACTTTCTTAGGTTTCAATATGCAGATTCAGTTGGTAATTGAGAAGGCAAATGCGGTGTTACCATTCATTTTGAGAGGGCTAGAATACAAGAGCAGGAATGTACTGCTGAGGCTGTATAAGACTGGTTAGACTGCATTTGGAATATTGTCAGCCATTTTGGGCCCCATATCTAAGGAAAGGTGTGTTGGCCTTGGAGAGGGTCCAGAGGAGGTTGACAAGAATGATCCCGGAGATGAAACACTTGCCACTTGAGGAACGATTGAGGACTCTGGGGCTGTACTTGGAGTTTAGAAGGATAAGGAGGTAATCTCACTGAAACTTACAGAATACTGAGAGGCTTGGGTAGAGTGGACATGGCAAAGATGTTTCCACTAGTAGGAGAGACTCGGACCCAAGGGCACAACCTCAGAGTGAAGGATGACCCTTTAGAATTGAGATGAGGAGAAATATCTTCAGCCAGAGGGTGGGGTATCTGTGGAACTCATTGACACAGACAGCCGTGCAGACTATATCATTGAGTCCAATTAAGACAGAGATATATAGGTTCTTGATTAGTAAGGGGGTCAAAAGTTATGGAGAGACGTCAGGAGAATGAGATTGAGGACTGTACCGCCATAATTGAATGGTGGAGCAAACCTGAGGGGCTGAATGACCTTATTCTGCTGCAATATCTGATGGTCTCAGCATAGTTCAGATGAAGCCTGTCCCAACAGGACAGCTGTCTCTCTCTGCCTCTCTTTTTCTCTCTCTCTCTTCCCCTCCCCACACCCTCCCACCCCCACCCCAGTACTGATAACAGTGCCCCACAAATCAGAACCTATTTCTCCCACAACAATCTCTGCATAATGCATTTACCTCTCTAATCTTATTTAACCTGTGCCAATATGCACGTGGCTCAGTAAGTCATCTGATGATTATTACCTTTGTGATTCCATTTTTAAATTGAACCCTGACGCTCTTATAATGCCTCGGCAGAACTTCCTTCATTGTCCTCTCCTTATCCTCAGTACCACATGGACCACAAAAACTGGCTCCTTCCCCTCCCACTCCAGCTTCCTCTTAGGCCCAGTAGAGCTGTCCTGAACCTTGGCACAAGGTATGAAAGGCAGCTTTCAGACCTCTCTGTTTTGGCTGCAAAGAGCAGTTTAGCAGTAGCTAATCCTTTCCTGTGCCATCCTCTATTACTGTTACATGTCTCACCCCACTTGAATGACGCTATGGTCTCTTACGCTGTAGTCATGTTCGCTTAGTATCCCTGATGTCAGGAGCAAGACCACATACCTATCGAAAAAGGCTGAGGCTCCCTCCAAAGCTAAGTTGTGGATCCCCATACTTGCCTCACTCACAGTCACGCTCCCCTGACCGTGGAACCAATTTGATGTTGTTAATCTAAGGGATGTGACTGCCTCCTGAAACACACTGTGCAGGTACCTCCCTCCTTCGCTGATGTGTCGCAGTGTCTGCAGCTCAGACTCCAGCTCATCAGCTCTAAGCCAAAGTTCCTCAAGCAGTCAACACTTACTGCCGATGTGGTCACTGTGAATCGCTCTAGCAGTCACCAGCTCCCACAAACTACGGCTGTGACATGTCAGGACCTTTGTCCCAGAAGTGCGGGCTTTATTTGCATTTAGAAGTTCAAGAGTATTTATTGCTTTAGAGAAAATCCAGTTCAAGTTAAATAGCTAAGTAGAGTGGGGGGGTGGGGAAGACTGGATTTGGGAATATTCAGACTGTGAAGCAGCCTTGGCTGTGGGGAGCGGTGCCCTTTTACTTGAACAGCCATGCTCGAATTAAAAAGTGGGATGTAAACAAGTACAAGAGGAAGAGAGGCTCCAAGTGTTATCGGGTGCCAGCATCTATATATAGCACTCAATAAAGCTACTGAATCCAAGTAAATACTGATTGCAGTGCGATGCATAACAATGCTGGAATTATTGCACCACACCCATATGCAATTAACGTGGCGAATATATTGAAAGGACAGAAAGAAATGCTGGTTAAAGTGACAGTTGAAAGCAGCCTTTGGTTCTCTTTTTGTGACAGCTTTAAGTATTGTGCTTAGGCCCAGCTCAAGTGTGGCGTATCTGGCTTTTCAAAAGGAACAGTAATACTTCAAAAGGCATTTGCAGTAAATAACATTCCTGTTGGATAGGCAAGGCTGACTTTTCCTCAGCTTTAAAGAAGACAAATGAGTGAATCATACAGCGCCTTGAATCTGTTTTTCAGATAAGCTTATTGTTTCTTCCCAGAGGCAGTTCAGCAGCACGCAGTACAAATGAGCAGCTTCCTTGTGTTTTAGATCAGCAGCAGATACAAGTGTCATAATGGGTTCAACAATTATTTGAATACCCCGTACATAATCAGTAATATCAGTGACAGCATCAACAAATTAAGGGGTTACTTCCCACAATTGATGCATGCTTTGTTCCCTGTAGCTCAAGGCTTCCAGATGCTTTCTTTGTGCTGGTATGTCACCCACTCAGTAACTGCAGACTACTCCAATGGATTTGTCTTGTTTTGGTTTGAAGTTGAACAACTGTATTAAGTCAATAGTAAGAACCACTGCTTCCTAATTTAGGTAAGAAGCTCATTCCACGTTATGCAGGTGGAATCTGTGTAAACATCACCGAGTTGAAACCAGTTAAAAAGGAGCCCTGTTAGACATTCCTGGATTAAAATGAACAAACTGTTCAGCCGCAGCACTTTATCCAGTAATACCTTTCTTCTCGCATTGTGTGTCACCTACCGTGTAACAACAACTTTTATTTATATAGCACCTTTAACGCAATAATAGATTCCAGGGCAGTTCATTATCAACAAAATATGAAACCCAAGCCACATAAGCCAGATGATGAAAGGCTTGCATAAAGAGCATGAAAGTAGACTTTAAGGAGGAGCTTAAAGGAGGAAATGAGAGCATGAGGTGGAGAGGTTTAGGGAGAGATGTTTCAGAATTTAAGGGGTGGACAGCCAAAGGCACGGTCTGTAACAGAGTGAGAATTAACATGTGGGTTGCTCAAGACACCAGCTTTTAATGTTTTAGAGGGTTCTATGACTAAAGGAGTTTACAGAAAATTTGAGGAGCATGACCACTGTGGAGCTTGAAAACGAGGGGCAAGAATTTTAAAATCAAAGTGCTTCTTAACCGAGGTCAGTCAACGCAGTGATAAAGGGTGAATGGGATTTGATGTAATTGAGAACAACAGCAGCAGAGTTGGTAGAATGTGGCGGGGCAGCTTGGATGGCATTAGATAGTCGTGTTCGAAGCTAGCAAATAGATATAGGTTTCAGCAGCAGATGAGCAATGTAAACAGGGCAGTGTTGGCATAGATACGTGTTTGAACTTCACTTTAGGATAAGTTTGACACCAACTTTGCAAACAGATTGGTTGCAGCAGTCTCACAAGTTGCTAAGAAGGGGCGGCACGGTGGCTCAATGGTTAGCACTGCTGCCTCACAGCACCAGGGTCCCGGGTTTAATCCCAGGCTCGGGCAACTGTCTGTGTGGAGTTTGCACATTCTCCCCGTGTCTGCATGAGTTTCCTCCAGGTGCTCCGGTTTCCTCCCACAGTCCAAAGATGTGCAGGTCAGGTGAATTGGCCATGCTAAATTGCCCATAGTGTTAGGTGCGTTAGTCAGAGGGAAATGGGTCTGGTGGGTTACTCTTCAGAGGGTCGGTGTGGCCTGGTTGGACCCAAGAGCCTGTTTCCACACTGTAGAAAATCTAAATCTAATCTAAAAAAAATCTAATTTTGAAGTGGTTTGGAGTGGCTGGCTAAGGAATGGAACTTGTGGCAGGGATCAGCTTTGGGCTTCTGCCATTTAATGGGAGGAAATTTCTGTTGATTTAACGCTGGATTGTGGACAACCAGAATGTCAAGTTCACAGCAGAGCAGCGGGTTCGGGTCGCTGGGTGTTGTCAGCATACGCGCGCAGGGAAGATGATTTCAGATGATTTGCTAAGGGGCTCCTTTAAATATTGAGTCACCAAAAAGGCTACTTCTTTTACCTTCCTCTCTCGTTTCTATCTTTCCTTAACGCAGCCACTTGAATGATGGCCATTGCTGGACAAATCCACACTTGATTCAGGGTCACTGCGATATATGACATGATAATGTGAATCTTAATGCACACTGCTGGCATCTGACCAATCACTGAGGACCTATTAGCATTTTGGCAGCTGCAAAGCAAAATTATATGATGATGTCAATCCCTTAGCAACTGGAGTTTGGTACATCCAAACGCTCTCCTGTTATTGTCATGGTGTTTTACTCAGTGGAGAGAATTGTTTATTAAAGATTCTTCTCACCTTTGCTTCTTATATTCTTAAATATAAGAACAAACAAATAGTTTGAATCTTGTGAACTGTAATGGCATGTATTAGTACTTACGTTGTTATACATGTGCTGCATCTGTCTCATGTAGTTTCAACAGTCTTTGTTTTATTGTCAGAATAGTTTAATCAGTAGTAGTATACAGTCTTGCTATATTGTTTTTCTCACTTGGGTAGGGGTCCCTGACATGGAACATCACACTGCTAATTTTAATACTATCATCCCTGTTTACTAACAGTATATTGGGTACGCTGATGTTAAATTTCTCATGCTTCCATCTTTTTCCAATTAGTTCCCTTCTTCCTCTATAAGTTTTTTTTAAGAGCACCAATCACTCCCCAGTTGCTTATGCCATCTGGTTATGTCAAAGAATGAAAATCCGACAATAGATTAAGAAGACCACCATTCATGAAGTCATTCTTCCACAGGGTTTGTA
The DNA here is from genome assembly GCF_020745735.1 of Hemiscyllium ocellatum. Classification (NCBI taxonomy): domain Eukaryota; kingdom Metazoa; phylum Chordata; class Chondrichthyes; order Orectolobiformes; family Hemiscylliidae; genus Hemiscyllium; species Hemiscyllium ocellatum. The sequence continues at coordinate 19,099,815 of NC_083436.1, forward strand.
CCAGTGGATGGGAGAAGATTGCCTGTGTTTGTCAAATGTGATCTTAGCCCAGTAATAGTGTTGTTGGCTTTGTTTGAAACCCTAGTTTAAGTGCAAGGCACACACTTCAACACATCACTGGAGGTTTGTAGGAATACACACCAAAGCTGAATAAGGCAAGGTACGGGAGGATTTCAATGTTCTTGGGATTTGAGCAAATAGATAGTGGGTCAAATTTCAATGCAGAAAATGTAAAGTGCATCTCGTGGGGCCAAAATAATCCAAGAAGGCACACTTACTTAAATGGAAAGAAAATAAATGTGCATGAAAAATTGAAGAGGTCTGAGGATCCTGACTGACTATAAATTGAAACTGTCACAATAGTGATTAAAGCAAACCATGTATTGGGAAGTATTAAAAGGTCGATATTGAACCAAAATACTGAAGTTATCCTGCCACTTTAGTGCAATCGCACCGTTGCTTTATACAGAATACTGTGTACAATTCTGGTCAGTACACTACAAAAAGGGATTTTGCACCTATTGAAAGGTTAAGGAAGAGAGCAATCAGAATGATTGAGGGATTAGATTATGTGGAGTCATGATGGAAATTTAGTGCAATCTCACTGGAAAAGAGAAGGCTGAGAGGAATTTCGATTGGTATTTTTAGAGTTCTAACAGGATTCAGTACAGAGTAATGTGAATAGGAGGTAACTTGGCCCATCCTATCTATACTGAAAATGTGTTGCTGGAAAAGCGCAGCAGGTCAGGTAGCATCCAAGGAGCAGGAAATTCGACGTTTCGGGCATAAGCCCTTCTTCAAGACTTCAGGGTTTATGCCTGAAACGTCGAATCTCCTGCTCCGTGGATGCTGCCTGACCTGCTGCGCTTTTCCAGCAACACATTTTCAGCTCTGATCTCCAGCATCTGCAGACCTCACTTTCCCATCCTATCTATACTCTCGTTTTCGTGCAGCAAAACAATTGATTCCATTTCCTCTGCCCTATTCCTACAGCTGAGAGAATGTTCATTTCTTTTGAGGTTGTCTTCCCCTTCATGCAAGTCTCTTCCACCAGCAGTGCATTACAGATATTCACTGCAGAAAGAGCCAGTTCTGTTAAGTTCTGAAGAAAGGTCACTGGACTTGAAATGTTAACACTGTTTTCTGTCTGGAGATGCAGCCAGACTTCTTGAGTTTCTCCAACAATTTGTATTTTTGTGTAATGAGTAATGTTTGCTCATGTTACTTCTAGCTCTTTTGCCATTCACTTTCAATTTGAGTCAAACACAGAGAAATGGCTGGAGAAAATCAGCAGGTCTGGCAGTATCTGTGGAGGCAGAAACTGAGGTAACGTTTCAAGTCCAGGTCTGTTTTTCTTCTGGACTCTCTGCTTTAGTTCTGAAGAAGACACGAACTGGACTTGAAACGTTAATTTAGTTTCTCTCTCCACAAATGCTATCTGCTGTGTTTCTGCAGCAGTTTCTTTGTTTGTCTCAGACTTTCAGCATCTGCAGTATTATGCTTTTATTTAGGTGTCAGTCATCTGCATATCCAGCCTTTTCCCACTGGAAACAACTTCTCCAATTTACTCTTTTCAAACCATTTATAATGTAAATATCTAACCAAAACTCAACCTAGCATTCCCTACAGATGACCCCCACCCCCCCCCCCCCCCCCCCCCCCCCACCTTCCTATTGGAACAGTGTTGTGAAACCTGAAAGGGTTCAGAAAAGATTTACAAGGCTGTTGACAGGGTTGGAGGATCTGAGCTACAGGGAGAGACTGAACAGGTTGGGCTGTTTTCCCTGGAGCACCGGAGGCTGAGGGGTGACCTTGTCGAGATTTATAAAGTCATGAGGAGCATGGATAGGGTAAATAGACAAAGTTTTTTCTCTGAGGTGGGGGAGTCTAGAAATAGAGGGCATAGGTTTAGGGTGAGAGGGGAAAGAGATAAAAGCGACCTAAGGGGCAACTTTTTCCACACAGAGGGTGGTACGTGTATGGAATGAGCTGCCAGGGGAAGTGGTAGAGGCTGGTACAATTACAACATTTAAGAGGCATTTGGATTGGTATATGGATAGGAAGGGTTTGGAGGGATATGGGCCGGGTGCTGGCAGGTGGGACTAGATTGGATTAGGATATCTGGTCGGCATGGACAGGTTGGACCGAAGGGTCTGTTCCCAGCTGTACATCTCTATGACTCTATGACCCTGAGAGGTTCTTTCACCTTGTCTTGCATGGTCGAGGTGGCTGTGTCCAGCCTTTGAAATTCAGCGTGAATGTACACAATTGGTAAGCAAGTGGTAAAACCGTGGAACAGACTCTGAAATGGGACAGCTGAAGGTGTTGGTATTAATTAATTCAAGTGCAAATTAGATGGATGTATTTGAGCTGAGTGCACCCGGCTTGGGAGGAGAAAGGTGCCTTTGGACCTGAGTTTCCCATGCCTCTCGGCAAAACTGGTGGTGATGGAATGCTGTGATTCGTCATCCACTCCACGTTTTCATCCATGTTCAGCTTGCAACTAAATACATTTCAAAAACTAATAGATTTCAGCAAAATATTATATTCTGCTCGGCTGTGGGCCCATGGAAGGACTGAATAGTTTTTGACCAAGATACAGATTCAGGACTATCTTACAAGGTCCACTAACATTGGGAAATGGGTTGAATTGGTTTTGTTAGGAATATTGTGGGTTATTTCATTGGGAACATTGTTCTTTGTTTTAGAATGGTGTGTATTGTCCCAGCTGTTACGGTAGAATTAATCACATCTGTCATAATGTGGGCCTTGTTTACACAGCAGGTTGTTGCATCTGATGATCCAGAAGTCTCCTTGAGATGGAAGTTCTGAATAAAAGCAGTCCTTTATCAGCTTTGTAGCTACAAAATAATTGTAAGAAGCATGATTGCAATAATGTTGAGTTGACACAACGTGTCAGAGGCATGTGCACTCTATAGTTGTTAAACTTGTATCCATTCACTGCAAGGATAGTAGAAGGCAATAGACAGATAGAAGATAGTCACTGTTCTTGGTCTTGTCTTTGTCTAGTGACCCCTATGTTCTGCCTTTAGGTTGAGACGTTCTACTGAATCACATTTACTTCTCAGCTTAATGCCATGACCCTATTAAAGAATCAAGGGAGATTCTCTTCATGAATTGTTATTCAGTCAAAGCCCCTCCACACAACAGACTAATGTGTCTATCTGCTGTTTCGGGGGTCTTGCGATGTGCCAATTGATCGCTTCATTTGGCCATAAGCCAACAGTAATTTCATTGGCACAAAAGTAACAAATATGAATCTTAGGAGAAGCCAGTTTTCTGCGGAGGTGTAAAAAGAGTGCAATGGCGTAAGTGGGTTAGGAGTACAGAGTGCTGCCTAGAGCAGAGTGGCTTATCTTCACTGATGAGAGTGGGATGGTTCTTGAAAGGGAGACTGAGAGGCTAATTGGGGGACATTAACCCTGGTTGCTCAGATATTTACCAAAATCGTATAAAGGCCAGATATACCATTTGAAGCCTCTGATAGTATCCCTACCTCTAGAGGAGGAGGCCCCAGCTCAAGTCCCATCTGCTGCAGGTGTGTGTCACAACATCTCTACGCAGGTTGATTAGAAAATATATTGAGCAGCACTTGCTCATTTTAAAGGTGGTGCAGTGATAATGTCCCTATGTCTGAGCCAGGAGACCTGGGTTCAAGTCCCATCTGCTTTAGAGGTGTGTAATCACATTTCTGAACAGGTTGATTAAAAATATCTTTAAAGTCCAAAGACCTCAAATTAAGTCAGTTTTTTTGTCCAGTGTGTATGTATTTGTGTATATTGGTAGGAAGAGGGAGAATGGTCAATATAACTATAACTAAATAGGAGAAATCTGCGACTTGTTCAGAGTTTAAACATCTGAGTACAGCTTGTAGGCCTTTGTTTGCTGATTGTTCAAAGTCCTGGTTGTTCAGGCTATTACTGTCACTATTTCAGCAAATTCAGTTAACACGCAAGCACAAAAAAAACCGAGACAGTTTACAATAGTTCAGAAGCAATTTAAAAGGCAAGTCTTATCACCAAACTTAGAAACCCTTTGAAATACTGGTGATCCAGTTGCCTGTCTGCTGTAACTCGCTCACATAAAGAAAATCAAAGCTCCTCCCTTACACATATGGAAATGCACACCATGTTAAGGGCTGAGCTGTAATTTATTACTAGCTTCTAGCAGAGCAGGTCAAATACTGTTTGTAACATTTCTTGACTGCACGATGTATCAGGTCTGAAGTTTTAATTTATTTATCCACATCTTGCTGCCTTATTATAGAGACTTGAGGCATCGCTAATGGAGCCACAAGACATGTTATCATTGTGTTACTCAGCCACGTAAACCAGAAGACCCTGGGTTTGATTTCTTCTCTGTTCCTTGGCTTACCTAAATGAGGCAAGACGTGTAATGTAAAGAATATGTTTTCAGCTGCAACGTGGCTCAGAGGTAGAGCAGTTAGCTCTAAGTCAGAAAGTTGTGGGTTCAAGTGACACACAAGAGACTTAAGCATAAGATTCAAGGCTGATACCCCAATGCCTCATCTTCTGCCTAGGAACCCTCCAACCACAAGGGATGAATGCAGATTTCTCCAGCTTCCTCATTTCCCCTCCCCCCACCTTATCTCAGTCCCAACCCTCGGACTCAGCACCACCTTCTTGACCTGCAATCTTCTTCCCGACCTCTCCGCCCATCACCCTCACCTGAACCTCCTTCCACTTATCGCATTCCCAACACCCCTCCCTCAAGTCCCTCCTCTCTACCTTTTATCTTAGCCTGCTTGGCACACCTTCCTCATTCCTGAAGAAGGGCTTATGCCCGAAACGTCGATTCTCCTGCTCCTTGGATGCTGCCTGACCTCCTGCGTTTTTCCAGCAACACATTTTTCAGCTCTGATACCCCAATGCATTGGAGATGGAGTGCTGCAATAGATTTTGGATTGGATATATGATAAAAGCATTTAGTATATTATCATTTTGGATAATATCATTTTGGAAATTTGGCTTTTAAAGCAGAGGTAAAATACGTACATTGTTCCAATTCTATAAAGGGCCTTTTTAAAAAAAGATCAGAAAGTAATTTGGAACAGTGAACTAACTGCATCATTTCCAAGAAAGCAGTTAAGTTCTGAGCAGGATCCCTGTGATTTTAATTGATGAAGTGTTTACAAAATTGAAGTTCCATAACAGACAGCAAAAACAGACCGGGAGCCACAAGTCGTTTGTTACTATTTCAGAGTAAGGTTTCAGTTCAGCAGAACTGTTTCAGCCTAGCAGAAGGTTTTCAGATTGTGAGGTCTCCAAGTTGGAAGTGTTTGTGCAGAACCTTTCAAGCTGTCCGAACTGGCCAGAGGTCTCTGTGCTACTAGAACCTGGAGTTCGGACAACCTGTCGCAGCTGTGCAAGAAGTTGGTGAGGTCACATTTGGAGTACTGTGTGCAGTTCTGGTCCCCCTCTGAGAGAAAGGATATTAGTGAGTTTTGAGAAGACTTGAAGCTCAAGTTGAGGTTCTGGATATAGGTTTGCTCACTGAGCTGGATGGTTCCTTGATGAAAATGAACTTTCCAATTTAGCGAGCAAACCTACATCCATAGAAAGGATATTGTCAAACTGGAAAGAGTGCAGCAGAAATTTACGAGGATGCTATCTACAGGAATCTTTGAGTTATAAGGAGAGGCCAGATAGGCTGGGACCTTTTTCCTAGCGCGTTGGGGGCTGAGGGGTGACCTTATAAAGGTCGATAGAATCATGAGAAACATAGGTAAGGTAAGGAGCCAACAGCTTTTGCACATGGTACTGGAGTCTAAGTCTAGAGGGCTTAGGTTTAAGGTGAGAGGGGAGAGATACAAAAAGGTCCAGAGGGGCAATTTTTTCAGCACAGTTTGGTGAGTGTCTGGAACAGGCTGAGGTAGTGGTGGAAGCGAGTACAATTTTTTTCATCGAAGAAATGTTTGGACAGGTACATGGATGGGACAGGTATCGAGCTATAGGACCAAACATAGGCAAACAGGACTAGATTAATTCTGAAAACTGGATGCCATGGGCAAGTTGGGCCAATGGGCATGTTTCCATGCTGTTTACCTCTATGACTGTATGCATGAGTTAAGAAAGGAGTGACATTACACTGAGGTTGAGTATCTGTTAAGAATATTGCTGGGAAGCAGGTTGAAGCTTTGTTTTGCTGTATACGTTTAAGGTCTTTCTGTCCTGTCTTTTATGTAGATACAAACATAGATTTGTTTATTTTCCTTCTTTTGAGTGATAAACTCATGTTGTTTTGGTAAAGAACATTGTGAGAATATGTTTACTGACTGACCACCACAGTAGCCAACTACACAAATTAAACACATGATTTATCAGGCAAGGGTTCAGTCTGGCGTATTGTGCAGGAACACTGTAACTCTAGGATAAAGGCACAAAGGGTACCCAAGGATAATTAGTTGACTGTTGTGATTGGTATAATATACTTCAATTTATAAACTTGTTTTCGAATGCAAGTGCTGTGCTGGTTTTTGGTTTTACATTGTGGAAAAGAGGACACTGTGGAAATGTGGAACTGTTGGTGAGTGAGAAATTGGAGTTGTAGTCTGTGACGATGTTATTGGGCGAGTTACTGTGGGCAGCAAAGGGCTTGCCATCTCCTGTTCCCCCAGCTGGTATGAAAGTTGTTGGCAATAGCTGTCCCCTGGCGACCACCAAATATCATGGGCCCCAGTTATGGCAGGGCCTGTCCAGAGCTGACCAGGCGTTAAAAGCATTGTATCAGCAGTTTGCTTGGTCACATTACATATGGCATCATGGCATGCATTTTATGCATGCTGCATGTTTTCAGCAGGTAACCTTTGTTCTCCCATTAGCCCCCCTCCCCTTTTGGTTTTCTGTGATGGCTTGGTGGACCACTGCAAAATGAAGGCATCATGACTTCCTCTCGGAAAATAATAGGCGTTGACCACCATGATAGGCAGCTCTTAATTGAAGCAGCAGAATTATTTTTTGATTACAATGTATGGCAGTACCCAGAAAGTGAGTGTATTCAGTCAGTTGCATCCTAGACCATGGGGGAATCATGTAATCCTAGCAAGCCTGCACAAGCAGTCCTGCCTGCCTGTATCTAGCAGGAATGAATGGCATGCAATTTGCTGTGGTGAAAGTATCCCATCACAACATCAATGGATGACAGTCTGTGAGATAATGCAAGTAACTGCTGCTTAGAAGGAACCAATGGCTTCAATGTCATTGCCGTTCTCATTTTCATGGCCACGGGCAGTGCTGTTGAGGTTGGAGTGGTAACTGCTGATAGCTGAGAGGTTTCAGTGAGATTTGTCCTCAGTGATGACGAGAGATCTCGCACACTCTTCCTCCAAGAGGTTGAGGTTGAAACTTTACTCCCTGAAGCCTTGGATGGATAGATGTGGTGTTGTGCTAAAAGCTCTTTTCCCTATCTCCATATCATTCTTCTTCCACTGCTTGTCCCTGCTCTGCATGTGCTCCATTCTTTCTGTGAGTCATGTGGCATTCCAAAGGCTACCCATGTCACGAAGCAATTTGTTTGCACAGAAGCTTTGAAATCGGCAAAACATCTTTAGCAGCAGCAATACCACTCTCTGTAACTATTAACAATTACAGAAAGCACCAAATGCTAGAAGAACTGCAGTAAACTAAGTAATTCAGCAACTAACCTGAAAGCTTGTTAGTGATCTCTTTAAATAGCACTGGTGCAAGATACTTCCCACTGCTAGATGTTTGGTCAGTTGTGCGAGATTGAGAAAAGGGCATTGGCTGGAGCATTGACTGGTGGCTTTGTTGGTGTCAAATCAGACTTGCACGCTGATTTAAAACATGATCTGCTTGTTCTGCATATTTCAGACAGGCATTCACTATGCATTAACACTTGCACAAAGATGGTGGCCAGCACAATTAGCTGCACTGGAGTGCACAGGCACCACAGTTATCATTTTGGAGTTCAAAAGACATTCAGCACCCAAAAGCACGGGCACTAACGAGCCCAGTTTCTCACCCTACATGCTTTAACAACCTCCAATTAGTAAAGGAAACCAGATCAATCTGACTGAAATCCATTTAAGCATGTAGTCCATTCATAAGCAAATGTGGCTGAGCAATTCAAAGTGTGCAGCAAGCAGCGTCTGTAGTAGTCTCGACCCACTGCCTGCCTCTGTAATGGAATGGGAGGCTTGCCTTGTTATTGAGCCTGGACACATACGGAGCTCATTATATCTCATTAGATCAGTGTTACAAGGACTCGGCCTGATTTCTGAGACACGTGGTCCCCTCAGGTCCTTTCTAACTCTTTGTGTGCCATGTATATTCATGTGGCCATTGAAGACAATGGCAAGGCACTGAGTGTGAGCATCAAATGATCTGTGGGGCAGGTCAACACTTCACTTAATAGAACAATTATAGTTATGAAGGTAAATGTTCATTTTTTTTCATTGTATTATTAGTAAAAGTGCTTTACAGGGAGCAATATGAGTGTGCTCTATGCAAGCACGTTTCTTTCACCACATCACCTGATGGATCAGTATTTCTAGCACACGTTTCCTTTCTGTTTGCAATATACTTGTAATTAGTGCTTGTTTTAGGATCAAAATAGACACAGTTAAAATATTAGATGATTGAGAAAAATGCAGTATATGTAACTTATTTATTACTCATTCATGGGATGAAGGCATCACTGGCTAGGCCAGCCATTTACTATCCATCTCTAATTGACCAGAGGGCAGTTCAGAGTTAACCACATTGCTGTGGGTCAAGGGTCATATGTAAGCCAGACCAGGTATGAATGGCGGTTTCCTTTCCTAAAGGACAAGAGTGAATCAGAAGGGTTTTTCCTGACACTTGATCCAAAGGGAACCTCAGCACAATGTTCTCCCTTTCTCTGGTGAGCAAGTATGTCCTTTCCTTCGATGAATTCTACAAGGAATCCCATGAGATAAAGTGGCAGAACTGCTCTTTTCTGAGGTGAAGGCCTCAGAAAATTTGCTGGTTAAAAGTTCCGAAAATGTTGAGGTAGCCTTGACCAAGTGTCCCAGAAAGCCAGCCCCAGTGTGTTTCAGAGGTCCATTTAAACAGTGTCAGTAGCGAGTGAACATGAGACTGAGAGTATAATAGGACTTAAAATTGCCCTCAGTGTCACGACAACTCCCAGAATGTTGTGGAAGTCTCCGTAATAGGAACTCGCAGGATTTTAATCAGGCCTTTGATAGATCTCCAGGTGATTGTTCCGAAAGCAAGCTTCAACTCTTTTACCGAGACAGTGTCTTGTGAAGGCTACACAAGCAGATCAGTTCGATGCCCCCTTGGCTACTCATTACAACTAAACTTGCTCTCAAAACTAAACACTCTAATAGGAACAAAGAACAAATAAAATTTACAGCCTAGGAACAGGTCCTTCAGCCCTCCAAGTCTGAGCTGATCCAAATCTACTGTTTAAACCTGTCACCCAATTCCTAAGCATCTGTATCCCTCTACTCCCCACCTACTCATGCATCTGTCCAGATGCATCTTAAATGAATCAACCAATGTTCTATGGCTCCAGTTCATATTTGATAACGTGATGTTATTGACCACTGAGTGTGAATTTTAACTTTGACCTGAGTGGAGGAGCCAGCATGTTTCTCTTTGTAGTTGAAGAGATACCCCAGTCTTTTGCTGTGTGGTGTTAGGAGGACAAGGAATGGTTTAAGTTTGTCTTTCCTAGGACTTCTCCTCTGACCCTTCACCAACGTGAGACTCAGAACACCATTGCCTGCACTTACCTGAGTTCATGGCCATCTGATTTCTCAGAGCTTGGGTACTCCTTTCTGCCCTTGGGGAAGTGACGAGTTGTCAAGTACAACATTAATAAACCTGGCTGGTTAAAAATACCCCTAACTGAGGGAGCTAATGGTGGTGTCGAACAACCAGTTGCCCAGCAACTCTCCCATCTACTTCCAATGGCAGGGGAGGTACCCCAACAAAATGCATTGAGATGGATTCCCAAGTGCCTAGAACCTAAAGTTCAATAGGAGCAGGAGTGGGTTACCGCCAAACACCTCTCCTGAAGGCCTGAATTTCTGGCATTCTTACTGTTGTCCAGCAGAAAGGCATGATAGTGCTAGCAATTTGGCTCTGTATGTGAATCCTGCTGAGGTTAAAATGTGGTTTGTTGAAAGATGTGTATATAGGGGTGTGTGTATAAATTGAATGAATGACTTTAATGAATGAATGAAGATATGATTTTAATTGTCATATGTATTTTACAGTGAGAACACAATAAAATCCAGTGACAAATTTTCATTTCTCACCATGGTTTGCCACCACTTTGAATAATTTTTAAAAAAAGGATAAAATAAGAAAATAAAGACAGTCCTGAGCCAGCTCATCATCAAAATGCCTGGGCCACTATCCCTACTCCACTGCCTTCCTGGCAGAGGAGTATCATTCACCACTGGGCCGATACTCCTCTGCCACTGCACTGCCACTGCCGACACTGGGTCAGCCAATGTTGGAATCTCATCCCTCGCCAGGCTCACCTCGTCATCAAGCGCTGTGATGCTCTTCCATCGCTAAACACCAGCCACAGACCCAACTTGTGTCGAAGTTACTGATCCTCAGGTGCTATCTGTCATTGCTGGACCTACCCCGCACGTGTCATCTCTGTCAATGTAGTAACTGCTGATTCCAATGCCATGACCTGCACTCACCCCAGGAAAGAAAATAAGGGTCCATTCGAGGTTCACACTGGGCCCATGCGAGGTCCATGCTGGGCTCGCTTTTCTGTGCACTGGGCCCACTCGAGGTCCATGCTGGGCTCACTTTTCTCCACACTGGGCCCATTCGAGGTCCATGCTGGGCTCGCTCTCCTCTGCCCTGGGCCACTCGAGGTCCATGCTGGGCTCGCTTTTCTCCACACTGGGCCCACTCGCGGTCTATGCTGGGCTCGCTCTCCTCTGCCCTGGGCCCACTCGAGGTCCATGCTGGGCTCGCTTTTCTCTGCCCTGGGCCCACTCGTGGTCTATGCTGGGCTCTCTTTTCTGCGCACTGAGCCCACTCGAGGTCCATGCTGGGCTTGCTTTTCTCCACACTGGGCCCACGCGAGGTCCATGCTGGGCTCGCTCTCCTCTGCCCTGGACCCATTCGAGGTCTATGATGGGCTTCGGTGCCTCAGATGCCATCCGAGCTCAGGATAAGGGGTAAGTAAAGGTATAGTGGGGAAAAAAAATCAAGGGATGAAGAAAAACGATTGGAGCAGATGAGCTTAGGAGCTTACTCAGACAGCAACTTAATTGAAACCTCCTAAGAAGCCTAACTAAGATGATTATTTGGTTATTGTATTGGTTATCACTGGTAATATAAATTGACTTTGTTTCATTTTCCCCATGATTAATGTGGTGTGGTTGTCCACAGTGTGGCAATTACACTGAAATACTTATAAGAACATAGAAGCAGAAGAAGGCCTGCATGGTCTCTATTGAGCCTGCTCTGCCAGTCATATGATCAGGGCCAATTTGCTGCTTCAACCTGAACTTCCTGCCTGCTCTGCATGTCCCTTGATTCATTGCGGGATCAAACATCTGTCCATCTCAGTCTTCAATATCATATGGCTGTCAATGGCTGTGTGGGATAAAGGACTCTGTATTTTACACAAAGTCTTGCTTTGTTTCAGTCATTTAGTCGAGTGTTTTCGAGGATGTGCTCTGCACCATTAGTGACAACAGCTGCAGTCTGCCTTGCACTGCTGGAGACCAGATAGGAATGAATCATTTGAGGGAGCAGTGTCTCTACAGAGCAATTGATTTGTCAGTTTATCTTGGCCAGCTAGCAATGCCTGCGTGTGTGTATGTGTGTTTTTGTACTGGGGCTGACTTTAAAGCAGAAATGTCAATAATAATAATAATTCAGTATTGTGCTAACAGACTGTAAAATATAGCCATTGTAGTCAAATTTGGCAAGGTATTTGTTGAAGATTCTTGGAGAGGGTGTGGAGTGAAATGATCTTTTCCATTCTGATTTTCTCCCCGTATCTCAATATTGTAGAGTAGATGAAGCTTCATGATTACTGTCCCCTCAGCAGTACACAGCCCCGAGTGACTGTCCCTGAAGCCTGTAATTGGAACCCAGGAATAGGTGTATGTAAATCTCTCACGAAATCATGCTGGGGAGCAGCCAGCCTGGCGACATTCCGCCTCTGTGTTGTGGAGGTTTAAGCGAACCACTCCTGTCTCTCCTGTCTTTGCTGCCTACTGTCACACTCACCAGAGTCAAACACACTGTAGACCAGGGTGGTACATTTCCCGACCCGTGTGTCTCATTACAGCAACGCTTTCTAACCAACCTGTTCAGATTTGCCATCGCACACGTCTGGAGCAGTTGGGACTTGAACCTGGGGCCCTCTTGCCTCAGAGGTATGGACACTGCCACTGCACCATAATACAGTGACTACGCTCTTGTTTATAAACTGCTTGGTTTGTGACCAAGTAGGGCAGGAAGAAGTTTAAACCTTGTTGTTTTCCCCTGAATGTTGTCAGATGGGTATTTTTCCCCCGATGTCAGATGCTTCATTTCACCGCGAGAGCCTCCAACCACGAGTGTCAAAATTATTGTGATATTCTCTACTCCTAATTTGTTCAATCGTTTGTGTGTTTCTTTTTGTTTGCCCCCTCCATCCAGCCACAGGTCTAACTCCATACCTCAACCAGCTTGTAGCAGATTGAGGTTTCAGGCAGCGAGGTGAACTGCTTGAACTACAACCTTTGGGCCAGGAGCTATTTTGATTTACATTTTGACTCCAACCTGATTGGCTGATCTCTGCAAATAGCCAACAACAAGCATACTGCTGTGTTGGATGCTGTCTCCTCTCTCTGTGATGAGGCCGACCTCCCACACACTTTGACATGATATGGAAACATTTACTTCAGTACCAACCTTTGGTGTAGCCTAGAGATGTAGGAAGTGATGGCCTAAGTGGTATTACCACTGGACTGTTAATCCAGAGACCCAGGTAATATTCTGTGGACCCAGGTTTGAATCCCCCTGGGGCTGATGATCGAGTTTTAATTTAATAAAAATCTGAAATAAGAATCGAATGATGACTGTGAATCCATTGTTAATTGTTGTAAAATTCCATCCGATTCACTAAGGTCTTTTAGGGAAAGAAACAGCCATGCCTTACCTGGTCTGGCCTACATGTGACTCCAGACCCACAGTAATATGATTGACCCTTAGCTACCCTCTGGGCAATTCGGGATGTACAATAAATGCTGGCAGAGCTAGTGACACCCTCATTCTGTGAATGAATTTAAAAAGTGGCAGAATTTCTATAGCCTCCGATATCAGGCTTCCCCAGTGACTCATCTTGAGTTTTCTAGGTCCACAAAACAGGGGGTTTCCAGCTTAAAGGACAACAATGGCATCCTGTGAAAGAATAAAAGGAAAACAAGGTTGACCCAACCCTTAGCATTCAGGAAGTTCTGCCTGATGGGAGTTACCAAGCCTGCCCAGAAGAGTTCAATGTTATGAGGTATTTTTAATCACTAGGGCTGGAGGACAGTGCTCTGCTGCAACTGTTAACACCATTTCATAGAATCCCTGCAATGTAGCAGTAGGCCCATCACTAACCCTTTGAAGAGTATCCCATCCAGACCCACCACCCCTACCCTATCCCTACATTCCCCATGGGCAGTCCACCTAACCTGCACAATCTCTTGGACATTGTGGGCAATTTAACATGGCCAATCCACCTAACCTGCACATCTTTGGACTGTGGGAGGAAGCCAGATTGGACTGTGGGAGGAAAACAGAGCATCCAGAGGAAACCCACGCAGATACTGGGAGAACGTGCAAACTCCACACAGACAGTTGCCCAAGAATGGAATCGAACCCGGGTCCCTGGTGCTGTGAGGCAGCAGGACTAACCACTAAGTCACATGCTAATTCATTTGTTTCCCATATTTAATTGCCCTTGAGGAGATAGTGATGCCGATGATGGTTCAGATTATAGTGTATTAGAGGAGCCTTGGTGAATTGCTACTGTGCATCTTATAGATGGATTACAGTGTTGCTGCTGGTGGTGGTGCGGTGAATATTTAAGGTGTGGATGGGGTGCTGATCATGTGGGTTGCTTTGTATTGCATGGCAACAGCCTTCTTGAGATTTGTGAGTGAAACGATCTGTTGTCTATGACGTTACTCTGCAGGGCAGTCTCTCTAAGGCATACACTAATTCAGCTGTGAGATAGTCTGCCAGAAATACTGGACACTCCTGAATTGTAGTTTCCAAGTTGAGTATATTGTTCATATTGGGATTAGCTGATGGGAAATCAATTCTAGTATAAAGAAAACCACTTAGTACTCAAAAGGTTACTGCAGTTTACAAGTAATACAAATGAAAATAGGTTTCTAGCACCATCTACTCAATTGAGCTCAGCTGAGATGACTGTGAGGTGAATTAACCAGTCCAATCCTACACAGTGTTCTTTGTGTTTGTTTAGCAGGAGCTTGGTGAAGTGGGGGGAGGGGTTAGGAAGAATCTGACATGCACACAGTGCAGGGAGAAAACAAGAAGCTGAACACATCCATCATCTGAAACACCAAGTTAAGGAATTGTGGGAGAGGCACACTGCTTTCAGCTTCTGATCACTACAGGGTCAGAGCTGACATGGTTCAGTCAGTGCGACGACTCAATACAGCCTGAAAGCAACATTTTGTACATCAAGCTTGGGTTTCCTATGTGGTCCACCTCTTAAGACGGTGTGTGCAAACACAATTACCAGTGCTGCTGCAGAGCTGTTGTGGTATTGTAGTGTAGAACAATACACTCTGATATAGGACCGATTAAACCATAATCTGATCTCTCCCTCGCCACCACTCCCCTCCCCAGGTTCATCCATTCATACTTATCAATAACTGAAATAACGCGAGAAGCCAAGAGAACTAAATGTTTTATAGTTAGGAAAAATAATTAGAACTGTGTTAAGTGCCATAAATAAAGATACATTTAAATGGAATTCAACTAATAAAGTCATTTATGTGGTTCACAGTTTAGAACACAATGTATTTGAATGGTTGTTATACTGTTAGTCTTGCTGTGACATCCTTGGGCAGAGAAATAGAAGGCTTTATCTAGTGACATTGCTAATCATTGTTAGTCAGGTATTGAGTGTGATGTGCAGTCAGTATAAAAATACTGGACTTTCCAATGTTACAACAGTGTTGGCCAAGGGACTCATGAATGCCCTCCCTCAGCAGTAAACTGGGCACATGCATGCGTCAAGTGTCATGGGGTTCAAAGGTGAAGTGACACGCACTAGTGGCGTTTGCAAAGCTGGAGTCACTTTGCCCACTTGTAAACAAAGGAGAACAACTGTTTAAACAGCAAGACTGAAGCAGAGCCTCTCAGCTTGTCACTGTAAACAGCAATCATTCTCCAACAAGTTCATTTTCGAACAAGTGGGAGTTTGTTTGACTTACGTTGTGTAAATTTTAATTTTAAACAAATGGAAAATTCTCTGCCTAAATCTACATATTCTATTACAATGTATTATCTTCATATTCAGAGATGTGAAAGATTATAAATCATTATCCACGAGTGGCTACTGAGGCAAAGATTTTTATTGAAAGGGAATTTGAATATGAAGTTGAAAAGGAGGAATATAAAATGATTCAGAGAAAGATGGGTTGGGTAAATAGGCCCAAACTGTGTTTCATTGTGTGACTGACAGGACAGCAGATGTTGCAGAATTAGGGGTTAGGATTTTGTAAGGAGATAGCCTTTCTCACATTAAAACAACTCCCCAAGTCGCAAAACCAGCCTGGTCTTGTAACCGCCCTGCTGTGAGACATACAGAAATCGCTGACTAGTTTGCCTCTTCCTCCAGAGTATCAGCCTGAGCTATGCCATTTGATACCTCTCGGTCATAGCCACAGGAATTCCTGACATTGGGAGTAACCCTGTGTTGCCACATTCACTTCCCTGTCCAATCCTAGTGTCCAAGTATGCACCAATAGGCTCAGTCTCTTACCAGACCCCATGGAAACTTCCAGAAATTGTAAAATGCCAATGCGTTTTGGATCTTCATAGCCCCTATGGAAAGGAAATTCCATTGAAGTCACAGCAGCATCCCTGTGGAATTCTGTTCTGTAGCTAAAGTGGGTCGGTTATGATGCTGTGCTTTAATGTCTGTGATCCCATCAAGTAAATTTAACGAGTAGTAAATGGAGCTGATTTTATGGATCAATTTATTCACAGGCAAGAATAACAAAAATCAGCATTAATCATTTAAAATTGAGTAGTTAAGTAAGTGCGATTGGGGTTAAAGTTCTGTAGGGTTTCCCTTGAACTCTCACCATACCCAGAGAAACAATGTAATCAGACACAAAGTGAATGTTTCAAGTCCAATGGAAATGTAAACACTCTACCATTTCTCTAGTATTAGACTTGATCTGCCAAAGTTACAGCAGGGGGTCTGCAGAGTCCCTGATAAAAGAAACGTCACTTATCCTTTACACAGTCTGTGGGGGCTGCAGTTATCACTGCATCATCAATGTGGAGAACCAGGTAAAGTTCTGGGAACCTAGGTTCAAATCCTACCATGGTAGATGATGGAATTTTAATTTAATATATGAAAAATCTGGAAATCAGAGTTTAATGATGATGATGAAACCATTGTCGATTGTTGGGAAAACTCATCAGGTTCACTACTGTCCTTGAGGCAAGGAAACAGTCATCCTTACCTGGTCTGGCCTACACGTGACTCCTGACCCACAATAAATGCTGGCCTCGCCAGTGATGCCCTCGTCCTGGGAATGAAATTTTTAAAAATCTGCTTTTTTAAAACCTCGTGCTTGGATCCTCAGAACAAGGAAGTGGAGGAGGCTGGTACAATTGTAACATTTAAGAGGCGTTTGGATGGGTATATGAATAGGAAGGGTTTGGAGTGATATGGGCTGGGTACTGGCAGGTGGGACTAGATTGTGTTGGGAAATCTGGTCAGCATGGACAGGTTGGACCGAAGGGTCTGTTTCCATGCTGTACATCTCTATGAGTCTGAGTCTATGTGGAATCCGTGACTATGCTGCATAGTATTTGGAGGAAACAAAAGTGACGGTGATCAGGACAACGGTATTCTTACAGCTTATGGGAATATCTTGGGAATGTTTCACACAAGGCTATATCCCCAATTATATCTGCCATCTACCAGCACATTGCCAGACATGAATGACTAATTTCTGGGGTTTTTGTTTGTTTACAAAGGAATGCTGGACAGAACATTTCATATTGTAGAGACTGACTGCATGTGGGACATTCGTAACAGACAGAGCCTGGGCTTGAACATTCATCTCGAGGACGCCCCTTTCCTCTGTGCAGCACTCTCTCACTCACGCACTGGTTTGTCAACCAAGATCATTACTTCAAATTTGTAGTGGAGCTTGGGGCGTACACTTCTGACCAGCAGTGAGGGCGATACCACGGGAAGTAGGAATTCACTTTCCACAAGTCAGTCAGCTCATTGCACCCCAATGATTTGCACTGTTTGAAAACAAATTGTGGCTTTTTGAATGTTCCAAAGGTGGAGCACATAGTTCCATTTGGTCCATTTTCAACTTTGTGTTTTGAGCCTAGGATTTTTATTTTCTAAAGTTGTTTTGCCTCAAAGATAAATGACAGTACATGTATGGAATGAGCTGCCAGAGGAAGTGGTGGAGGCTGGTACAATTGCAATATTTAAGAGGCATTTGGATGGGTATATAAATAGGAAGGGATATGGGCTGGGTGCTGGCAGGTGGGACTAGATTGAGTTGGGATATCTGGTCGGCATGGATGGGTTGGACCGAAGGGTCTGTTTCCATGCTGTACATCTCTATGACTCTGTGTTCTTTTTTGTTTTATATTTTTTTGTACCATTGAGAATTTTTGAAGAGGATCCTTTCTAAGAAATGTTCATTTCAGTTTACTTTCTAATGAATGCAATTGAGTTAAATTGAAATGTAGTTCCATAGGTGCAGTTCAGCCTCTGGTATTTTTTGCTGCTTCAACCTTCACCAGAAAGTGACTAGGAACAGGCACGTTGTCTGACTCCAACACTGAGAATAACACCAAGTGGAGCAGTACAGGGCCAGAAATTAACTGACCTTTTAGATACCTAGACGCCAGAACGAACCTGGATTCACATCCTTTGAGGAGTGGAAGCAGGTGTCACTGTGATATTATAGCATAGACCCAGTTCCTTTTGATCCGAGTTTTAAAAGAGGCTATTTGGTGTAGTCTTAACATTTGGAAGTCTATGTGGCATCAGCTGCAGCGCAGTCGGCTTGTCAACGTTCTTCTGCCTCAATCATACAGGAAAATGTTGTAAAACCTCAATAGGAATGACACCCTCTTGAAGTTGAAGCGTTAACTCTCTTTCTCTTTCTACAGATGCTACCAGACCTGCAGAGATTTGTTTCTCGTTGCTTTTTATTTGCATTTCAGACTCTCAGCATCCACAGGATGTAGTTTTTATCTGAATGCTAGCAGTCTCTTATTTAACCCCACCACCTCCCTCACTCGCCTACTCCTCCTCCTCTTCCCCCCCCCCCCCCATTCAGTTTTTTGTGCTTGCCAAAACAAGTTCTGCTGTGACCCCATTTTAAAATCTCTTTGTGACTGCAGAGTGAAAAATGAGTGGAGGTGAGGGGGCTTTATTAGATAGCAGTCCATTACGCCATCCATGCTGATTTGTCATTTTTTAAAAAAATGTATTTAAAGGAGCCTCACGGTTGTCTGAAATCAGTCTGTGTTTTGTGGGAGCTGTTGTTGCCTCCAAAAGCGAGGTCCCAAAATCTCACCCCCAGTTTGTGAAGCCCTGGTCTAGCTGCTGAAGAAATAATAAAGGAGGAACTTTGCCCTGCCCCTTAGCAGTCAGAAGGTTCCCCATGGGAGACTGGTTAGCAAGGTTAGATCTCACGGAATACAGGGAGAACTAGCCATCTGGATACAGAACTGGCTCAAAGGTAGAAGACAGAGGGTGGTGGAGGAGGGTTGTTTTTCAGACTGGAAGCCTGTGACCAGTGGGGTGTCACAAGGATTGATGCTGGGTCCACTACTTTTCATCATTTATATAAATGATTTGGATGTGAGCATAACAGGTATATTTAGTAAGTTTGCAGAGGACACCAAAATTGGAGGTGTAGTGGACAGCGAAGAGGATTACCTCAGATCACAATAGGATCTTGACCAGATGGGCCAATGGGCTGAGAAATGGCAGATGGAGTTTAATTCGGATAAATGCGAGGTGCTGCATTTTGGGAAAGCAAATCTTAGCAGGACTTATACACTTAATGGTAAGATCCAAGGGAGTGTTGCTGAACAAAGAGATATTGGAGTGCAGGTTCATGGCTCCTTGCAAGTGGAGTTGTAGGTAGATAGGATAGTGAAGAAGGCGTTTGGCATGCTTTCCTTTATTGGTCAGAGTATTGAGTACAGGTGTTGGGAGGTCATGTTGCGGCTGTACAGGACATTGGTTTGACCACTGTTGGTATATTGCATGCAATTCTAGTCTCCTTCTATTGGAAACATGTTGAGAAACTTGTAAGGGTTCAGAAATGATTTACAAGGATGTTGCCAGGGTTGGAGGATTTGAGCTATAGGGAGAGGCTGAACAGGCTGGGGCTGTTTTCCCTGGAGCGTCGGAGGCTGAGGGGTGAATTTATAGGGATTTACAAAATTATGTAGGGCATGGATAGGATAAATAGGCAAAGTCTTTTCCCTGGGATGGGGGAGTCCAGAATTAGAGGGCATAGGTTTAGGGTGAGACGGGAAAGGTATAAAAGAGCCCTAAGGGACAACTTTTTCACGTAGAGGGTGGTACGTGTATGTAATGAGCTGCCAGAGGAAGTGGTGGAGGCTGATACAATTGTAACATTTAAAAGGCATTTGGATGGGTATATGAGTAGGAGTGGGTTGGAGTGATATGGACCTGGTGCTGGCAGGTGAAACTAGAATGGGTTGTGATATCTGGTTGGCGTGGACGGGTTGGACCGAAGGGTCTGTTTCCATGCTGTATGTCTATGATAATTGGAGGTAAGCAGAGTTTGTGCCAGGAATATCAACCTTCAGCATAGCAAGTGTGAATCCAGATGACTTCAACGACAATAAGGTTTGCTGTCAATGTAATGTCTAAAACGATCATGCCTGCACAAGTTTAACTGAATGTGACCACATACGCACTGGATGATAAGAGAGATCCTGTTTGAGACCCTACTTTCTCAACTCCCGGATCCATCTCATTCTGACATTATCACAATGTCGGGCCTTTCACACATGTTCAGTGCCTATTTTTAGAGCAAAGGTCTATTTCTTTACTTTTCCGAGAAGGAGCCTACAGGATGTCAGCACCAGAGAATTCCAATAAAAAATATTGAAAGAGATAATTATGTTCATATCATCAAGGCAGCACATCCTCAGAAGGCCTGTTTTCTTCACTTTTTTCAATATGTCAGTTGCTACTGACCCAAGAATTGGATATCTATCAGGCTCCTCTAGTTTTAAACCTTGTTTGCAGAAAACGACCGTTGAAAGTGTAGTGTGAAAGCCTCAAAGCAAGAACAATGTGAAAAGCACCGTGTTGATGCCTTGATGAAGCTTGAAACTAAAGGGTGTTGGTCATTAACTAACTCAATAGAATGTGGATTGAAAAGTAGTACATTTTTTGTAGGTTTTCTGTGTGAACAGTTGCTATGTAATGCATAAGTGCAGGGATACATGAAGTGCATTCATTGATATAACAGTAGCATTAAGAACATAAGAACTAGGGACAGGAGTAGGCCATCTGACCCTTCGAGCCTGTTCTGCCATTCAATATGATCATGGCTGATCTTTTCATGGCCTCTGCTCCACTCACCCGTCCTCTCTCCAACACCCTTAATTCCTTTACTGTTCAAAAAATTATCTATCATAGCTTTAAAAACACTCAATGAGGAAGCCTCAACTACTTTACTGGACAGGGAATTCCATAGATTCACAACCCTCCAGGTGAATAAGTTCCTCCTCAATTCGGTGCCAAATCCGCTCCCCCTAATTTTGAGGCAATGCCCTCTTGTCCTAGTTTCACCCACCAGTGGAAACATCCTCTCTCCCTCTCGTCTTATCTATTTTATGTTTCTGTAAGATCCCACAATCAGCATACTTGTTTCAGATGGAGAGCCACAGGAGACTCCTGCACCACCTAGCTACCTCTCCTACCATTTCGAGCAGCCAACCTGACTGTAAATGCAGTGTCTCCATCTTCCTGAAACTGCCCTCCATCACACCTCTTTGCTCTTGTAAACTCCTCATTGCTTCTAACCAAATCAGAGAATCCCTGCAGTGTGAAAGACAGCCATTCAGCCCATTGAGAACAAACCAGTCCTCTGAAGAATATCACACCCAGACCCAGCAAGAGGTTCAACTCCCTCCTGAGGTGTGTCATAACCTTTTTTAGATACGTTTTACCCGCCAGTGGAAATATCCTCTCTACTCTATCTTAAATCTATTCCCTTTATAATTTTATATGTCTACAAGATCCCCTCTTATTCTTCTAGACCCGCCCCTCTCATTCTTGTTAGGTTCTGTTGGACTAAGCATCAAATAAGGTAAAAGTAAAGTACTGCGGATACTAGACATCTGCAGTAAGGACAGAAACACTGGAGAACCTCAGCAGAGCTGACAGTTTCTGTGGAAATGGAGTGTGGTGATTGGTCAGCTGGGTGAATTTCGTAGAATATGAATAAAGACTGAAAGAACTTAGTGGATGGCATGGTGGCACAGTGGTTAGCACTGCTGCCTCACCGCGCCAGAGACCCAGGTTCAATTCCCGACTCAGGCGACTGACTGTGTGGAGTTTGCACATTCTCCCCGTGTCTGCATGGGTTTCCTCCGGGTGCTCCAGTTTCCTCCTACAGTCCAAAGATGTGCAGGTTAGGTGAATTGGCCATGCTAAATTGCCCGTAGTGTTAGGTAAAAGGGGTAAATGTGGGGGAATGGGTGGGTCACGCTTCGGCGGGTCGGTGTGGACTTGTTGGGCCGAGGGGCCTGTTTCCACACTGTAAGTAATCTGATCTGATCTGAAGTGAGGATGCTGAAAACCAGACAAAAAAAACAGAAATTGCTGGAAAAGTTTAGGTCTGGCAAACTCTGTGGAGAGAAAGCAGAATCTGTTGGGTCTTTCTGACGGTTCTGAGGAAGGATCACTCAACCGGAAACGTTAACTCTGACTTCTGTCCAAAAAACAGAGCTTTTCCAGCAATTGATTTTTTTCTTCTTATAGAATGTGAAATCTGTAATTGGAGCTGTAAGCCTAGTCCAGTGAGGGAGTCCTGGGTTGACGGATGTAAATAGAAGTGTCTGGGATTCTACTCGCCTGGCTCTGAGCTCGCTTGGTCAGTGTCATGTACTTTGCACATGTAAATAAAGGGTGACTTGGTGATGGGATACCAGCCTCTGTGGAGTTATTCAGAAAGTGGGGCTGTTCTTTAGAGCAGGCATTCCAAAGGTGTTCAGAAGACCATAAATTAATTAATCTAAACTATTTTCTACAAATAACACACCTACAGAAGCTTCCCTTCCCACGTGCAGCTGAACATTCTGATAATGAAGGAGCAGCGCTCTGAAAGCTAGTGACTCCAGTTCAACCTGTTGGACCATAACCTAGCATTGTGTGATTTTTAACTTTGTACACCCCAGTCCAACACCAGCATCTCCAAATCATTCTGATATTTCATTCCTATGTTTCCCTTGTGTGGCCTTTCTTGATATTCTTGTGTCAGCATCTCTAAACGCAGTACTAAAGATCTATTGGAGACCGTATTAAACTGGCCAATTTGCTAGTTCCTGTATTGATTATATTAAGATCTCCACAAACTGCTGTTTGTGCTCTTTGTGTCCTGCTGTACCTTTATGCTAATTACAGTACCTGCCACTTACTGATTCTTTTCAGAAACGTGCAGTACCATCTGTCAGAAGCCAGTTGCTCTAGTATGCCATCCAGTCACAGTGCAAAATGAAAGAAGCTTATGTGGGTCAACATATCTTAAAAATAAAATGGAAGCAAACTAGTATGTGGCCACATTTCAGTAAAACTGTCCCTGCAGATTCTGCTGCACTGCACTAGACCACAAAAGGATACCAGAGACACTGCTAGATTGATACCAATTTGTTGGATGCTACTGTTGAATTCTTCCTGCAATCATTGGATTTACAGATCTTCCAACAAGCCTGAGGTTAAAAATTGAAATCTCAGTTTATTCATAACAGAGTATAAATCTTGCAGGGCTCTTATGAGATCCATGTTTGCAATACTGAGTGCCGTTAGAGTGCGTTCTCTGAGGGCAGACAGCAAGATCATGAAAAAAAAGGTACAGTGATGCTGGAGATCTGAAATAAAATTCAACACTCCATCCGTCTGGCAGTGTCTGCGGAAGGAGATTCCTGAAGTTCCAGTCATATTGGACACAAAACTTTAACTTTGTTTCTGCCTCTCCAGCTGGTGCCCCAGACCTTCTGAGTTTCTCCAGCACTTTCTGCTCTTGGATCATTGTGAATGCAGTTAAAACCGATTGTCTTATGGGAGGGTGTTAGTGTTTCAATAGCCAGACGTGGAAAAATGGAGCTGGGGTCTGATCGTTGTACGTTTAGAAATTTTCATTTGCAAAAATATTCACTATGATCTTCAACCAACACTTAGTTTCAAGTGTTCGGACAATTTATTTAAGTACACAGGCCCTAAACGTTTATTCCCTGCTGCATATGCAGGTTAACTTCCAAGGGCCTGATTTGAGAAATGCCTGTCCTGGACCTTGCAGGATTCTGTGTAGCTAAGAGGAAAGGTTGTCTCCTCAATAGTTCCTCTTTCAATTTGGTCCAACAATCTGCAACATTTCAATTTAAAAATATAATGTGTGTTGACACACCTCTGCAGCCATCACATCTTGAGAAGGGGCTTGAACTTGGGCCTTCTGTCTCAGAAATAGGGGCACTACCACTGTGCTTCAAGACTCCTTCATGTGAGAGCAGACTGATACTTGCTGGCTAGTTGTCAACAGCTGCTAGCTTTGAGACACTCGTGTATAGAAATCTTCACCAAAAGAGACCATTCCAGTCACCCTGTTCAGGAACATTTTGACACATCTCTGGAGTAAGTGGGACTTGAACCCAGGTATCATGATTCAGAAATACAAACACGACCACTACACCACAAGAGCCCTCCATGTGAGAGCAGGGAAGTCCCCCGTTAACCCACCCCACCTGAGTAAAACTAAATATCTAAGTGCATGAAGTAAACTTCAAAGTCAGGGCTGTATTTGGAGCCCATCCTCTGTTAGAAGCGCAGCTATCAAGGTATGTGGTCGCTTTCTTTTTTGGTTTATCTTTAAACTTGAGCTTGTGAACTGCAGTGTTTCAAAAAGCAGCTCACCACCAGGTTATCAAGGGCAAATACGATGGGTAAGAAATACTGGCCAGCTGGCAAAGCCCATATCCCACAAGTGAAAAAGAAAATCTGGAAAGCCTTGAAAAATTGAAAGATAAGGAGGTCATTTTCCTTGTGTTCATTGGATGGGTGTGACAGCAACTGGGTCACCTGCTTGATGAGGAGTGCAAGAGGCCTGAACTATTCACACGGTTAGGTTACACGAGGAGCTGTCCGTGTTAATCAAAGGAGGAGCAGGGTCAGTCAGCTCCCACATAGAAATGAGCCAGGGATGCGTCTTTAAGAGGAGGCCTGCAGCGATTTCCGAATGGGCAGGAGGAGAAGACAGCATTGACAGCAACCTGCAACGGCTCCTTTAAGGAGCATTGGTTCATTGCCTAGCGCAGAGCTGAACTGGGCAGAGTGTGTGGAAAATGAAAACTGCCTCAGGGTCCGAAATACGGCAGAGGATGCTGATTTAAGAATGTAATGAGGTTCCTGCTTGTTTCGGGCCAAAGCCGGCTGCCTATCCCAGGGTCTGTCAAATTGTACGACCAGTCTTGAACGTGAAGACAGCAGCAGGATATTCTTTGGAACAAACGCGTCTTGATTCTGCCCCCTTCACACTCTCAAAATAAAATCATCTGCAGGTTGTCTTTCTGAGAGTAAGAACGATATGACAGAAGTGTTTAAAAATTCGAAGATGTGGAATATATTGGGGAAAGCCATTTCCAGTGACAACGTGTTCTAGGATGAGGGGATATGAAATTAAATGAGAGATTTAGAACAGAGAACAGGAGAAACATTCTCCATAATAAGTTGTGAGATTGCCAATGTTATTATCAGTGTTAATTATTAGAGGAGAGACCATGCTAACTGTTAAGAAAGTGTCCAGTAAGTGGTTGATGAGCAGAGCATAAAAGTATATCGGAACAAGCTGGGCACGCAGAATATAACAACTGTTCGATTAGAGCGTAATGTCCACATGGAGGACATGGATTGAGTGGCTCATTTCCATTTTGTGATTTTGATATTTCTATTTCCTCCTTTTCACAATCTCCTGATGGTTGATATTTGCTGAGATACCATTCAAAATGGCACCCCATTTTCATATATAAATCCGAACAATGGGGACGAGGTATTAACTGAAGATGGCTGTTATTGCACCTCAAGTTGAGACTGTACTTAGTCAACAAACACAAACTCTTCTGGTAGATATTGCTTGACAGCAATGAGGAGTGGAAGTTCAACAAATTATTTTCTCATAGCATCCCTACAGTGTGAAGTAGGCCATTTGGCCCATCACATCCACACCGACCCTCTGAAAAACACCCCATCCAGTTCCACACACCTTCCCCAACCTGTGACCCTGCATTTCCCATGGCTAATCCACCTAGCCTGCACATCCCTGGATACAATAGCAATTTAACTTGGCCAATCCACCTAACCTGCACATCTTTGGACTGTGGGAAGAAACCTGAACACCCAGAGAAAACTTGCACAGATACGTGGTGAGCATGCAAACTCCACCCAGAGAGTCGACCAAAGCTGGATTTGAACCTGGCTCCCTGGCATTATGAGAAAGCATTGCTAACCACTGAGCTATCGTGCTGCCCTATTCTCCTTTATAACTTGGAGAGACAGTAAGGCCCATTTGTATCTCTCACTTTTGTTATGGACCAGACCAAACCCCTTGAAAGTAT
Organism: Hemiscyllium ocellatum; assembly: GCF_020745735.1. Taxonomy (NCBI): domain Eukaryota; kingdom Metazoa; phylum Chordata; class Chondrichthyes; order Orectolobiformes; family Hemiscylliidae; genus Hemiscyllium; species Hemiscyllium ocellatum. The sequence continues at coordinate 19,125,944 of NC_083436.1, forward strand.
GTTAAGAAGATAGCCTAGACCTAACTTTTTCTTATTTTAAAGGTAAATGTAAGGCATTGCATTCCAGATGCAACTCGAATGGTCAATCTACTTGACTCTAAGCAAAACACACTTTATTTTGACAGTATAGTTAAAATATAGACAAAATAAAAAGAAAATAATTGGCTTAATTACAACTCTATTGCAATGCTTAACAAATTGTATGTTAACTACTAATTAACTGTTCCAATACAGTAACATCCCATAAGCACACTATTGGCAAAGGCAAATTCAGTAAAATAGATTGTTCTCATGTAATTCTAGCAGCAGGAAGAGAACCCCAGCTTTTAGCTGTGATGGGGGAGGGGGGAGTGGGGTGGGAATGAATAAGAGCTTCCACATCCAGCTTTAAGACCCCAGCAACTGCTGAATGCTAAAACTAAAACTCCAGGTTCTGTGGGAGCTTGACCCCACTCATTGAGACTGCCTCTATTGTTCCAACTTCAAAACGTAAACCTCAGGCCTCACAAGCTGTTTACTTTAATGGCTTTGAGCAGACAGCTCGGTATCTCTGTCTCAACCTTCCTTCACAAAAAATACCAGAACAAAATACACCTCTTTAAACCATAGATTGTCACACTTGGTGAACTCCACGGATTGCTTGCTCCACACAGAATTGTGCATGATTCTGGGATCTTCCTGTACTGTCTGGTTCAGTTTTTGAGCTTTTATCATGCTGAGCCTGATTTGTCGAAAATTATTTAACATTCATCAGCCACTCAGATGCTCATCGTGAAGTCTTGTGGGTCAAACCAAAACTTGAATCTGTGTTCCACGTTCAGGGTAATTTGTATGTGTCTCAAACTGCTGATACCAACAGAATTGGATTTTCGTTAATCGCACAATGAAGTAACAATGCTGAGAACAGCCCTTTTCAAACCTTACAAGTTAACAAGTTGCAACAGGACAAGCCAGACATTGAAATAATAGTGTGCGCGCCATAGGCTCAATTGCCAGAACTTGTAGGTCACATGTGGTGAGCAGGTGATAGTTTGAACACTCCTACATCAAAGAGCATTTGATGTAGATATTGTGACTTTTATTTTTCAGATGTTTAAACATAGCTGTCCCTTCCCCAGCTTGTAGTTGAAGCCAGGCATCAGCCCAGTAAAAGATGGAAGTGGAGTACAGCGTTGACAAGAAATGGGATTGCCAGGTTTCATAATTAATACCGGCAAGCATCTATGATCGAGTTGCCATTAGAGACCTAATTCTGCCTCTCAGAGGAAGATGCCTTCTGCTATTCCCAGCTCTGGCATTTTCTGACTCAGAGCAGTGTGAAGTTGAAGACCTCTTGAGTGCTGAGATGAAGCGGCTGAGTTGATTTTGTAATCTGGTTCAATGTATAGTTCACTGGCCTCAGGGGTAGCAAGGAATCCAGGTACTTAACATCTGAAATAGGCACTCGAAATACTCAGCAGGTCTGGCATCATTTGTGAAAGAGATTAGTATAGGACAGGATTTTACAGGGATCCAAGCGACGTGTTATGGTAAGATTCATGGTGTAATCAGAGGGGAAGTCTGGCAAGGCTGACATGGACCTTGGGACTGATCTGCATCATCTTTCATGCCTTTTGCATGTGACAAGGTGACATAACAGCCAGTTACTCATTAAGGGGGATTATTGCTTGTTAAACGTCTCGTTGATGATACATTTCACCTTATTGATATTCAGCTTCCTATCTTACCAAACAAGTGAGACATCGAGAAAACCCGAGGTGGAAATCAGAGTGGGTACCGTATCCATGAACATTGGCATCCAATATTTGCCATTTAGTGAAGACACCGAAGAAGGAAGGTTGTCATGATTGTCAGCAAGTCTTGGTCAAGGAGAGATATCCTTCAGAGGGTTGGGGGGTCTTGATACGTTAAATCTAGATTACCGGTCCATGGGGCTGAGGCACAGTCAGTCAACCACTCTGGGCAGTCACAATCAGGATACAGGGGTGAGAAGCTGGATGTTGGGCAGCCCAGGTGGGTCTTTCATCAAGGAGAGCTGCTTTTCACCTTGAATAAGAGAGAGGTGTGTACTAAGAAAACTGAACATGGATGTCAAAGCTACTGTATTGGGTCAGGTGGGGAGGTGCACTGAGTGAGTGAGTTGGCAGCACAGAACATGTAGGCTTGGTAGTAGGGGTTTGAGCTAGGTAAGGGTGAGTGGGAAAGATGTCACAGGCAATAGTGCCAGTGGTAGAGCATGAGCCTTGGTGGCAGGTGGGTACAGTAGTAGGGATAGAATGAGTGTGAGGTTTCAGAGAGAAGATGGTGGGATCTACGCTGGCGGATTGGAAGAGCTTGTCCAGGTGCATTCCCAAAGATCTGCTGAGTGGAGAGTTGTTCCAGGAATGAGGTGGTACAATTAGGCTCAAAGTGGGCACGTGGGACGCCATGGTGGTGGTAGGTAGTTAATACGGTGGGCTTGGTAAGAAATGGTGAGAAAAGTTGCCAGGTTTTGTGGCAGAAATCCCTCCAAACAATTAGATGTGCAGAGAAACATAGGATGTAGGAGAAGCAGGAGGCCATTTGTCCCCTTGAGCCTGCTCTGCTATTTATTATGATCATAGCTGATCATTTCAATTCAAACACTCATTCCCGCAATTCCCCCATTTTCTTTGATCCCCTTGGCCTGAGTGTATAGCTATATCCAACTGATTCTTCAGACCATACAATATTTTGGCCTTGACTGCTTTCTTGGAAGCAGCGAATTCCACAGGCTCACCACTCTCAGCTGAAGACATGTCTCCTCATCTCAGTCCTAAATGGTTTGCCCTATATCCTTTGACTGTGACTCCTAGTCCTAGACTCCCTTGCCGTTGGGAACATCCTTCCTGCATCTACCTTGTTAGAAATTTATAGTTAGAAGTTCAGTGAATATAATCCTAACCTCTCCACATAACATCAGTCCTGACACCCCAGGAATCAGTCTGGTAAATCTTCATTCGCTCCTACTTTAGCAAGAGCATCTTTTTCTCAGATAAGAACGCAACGCAAACAATAGTTAAAAAAAAAATACAAGATTCAGCCCAAAGTTAATTTTTCAGGTCAATGACCTTTGAGGTTTGTGTTTTGAATCCAAATACCACCCCACTTATCCTTACACCATTACCATTTTATCATGTAATCTATCCTGTCTTCTAGTCTCTCTCAAGCCATCCCTTTAAACTTGTTACATCTGAAGCCACTTCCAGTTCTGGTGCCTAATCTGGTGAATATATCCAGCACCTTTTATGAAGGAATCAAGAAGATTATGTTTCTGACCCAGAATACATTGCTGGCCAATTTCTTTCCGATGACCTTTATATAGTGTTTACTTATCAGTTTCTCGGACTTTCGAAGGCTGTTGCACCAGAGTGACAGCAGATTATGGAAGAACCCGTGGAGAAATTTACATTATGTTTGAGTAAAAATGGACCTTGGAACATAAAATGATGCCCAATCATCAAATGCAGTGGATCTTGTGGGGCCTTGCTTAGACAGATGCTGTTACCTTGTCTACATTCAGGGATCCCATAAGTCCAGAAACCTCTTGGTAAAGCTGTGGCATACTTGCCATCTTGTACTATCTCCAACTTGAAAACCAATCTAAGGCCCAGTTTTACCAAATGCTAAATTGAGCGAGTCTCTGAGTTACTTCAAATTAGTTTATGCTGATTTGGAAACTCCATTTGGCCTTTACAATTGATTCAGTCAGTGAATGGGGTTATGCTGTTTGTGGTGTGTAACCATGCTTTGCACTAATTTGGATGTAAGTTATTAGAGATTGTTCGGAATCACAAATATCTAAGCATTAGATCAGAATAGGACTAGGTCCTGCTCTATGTGATCTGCTTCTCAGGACTGTAGGTGGGAAGGAAGCTTTCATCAAGGCTGCAGGGAAAGTTGCATTATTTTTAAGATTCCACTTATGAACAGCAGCCTGGAGGTAATCTTGGGATCCCAGTATCTCCTAATGCTCATTAAGGGACCTGTTAGATTGGCACAGGAATCTTTTTAAATGATTCTCCCAGTGAACCTGTGAGGCCAGGTAAACCACTGTGAAATAATTTTAAAATACAGTTGTGTAGGTCTAACGATCACAACCATCATTGTTGCTCCTCCTGTTCCCGAACATCCATGGCCACTTTCTGCTGGGTTTCACATCAGGGAGCTGCTTACTCCTACCAGCAAAACAGCAGCAACCTTCATCTTTGCCATTGGCTCTAAGCAGGCAGCCTGCCCCAACTCCTGGAGACCTCTAATTGGGTGTCAAGCTCACCTCCTGCTGAAGTAGGGCATTTACATTTAACAATAGTGTCGCAGTCCAGATGGGACACAGAGTTGGAATTCATCTGGAGTTTAGGTTCCTGTCCGTGCCTTGAACGTTTGGCCTGTTGACTTTGACGTGACTGGGGGCCTAATGGGCTCGCGTTCTCTCTTCACGTCAGCAACCTGAGTTAACTTTCAAACCCAACCTCCTTTCTAAAGCGTTAACTGATAACAGCCTTGCATTAAATTAGTTGAAGCAGTTCCATTCCACTGCCCAATAGGTACAGGCCCACCGCAACACAGGCTGGTACAGAAAGTTAACCCCGCACCAACACACCACAGGATCTGTCAAGGCCTCTCCTGTTTCGGGATGCGGCATAGCAGAGCTTTACTGTGAACTGGCTGAACTATACTGAGATGCATCAATTCAAGCCAAACCTTTCTTCTGCATTGCATTTTGCTTCAAGGAGATGTCTTCCTTTCAGTATATTGAAATAACTGTATAATGCAAAGAAAAAAGCCTCTTTGTTTTCAAATCTTAGGACAAAAAGAAAAAGCAGAAAAATGAATGCAGCATTTCTTTTTATCTGGACTGTTTCTCCTGCGATGATACTTTGCGGTGTCATGCATCACTCTCCGGATTGGAGGCTTGGTAGCTGGGATCATTGGCTGTTTTACAGCCCTATCACTGCCAGGCTCTCTGACTGTAATTGCCTAACTGTACAGGTCCTTCCTTTTAGGTTTGAAAACTGAAGTCAGACAGTTGGATATTTTATTTCAGTCAGATGACTAGATTTATTACGGGCCTTCATGTCCTCAAGGTAGGAACAGAAACATTGTCCAGGATTCCTGCTTGATTCTGTCATCCAGTGACACCTTCTGGAAAATAGATGTCTGGCCTTCCAAGTAGGACTGAACCATACAAGTTTTCAAAAGAAAAGTGTAAGGCCTGAGGAAATCTTGAAGTGCTTTACAGCCACCCACTGGGTGTAATGTAGGAAACCAATTTGCACGTAGCAAGCTCACTCTGTCATTTTAGTGAGCTTGGTCGTGGGATAAATATTGATTCCAGATAACAGCAATAACTGTAGTACTCTCTTTGACCACCTACTGAAAGTGCCCAGATTAGTTTTTTTTCCACTACTTCTCCGGTAGTGCTTTAGAGTACTGCTCCCTGCGGCCATGCATGTGAGAGATTGAGATAGTTCCTTCGGACATTAATGTGTTAGATACATTCTTTGATCCAACCATAAGATTGCCAATAAAATGAAACTAAGTGTGCCCCTTATAAAAGAGACATCACTAATACACAACAAAATCCCGTGAAGGAAGCTTAGTCAAAATGATCGAAGTGACGGTCTTACTGATGATGATAGACTCCAGTGTCCACCAGTTGTGGAGATCCTGAAGCATATGTAGGCACCACGAGGTCCCTCTTCATGGACACTTGGGACAAGAAGCATACAGTCAGGCTGATTGACTGTCTGAACGGTCCACTGCTTGAATCTGGTAATGGCTACATCAGCCAGACCTAGGAGCATCTTCTCAGGAAGTCTGATCACACCAATTTGCAGATGGCACGAAGATTAGTGGAGCAGCAGAAAGCATAGGGGACTGTCAAAGAATACAGGAGAATATGGATAGACTGAAGAGCTGGATGGAGAAGTGTCAGATGGAGTTCAATCCAGGCAAATGTGAGGTGATGCATCTTGGGAAGTCTAATTCTAGAGCGAATTATACAGTAAATGGAAGAGCCTTGGGAAAGGTTGGTGAGCAGAGAGGTCTGGGAGTGCAGGTCCATTGTACCCTGAAGGTTGCTGCACAGGTGGATAGAGTGGTCAAGAAGACATATGGCATGCTTGGATGGGGTATTGAGTATAAGAGTTGGCAGGTCATGTTAAAATTACACAAGACATTGATTTGGCCGCATTTAGAATACTGTGTACAGTACTGGTCACCACATTACCAAAAGGATGTGGATGCTTTGGAGAGGGTGCAGAGAAGGTTTACGAGGATGTTACTTGGTATGGAAGGTGCTAGCTATGAAGGGAGATTGAGTAGGTTAGGATTGTTCTCGTTAGAAAAAAGGAGATCGAGGGGGGATCTGATTGAGGTCGACAAAATCATGAAGGGTACAGAGGGGGTAGATAAGAGAGAAGTTTTTTCCCCAGGGTGAAGGATTCAGTAATGAGAGGTCATGTTTTCAAGGTGGGAGGTGAAGGGTTTAAGGGGGATACATGCGGCAAGTGCTTCACACAGAGGGTTGTAGGTGCCTGGAAAACTAGGCACAATAGATTAATTTAAGATGCGTCTGGACAGATGCATGAGAAGGTGGGGGGCAGTGGGATACAGATGCTTAGGAATTGGGTGACAGGTTTAGACAGTGGATTTGGATCGGCTCAGGCTTGGAGGGCTGAAGGGCCGATTTCTGGGCTGTAAATTTTCTTTGTTCTTATAATGAAAAAGGGGTTGCAAACCCACACATTGATGTGTATCTAATGAGCAGTGGATTTTACAGAACTCCCAACATGACATATTTTCCATGCCAGTTTTCAAAGCAGCAAAGGCGAGAATTCCAAATGGATCGCTCTGCACCTCATGCACATGTCTCCTCTGGATGGCAGGACTGATGTCATTTCCGGCTGGCTAATGAGGGTGGGGAAATGGACAGTGTGCAAAAGAAGCCCATGCAGGAAACTCCTCCAGATAGAGAGGAATAATACAGAGGGAATTTCTGACAGAGAGCCCTGTATATGATGTTAAGGAGCAGAGGGAGGTTTCAGGGCTTGGCACCAGGAATGAACCCTTTTTATTAGTGGCTCTGCTCAGATGGAAGAGCTCCACCTGCCTCAGTTACCTCAAGTGCAGTCAGGGGCAAACACCATGAAAAATAGAAGTTGTTCTGATTTGATAATTTGTGTGTTTCTCAACAAATGTGGGAGATGCAACCTCACCAAGAGAATACTTAGTGGAGCTAGGAAGTAGATAAAAGCAGAATAGCATTCCCCAGAAACCTATTTTTCTCTTTGACTTTCCAGAAGAAACAATTTCCTCTGCTGGATGGGGGTCAGTTCAGAACAAGAATACATAACCTTACAATTGAGAGGTGATATTGGGTAGAACCTCATCACCCAGCAGAGTAGAATTCTGGAACTCTGCCATAACAAACCTTTGAGGTTGGGTAATCTGAAATTGTCGAAACTGATTAGATTTTTGTTAGATTAGCATTAAGGGATATGAAGCAAAAGCATGTATATGGTGATCAACCATGATCAAATTAAATAGTGGAACAGTATTGAGAGGCTAAATGCCCTACCCTTATTATGTTGTTTTAATTTTATTTGTCATGTGCATTTGTATGACACTAGGTGTAGAACTAAGGAATGCCACACTTAAATCGATGGAAGAAACAGAACAAGAATGAATAGATGATATTTTGCTGGTTATATATGCATGTTGTCAACATAACTTGAGTCAAAATTCTCTCGTGGCTCCCAGTTCAGTTTTGAACCACACTATAGAATAGCACATTTGTTAGTATAGCTCAGTTGATCTAGAATTTATGGTTCAACTCAGCGTTGCATTGGTTTGTGTTTCTAACTTTAGAAACTCCATCATTGCAGAATTCTATTGAGTGGGAAAGGGAGGTGTGACAGTATCAATGCTTGATTGCATCAAGTGAAGAAAAACTTGCTTTTACATCGCACTTTTCACAACTACTGAATGTTTTGAACTGCTTTACAGACGGTGAAGTACTTTGTGAAATGACGTCACTGTTATTGTATTAGGGACATGTAGGTAACAAAGCAGCATTGTTTTATATATCACTTGAGCTAGTTTATTGTGAATTCAAGTTTTGTTTCAGATGAGCTGGGACTTTAAACATTCTAATCCCCAGTGGGAAATGCAGCCAACATACTAAACTCTCTTGATTCACTTGCTTTTCATCCATCCAGCTTGAAATTGTTGCCTGTGTTCAGAACTTAATTGTGTTCGAAGATTAATTGATGTCTGGGTTAGTCCCCTTTGAACTGATATATATGAGTTTGTAACTGACTGAAGGAGACAAATGCATTCAGGTAGAAAATCCTTATCTCCAGAGGTGGAATCCTGGCTGACGTGGTGGGGGGTGGGGGTTGAATTTAGAAAGGACCCCGGGTTAGCATGTCTTGAATTGACCCTGCATGGTTTAACCCTACCTTCTGCCTGCTCTATTTCTGTCTAATCCCGGGAATTGTGCTTACTCTTTCCACTCACCAGAACCAACACTGTTCTGTTGTGAGCTTACAAAACATCTGAAGATAGCAATTAGCAACAATAATACAGAATCTTTCCCAGAGGGCAGTGGAAAGATGGTTCAGTCTCTTAGAGATGTAGCTGGCTAACGGATGTTACGGAGAGGTTGTGTCAGACAGATAAATGTAGCGTAACACGACATTAGACCTCCCGCAGGAATAGCTTCCAGCTGCAGCAACAGAAACATCAGCATCTTAACCATTATTGACTTTGAACTTGTATCAATCTGTAGTAATGCTTTCCTAATAACTCAGTGTATAACTAAGGAAGAGTGAGGTTGATCCCTGGTATGGAGGGACTGTCTTATGTGAAAAGGGGCACTACTCACCTGGAGTTTAGAAGAATGAAAAGTGATCTCATTGAAACATATGGGATTCTTAAGGGGCTTGCCAGGGTAAATGCTGACAGGATGTTTCCCCTCATGGGAGAGTCTAGGACCAGAGGGCATTGTCTCAGAATAAACTGGTACCAAGTGATGACTGAGCTGAGGAGGAATTTCTTCTCTGAGGCTTGAGAATTTTTGTAACACCTTGCTACACAGAGCTGTGGGGGCAGAGTTCTTGCATTTATATTTAAGGCTGGAATACATATATTCTTGATCAGGGGAAACAACAGGAAAGTGGCCGTGAGGAATTTCAGATCAGTCATGATCCTATTGAAAGATGGAGCAGGTTTGAAGGGCTGAACAGCCGACTGCTGTTCCTTTTTTTAATGGTCTTTATGATCCTTGATCATCTGGATTTGATGCATGTGCTGAATGACATGTATATGAGGGCCACGTTAGGGACACTGCTGTTGGAGTGAATGCCATGAGGTAACAAGGGGAAAAGAGGCCGAGTCTCTCAGTCCTGATTGCTTTCCACATCTTTCTGCTGAAAAATTGCCTTCACTTTGGGAATCTAGTGTTGGCAGGGTCAATTTAGTTGTAGCGCTCACCCCATGTTCAGAACATCAGGCACCATTGGCTTGATTGACTGCTTTGGACACTAACAACCAATCAGATGATCGCCCCAATGATCAGCATTGTACACACTGACTTGCCCTCCACAATATGCTAGTATAACAAGCCAGTGCTCGATGACATATGAAGAATGGCCTATTTGAGTGAGATATAAAGGATACTGGCTCATGTAGAGCGTTTGTTTTTCAGTATGAGTCATTGCCTTCAGGAAGGGAAACGTAAGGGAGAAAGGAGAAGGAAATGTGATTGACAAGATAATATGTTAAGCATCTCTCAGTCAATTATACTGTCAGCAGTGGGTCTGAATGTTAAGTGCATTGTTGCTCCCCCTCCCCTTCCCAACCGATACAGAAATACTGTGTCCTATTGCATTCGGAATCCTTATTTTGTTCTTGTGTTAAAGAAGTGTACAACCTCAAATATTAATTATGTATTTCTGGCAGTACTGTTACCCTAGGAAGTTTACCTCATGCAAAGGTTTTGTCATATTTGCATGTGGATTGATTCATGTGTCATATTGATAAGGTAACAACAAATCATGATTTGAACAGATAGGGAACTGAACAATAAAGTAGGAAAATCTTAAACAGAATACAGTTGCCACATGATTGACCTGAAGATGACCCTGACAACAATTGGTATTTATGACCTTAAAGAGAACAGATGATTTTAGATCTAGGTCCATCTGAGCTTCAGAATTACACATTATGCATCATGCTATTTTTGTCAGGAATTGGCATTTTCTCTGACTTAACATGAACACTGTCCCAGGAAATCTGTTTGCACGGTGCAGACCTATTTAGTTAGATCTGTGTGAAAGCAGTTTAGTTTCCTACAGCAACTCCACTGACGGTATGGGTGCACTTTATAATAGAGCCCTCAGGTCATATCGAAATGCTTGATCCCTGAGCACAACCTGGGACGAGCTGGGATAACACTTCCAATCAAACATGGGAAGAGGTGGAGGAGTTGTTCCTGTGTTTGCTGTTTAATTCCTTTCTTATAAGATGAGCTAGAAATTAAACACGAGGATTTTAATGGGGCTGATTACGTAAGTCCCGCTGATTTGTTTAGTCTTGAAGAGACATTTGAAATGACAGTAATTTCAGTGATTTATCTGTTTAAACAAAATAGCAGAAACTATCAGATTCTGAGCTGATGCCTTCTCAGCCTCCATGTGGACTTGATTGTTTCTACATTTCCGTGAATATTTTAATGTTGGCCCAAGAGACACAATGATCTCTGCAACATTTTTTGGTTTGTGCGTGGAGAGCAGCTAAGGTTTGGAATAGGTTATACTTGAAGTGTGAGCTCATTTCAGCAAAATGTCAGAATTTTAAGAGGTGGCCCACTCCCTGCTAAATATTCTTGATAATAAAAATCCTGCATGTTTTTCGTTTCTTGAGAACTGGGGCCCCAGCAGATACTTTCTGGAAGAAAGCCAGGGATGAATTAGGAATTAGCTACTCCTCGAAGAAACATTCATTGAAAACTGTGGACAATCACTGAACTGCAGCTTATTGGCTTTGAGAACATAATTGTCTTTTTTTAAAAAAAGATATTTAAAGAAGTGCAAAGCTATAAGATAGTTATCATTAACAGTCATCTTACTGTGTGTAACATAACAAATAGAGGCAAAAAGAGGCAGAGTGTAGCATAACTGGTCACTTCCTTTGCATAGCTGAAATAACTGTCCTCTGAAGTCACAGTAGCAGCCAGTGAAGTGAGGGGGAGGTGCATTGTACCGAGCTTAGTCTGTTGCTATAGTAACATCTCCTTGGTGTTTTTTGTTGTTTTGGGGGAGGAAATGGATTGGGATCCGAGGGGCACTGAGCAATGCAGCTTCTCTAGCCTTTAGCAGATAAAAGCTGCGCCAACTGTCTTGTGCTCTTTTGTGCACTCCCTCAGCTCTTTAAGTGTCATGTTAGTAATTGTTTATATTGGGTGTTCTGTTGTTAGGTTTCTGGTCGAAGCCAGAATGGTGGGAGAACATTTATGATTTTATAGTATACAAAGCACCCTTTCCTGTGCTACAATTCTTGTCAAAAGGTGAAATCATCTCAGTTTTGGAGGGGAAGGTGTCTGCTGGAGGAAAAGCCCTGCTCCCACAAGCATCACAATGACACAACACAAAGGGTGCCATTGCAACACCTATTGATCAATAGGACAAGAAAGCCTTTCTCTGATCTTCCTGTTACTAATTTGTACAGGAGCTGATGTCTTATTAAGATAACGAATAACAAAGAGACATTTTCATTCAGTTTGTACAACAGTGGTGCTTGAACACAAAAAAAAACCCTCCATTGATATTAAGCAGCCGAACCTCTGTGAACGGAAGGGCAAGTGGGTTATCTCTGGCCACACACATAGTCAAACCAATACCAAACAATTTCAAGTATGCAGAGCTTTCTTTTGAGATGTTGGTTCCTCCATCCTTTGCAATTGACTCCGCGTGGTGTGTTTTGTGAAATCAAGCCAATGCTTCTCTCTGATAGCTGACATTGAACAGCTACTATAGCAGGATAAACAAAGAGGAGTTACACTTACTGCAGAATTAGTGGCTGACGTACTGGTGTCCATCCTCACTTTCCACATTCCCAAAAGCCAATCAGCCTTTGATCCACTTTAAGAATAGGCCACCATTGGAATATTGCATGCAGTTCTGATCTTCCAATCGGAAAGATGTTGTGAAACTTGAAAGGGTTCAGAAACAATTTACAAGGATGTTGCCAGGGTTGGAGGATTTGAGCTGTAGGGAGAGGTTGAACAGGCTGGGGCTGTTTTCCCGAGAGCTTCGGAGGCTGAGGGGTGACCTTTATAGAGGTTTATAAAATCATGAGGAGCATAGATACGATAAGTAGACAAAGTCTTTTCCCAGGGGTGGGGGAGTGCAGAACTAGACGGCATAGGTTTAGGGTGAGGGGAAACATATAAAAGAGACCTAAGGGGCAACTATTTTATGCAGAGGGTGCTACATGCATGGAATGAGCTGCCAGAGGAAGTGGTGGCGGCTGGTACAATTACAACATTTAAAAGGCATCTGGATGGATATATGAATTGGAAGGGTTTAGAGGGACATGGGCCGGGTGCTGGCAGGTGGGACTAGATTGGGTTGGGATATCTGGTCGGCGTGGACGAGTTGGACCAAAGGGTTTGTTTCCATGCTGTATGTCTCTATGACTCTAAGAAACCTGTTCCTAACTTTACTTGTATTTCTTAATTCTCTGCATGGCATTGGGGGTGACTATATTAAAACAAGGACAGGGAGGAATTGATCAAGATGTGAGAAAGATTTACAACCACTGTACCTGAAGTGAAAGTTTAAATCTATAAAGAGGTAATGACAAGGCTATAGCTTTTCATTTTTCAAGCAATGAAAAGGATGACGGAGTTGCCATAATAGAGGTCTTCAAAATTAGGGGGCACAGTGGGGAACAGTTCAAATGTAGAGACTGAACATTTGCCAATGAATAAGAGATTTAGGAGAAACATATTTACCCAAAATAATTAGAATATCCAACTTAACAGCACATAGAGTAAGTGAGGCGAATAACACAAATATGTTCAAAGGGAATCTAGATGAGTACAGGAGTGAAAAGGAATTGATAGATAGTTTCATATTGGTTTGGAGTGATGTTGTCGTGTTAATGTCACTGGATATTAAATAGAAACTCAGCAAGCCTGGTGCTGTCTCTGGAGAGAAAGCAGAGTTAATGTTTTTAATCCAGTGACCCTTCTTCACAACACCTGACTATTCAGAAGGTTACTGGACTGGTCTAACACCCGGGGGAGCATGTGTTCAATCCCACTATGGTAGCTGGTGGAATTTAAATTCAATGGAATAAAATCTGGAATTACAAATGTAGTCTCAATGATGTCTATGATCTCTATTATCCATTGGTGTAAAAAGAATCATTTGGTTCACTAATATAGTTTTACAGTCACGCCTACCTGATCTGACCTACATGTGACCCCTGATCCACAATTGATTTTGATTTGATTTATTACTGTCCTGTGGACCAAGGTTCGGTGAAAAGCGTTGACTTGTGTGCTTTACAGGCAGATTGTACTATACAAGTGAATCAGGCTAACAAAACAGGGTGCAAGATACAATGTTACAGCTACCAAGAAGATGTGTAGAGAGAGAGAAAGCTCAACGTTTACTTAAAAGAGGTCCATTCAAAATTCTGATAACAGCGGGATGTGATTGACTCTTACTGTCCTCTGAAATGGCCTCGCGAGCCACTGACAATAAATTTATGGCCTTGCGTACGTCTCACGAAAGAACTAAAAAATATCAAGTATGATAAAGGTATTTTCTAATCAACTTGTTCAAAGCTGTCACAACACACCTCTGGAGCAGCTGGGACTTCAACCCAGGGTTTTCTGACTCAGAGTAGGAGCACTAACATTGTGTTACAAGAATCCTTGAAGTAGGGTAGAAAGAAGCTCAAGTTGCATCAAACACCTGGCATTGATTAGGGTTTGTTTCTGTGCTGTAAATTCACTGTTTTAACTTTGGACAAATTTGGTTCTTGGGACTGTTGCCTCTTACGATGACCTGTTAGTATCAGCTACAAGGAAACTAATAGCAATGTGGATTGCAATTTTATACATTGCCTTGGTACCCCGAGAGTTGTGTGTGCAGATCTTAAAGCTTTGGACAACACTGTCCTCGAGTTTTGTAGACCACATGACCCAGGAGCAAGCAGAGCTCATACATCAGAGATCCCATTCATGCCAGATATTTTTGGTCTTGTTTTGCTGTTGAGCTAATAAAGAAGCATTGTGTTCATGAAGAAGTATTTAGCAAACCTGTTTTGGGGGAGAGAGATGAAACGCCTCCTTTTCGGCATATGGTATCGCTTTCAAGAGAGGTGGTAATGTGTTTAAATGCAATCTGCATCATCATTGTAAGTGTTTGCAAACAAACAAGTTACAGGTTTGCCAAAACAATTTTGCAAGAAAATAGTATCCTTTTAAGAGCTATAATATAGTTTCAGCAGAGGCTTACAAGAACGAATCTAAGTGTAGCACAAAATCTCTTATAAAGGAAACTAACCTAGTTTGGATGCAATAACTAATGAATGACAGTCCAAGTTAAGGAAGCTGCAAGGCCTGTAGGAGTGTGCCAGTGGTATGACAGAGATGTGCAGAGCCTCCAGAGAGCTTTCATAATTCAGTGCGTGTGAATAATGCTGTTTTGGTCCTGGAGAAATGTAGACACAGTATCTGATTCTGCCAAAACCTTGGGCTAGTTAAAGGAATTTTTGTGACAGATAACATAAAAGTCATTTTTCCTGTCACTTGTTTTTGTTCTCCTTCAAATGGATCGAGAAGGGTGGGGCGCAGAGAGCAGTTCTCAGGTCTGTACCGTCAATCAGTACTGCAGTGTTCCAGGAATGTATTGTATTCCAGATTTTACTGCCATCTCCCCCCCCACTCCACTAAATTATGTAAATTTAACCCTACTGTAAAGTTCCCAGTGTCTATTAAGTCTGCTGTTTCTTTATGAATACCACACTAGATTCATTTGTCAACATTTTGAAAATAGAAGGGCAAGTGGATGCAGCTTCCTTGCATTGAATCCAGACTTGTGCTTTATATCGTCAGCAAACTTGGATCGATTAATATGGATTGTAAATATAGGAGGACCTCACATTGATCATTGTGGCACTGAACTGGATACAGCCTGCTACCTTACAAATGCTCACTGTGCTTCCTGCCTGTTTACCAATGCTCCATTTATGCGACACATTACTCCCATCTGCAAGAGCCCCTGCCTGTCCTTTGTTTTTATGTGGCACCTTATTAAATGCCTTTGGAAGTTCAAGGATATTGCATCCACTGGCTCCCCAATATCTAGCCTTCTAGTTACATCTTCAAACCAATTAATACATTTTTCAAACATGGCTTATCTTCATAAAACCATTTTGATTCTGTTTGATCATTTTTTTTGAAGGGTATTTATAAAGATTTGTTTCATCATTAATTCCATCTTTTTTTGACAGCTTGGTACCTGATTCTTTTTTACATCCTTCTTTCTTGAAGAGTGACATTACATTTGCTAACTTCAAACTTGCTGGGGTTGGTTCAGTAAGGGATTTTTCAAAATCTAGGGCCTCCACTATTTCTGCAGCAACCCCCTTTTGAATGCCAGGGTGTAAGCTATCACATTCTGATTTGTTGGCTTGTAGCCCTTTACGTTTCTCTGATACGTTTTGTCTGTTAATAGTAATTATTCCAAATTCTTCATTCCTAATGGCCTCTATTTTTGGTATACAAATTATGTCTTCTGCTTTGATGACAGACTCAAATATTTCTTCAGTGTCTCTGTTATTTTTATATTCCATGTGATAATTAGATTACTTACAGTGTGGAAACAGGCCCTTCGGCCCTACAAATCCACACCGACCCGCCGCAGCGCAACCCAGCCATACCCCTACATATACCCCTTATCTAACACTAGGGCAATTTAGCATGGCCAATTCACCTGACCTGCACATCTTTGGACTGTGGGAGGAAACCGGAGCACCCGGAGGAAACCCACGCAGAGAATGTGCAAACTCCAACAGTCAGTCGCCTGAGTCGGGAATTGAACCCGGGTCTCTGGCGCTGTGAGGCAGCAGTGCTAACCACTGTGTCACCATGCCGCCCACATGGCCCCTGTCTCTAAACCACCAAGGTTTACTTTCCTTTTTTAAGGGCTATTCAAAGCTCTTCCAGTCTTTTTATACATTCCTGACTACTCTGATTTTATTTTGCCCTTTTCTTATCAACTTCTTTTTGCATAGGATACATGATTGAAGTAGAGCTGAATACACTTTACTTGCTTTTGTGAGAGAGATACCAACAAAGCAAGCAACTTTATGAGGATTGCCGGGTTCCCCATATGTAGACTGCTTGATCACTGCTTTGAGATTAGATTAGATTCCCTACAGGGTGGAAACAGGCCATTTGGCCCAACAAGTCCATACCGACCCTCTGAAGAGTAACCCATCCAGACCCATTTCCCTCTGACTAATGCACTGAACACTATGGGCAATTTAGCATGGCCAATTCACCAGACTTGCACATCTTTGGAGTGTGGGAAGAAACCAGAGCACCCAGAGGAAACACACTCAGACATGGGGAGAATGTGCAAACTCTACGCAGTCACCCGAGGCTGGAATCAAACCCGAGGCTGTGGGGATGCTGTGAGGCAACAGTGCTAACCACTGAGCCACTGTGCCTCTCCAATGACCTGACATCCATTCTGAGAAGCATCACAATGGTTTTCCATTTCATTGGTGTCCAACCCAATGATCCTGAGTATAACCACATCTTGCAGACCAAAGCTCGCTATACGACAGCAGTCAGGTTGGTTTCATTCTGCTGTATGTCAACATTTGAGCCTCCACAACAAACAGGAGGGTGGTGATGAGAAGACAAGAGCTATCCCCTGAATGTTTGACTGCTGGCTGTGTTGTATAACTCATATGTAGGCATATAATAAGAGGAATGCTATCCTAACAAAATATGAACAATCCTTTGGGGTATTTTGCTGCTTGCACTACCATGCTGTATTTGCCAATGTGCATGACAAGACTTGTAATGGTCTGCTGCATGCTGCACAACTTTGCCACCAAGAATTCAATGAAAACTGAGGAGCCGGGGAAAGGAAGGAGACAAGGGATTCATTGTCTTGAAATGGGGCAGCACAGTGGCTGAATGGGCAGCACTGCTGTCTCACAGTGCCAGGGATCCGGGTTTGATTCCACCTTCGGGCGACTCTCTGTGTGGCATTTTCATATTCTCCCAGTCCACTGATATGCAGCTTAGGTGGATTGGCAATGCCAAATTGTCCACAGTGTCCACAGATGTGCAGCCTAGGTGGATTAGCCATGGGAAATGCAGTGCTACAGGGATAGAGTACGAGTATTGGTCTGGGTGGGATGCTGTTTGGAGGGTCATGGTGGACTCGATGAGCTGAATGGCCTGCTTTCACACTGTAGGAACTCTATGATTCTCTTTCTGGCTGGGCTATTCTTCAACTCATTCAACTGAAAAACCAGTACATGCAACTGGGCGGCACGGTGGCTCAGTGGTTAGCACTGCTGCCTCACAGTACCAAGGACCCAGGTTTGGTTCGCACTTTCTCCCCGTGTCTGCACGGGTTTCCCCGGGTGCTCCGTTTTCCTCCCACAGTCCAAAGATGTACAGGTCAGGTGAATTGGCCATGCTACATTGACCATAGTGTTAGATGCAGTAGTCAGAGGGAAATGGGTCTGGGTGGGTTACTCTTCGGAGGGTCGGTGTGGACTTGTTGGGCCGAAGGGCCTGTTTCCACACTGTAGGGAATCTAATTAACTCTAAATGCCCACTAAACATTAGTCCCATGCCTCAGCTTCCTCCTGAACCATACTTATTTAGCCAAAATACGAAGATAAAAGCTATAACAAAGAAATATCCCAAATCAGCTTTGCAAATTAAATCTAATAATTTATATAAAAGAGAGGTAAACGCCCTGTGCATTTCCTTAGCCACTGTTTTATGTGTCCTTTCTGTCTTGATGCTCCTTTGCATTTCCACAATGTTGGATTCTCTATGTTAGAAGTAAATAATAAATATTTGCATACAGGAATCGAACACAGCTTCTTTGTCGATGTAACTTCAATGAAGGAAATAGATCCTTAGCATTTTTTCCCTCCACTCTCAAATTCTAGCTAAAGAAACACTAGCTAAATAAAGTACAGCCATCTAATAAGCTTTAAATGTTTTATTTTGCTAAAACAACCAAATTTTCAAAAATTTTACATTCGCGAATGAGTTGCTATGTTCAAGAGTCGGTCTACAAAGGAGCTGTGTGAGCTGGTCTGTCTGGGAGGGATAGGTAAGGAAAGGGAAGTGGAATAGCAAGTATGGCTGGAGAAATTAAAAACAAACGATTTTCATAAATTTTAATATCAAGTAGTGAATAGAATTTAACAGTTGGTTGGGAATCTTAAGAATATAGAACTTACACATCTAAAGATGACTATTTTGGAGTAATTTACTGCTGCTTTATCTAAACACTGACACTGTTTAAAAGAATTCTAGTACTGAATAGACAGTCTGTAGAGAGTGTCTGGAATATGGGGCTATTGTTGACTAACTGCCTGATGGGGATTTCCCTCCTTTCTCACCATTGAGGATAAAAGTTAACAGTTCTCTCGCTCTCTCTCTCTGATGGGGTTGGTGTGTGTAGGGTGGAGGGGGTTATGGTGGAAGGTGGAAGATTAATGTCTGTGTGTAAAGAGCCCAAATCCCTGGATAATTTTCCTGATCTCCATACCCACCTGAAAGGTATCCCGCAGGAGTGCCTTGGTGAACAGGCGCCTCAGGCGTTTCTGTTGTTGTTTTGATGCAACCACTTTGCAGAAGAATGCCCTGTAGCAGCATCTTCACCTCTTTGCTGAAAATGTGTTGCTGGTCAAAGCACAGCAGGCCAGGCAGCATCTCAGGAATCGGGAATTCGACGTTTCGAGCATAGTAGCCAAGCAGGCTAAGATAAAAGGTAGGGAGGAGGGACTTGGGGGAGGGGCGATGGAGGTGGGATAGGTGGAAGGAGGTCAAGGTGAGGGTGATAGGCCGGAGTGGGGTGGGGGCGGAGAGGTCAGGAAAAGATTGCAGGTTAGGAGGGCGGTGCTGAGTTGAGGGAACCGACTGAGACAAGGTGGGGGGAGGGGAAATGAGGAAACTGGAGAAATCTGAATTCATACCTTGTGGTTGGAGGGTTCCCAGGCGGAAGATGAGGCGCTCCTCCTCCAGCCGTCGTGTTGTTATGTTCCTCTTTGTCAGCCCTAGATTCTTGGACCTTTCCTTGTTTTCACACTTGCACTCCACACTAATTAAAGCAGCCCCGGCTGAGACAGATGTTGAGGGATTGACAGAAGTCCCAAACCCAACAGGATTCAACCTTGAAGAGAGGGATAGACCACTTTGTCCCATCCATTTTAAAGTGGCCCTAGTTGAATAGTCACTTGTGACAGGAAACTAACTTCAACAGAGAAAACTCAACAAAATTAAAATGCTTCCCTCTTACTCCAAATTTCGCAGTCGTTTGAGTTCAACTGTGTATGATCACAAGTTTGTATTATATAGAATTGCTTTTTTGTGCTCTTAATGCATCATTAGACTCTTAATAATTAAGTTTTCTTTGTGTTTCTCTTAAAGCTTCAAGAAACTGTAAAGAGGAAACTTGAAGGAGCACGTTCCCCATTAAATGGTGACCTGCAAAATGGAGTTTCTGACAGCAGCTTCTCTCCAAGCAGCAAGCGAGTCCGAAAAGATGGGCTTGGGTTAGACCACAGCAACACCCTATCGAGTAAGATTCCCATGCCTTCAGTCTCTCCTCTGCATCAACTTGACATAAAGTCATCGTTGCAGATACCAACCAGCGGAAATAATGTGACTGGCTTTGATGACATAAGCAAAGAGAGCAGACATGCCAGATTGAACCTGCAGGCCAATGGCACCAGAGACGAAGATGACTTCAACATAATCTTAACCAAGGAACTTAAACAAGAGCCAATCGATGATCCAGGTTGCATGGACTCATCAGATGCTTCTCTTCTCCATCAGAATAAACTGTTCTCTGATATTAATCTTAATGAGCAAGAATGGCAAGAATTAATTGATGAACTAACAAGCACAGTTCCGGAAGATGACATGCATGATCTATTTAATGAGGATTTTGATGAAAAGAAGGAGATGGAGGTTATCAGACCCGCATCACAGACCCCAATCCCACCAGAAAATTCAAATATAAAGAGTGAGATGTGCCAGTCTCCTTTTAATCAGATGTCGATGGGATCTCCACAAGTTAGACCGTCTTCGTCAGGTCCTCCATTTTCTAATGTCTCTACAGTTTCTAGTGTGTCCTCTGTGTCAAGTATTTCATCCCTTTCTGCTCCCGCCACTTCACCAGTAACATCTGTCAGCCAACCCCAGCAGCAAACTCCAAATCAAAGTCAAGCACATGCAAGGTCTGGAAATGGCTTTTTGTTAACTCCATCTTCTGGGTCAGGGTCAGGACAGGGTCCAGGGCCGGGCTCTGGGCCAGGAACTCTTCAGTCAAGTGGCTCTGATCTTTCTCGAGCTGAGCAGTTAAAACAAATGGCAGCTCAGCAACAACAAAGAGCTATGCTGTTGCAACAAAAGCAGCAGCACACACAGCCACACCAGCAGAACCCAACACCTAGCTGGTCGTCTGCAGCCCCACCACACAGTCCTTTCGGAGGGCCTTTTAATCCAGACAAACCAAATAGCCCGATGATGTACCCACAGGCCTTTAATAACCAAAAGCCTATGGTGCCTACTATGACAAACAACCCTCAGAAGGCCATGAATAACTACCTCTCACAAAACCCCATGAACATAATGAATCAACAGCCAAATACGATAGGGCAGACCTCTGTGAACAAACAGCCTATGCTTTCGTATGCTAACACTAAGCCACTGTCTCATTATAATATCGAGCCTGTGGGCCAGAGAATGACCCCACCAATGGCTAATCAGAACAAAGCTCCCATGATGCCCTACTTGCCACAACAGCAGCCACATGTTCAATCTCCGGCTTCTCATATTAGCGAGGAGCAGAAGCGTTTGCTGTTAATGAAGCAGAAAGGACTACTACCCCAGACAATACCTTATGGAACACTGCCAAGCCATGGTCCGGTAAGTGAGAAGAGAAAATTGATTTTTAGATGTTGGCAAGGTGGATGCTTTTACAGCCTGATGATTTCCCTAATTCCAGTTCTTTCAAATTGATGTGGTGTAAATTTGATAATTTGATTATGTCCAATATTTTAATTGATCTTATATTAGATGGTGTGCATATTTTTTGTAAGGTTTCTTGATTCCAACTTCAGGGGTCCTGAGGAAAACTGATCTAAACTGAGTAATTTCTTGCTTCAAGCTTTGCTTTGGAGGCATTTTATATATTTTGTGTTAAATAAGGAAATGTGCTGAGAACAATTTGCCTTTACAAATTCTCAAAGATAAAGAAGTGTAACCAGTGAACAATGTGTGATTAAAACCTGCAGCAAAATGTAGGCCTCAATTTGAGATCTGGTATACTCACTTGTGTCCATGTTCTGTTAATTATTGTCCAAACTGTAGTGGACTGTTTAATCATGCATGTGCGGTGATATTTGTTCTGCAAGCATACTTTTATTTGTTCAAGTGTAAAAGCTTCTTCAAGTTTTCTGATCATTTCTATCACAGTTACAAGACTAAAGGAGATAACACTGAGGAGGCATCATGGTCAAATCTGATACTCCTTATTTGCAATGTCACAATATCCTTGATTTAACAAGCAGGATTACAGGTCTGAAGTCTGTAAAGAGACTGTTCATTACTTTTTAAATATTTCATGTTTTGAGTAGCTATTAGCTGTGTAAGTTAGCAGTATAAATAACACTACAAATCACCAAATTCATATTGTTGGCTGCAATAATAGTTCACATCTCTATTAGCTATATCTAACTAAGACCACTGACGCAGGACCATTTGTTTCATGGTGTCTGTATGCCAACTTTTTGCCAAAACACATTCAAATGAATCCCATTGTTCCACTCTCTCCCCACCACATTATATCCTCTGCTTCAAATATTGATTTCTTAGAAGGTCCATTGGTCTTTAGATTTCAGTCACTCTCTGAAGAATGGAAACAAATGTTTGTAGATGAAGTGCATAAAAGTCTCAAATGAGTGACAAATATTCTTGAATGGGATTCATAGTCTGTTGCAAGATTGTTAGCTGAATATGTCCCAGGTGCTTTGAAATTTGCAGGAGTAAAAGAAAAATCAAGAGAAATTGCAAGTATAAATATACAGCACAGAAACAGGTCCTTCAGCCCACCATGTCTAGGCCAACCAACAAACACCAAGAGATACTAACCCCATTTACCCACATTTGATCCATAGCCTACAATGCCTTCACATTTTAAGTACTCATCCAGATGTTTCTTCAATGTTGTGAGAGTATCTGCCTCCACCACCCTCTCTGGCTTGTGCATTCAATACTTCCACCATCTTCTGGGTGAAAAAATCTTTCCTTAGATACCCTCTAAACCCCTGACATTAAATTTATGTCCTCTATGGAAAAGATTTGAACAATCTATCCTATCAATGCCTCTCATATCTCATAACTTTCTGATCAATAATAACTCCCCCTAGATATGGAAGTTGATGCAGTTAACTGTTGAGAGAACATGCTTGGATTCTGTCTTGTTGCAGTTAATCATTTCCCGATAGTTGTGTGACTGATTGAATTGTACTTCTAGTTATGAACCTAACCAGAATATCTTGCAGGTTTCATTATCTGAGGAGTTATGAATACACTGAAAACAATCACCAGCAAACATGGGTGACACGGTGGCACAGTGAAGACCCGGGTTCAATTCCTGCCACGGGCAACTGTCTGTGTGGAGTTTGCATATTTTCCCCGTGTCTGCCTGGGTTTCCTCCGGGTGCTCATGTTTCCTCCCACAGTCCAAAAATGTGCAGGTTAGGTGAATTGGCCATGCTAAATTTCCCGTAGCATTAGGTGAAGTGGTAAATGTAGGGGAATGGGTCTGGGTGGGTTGCTCTTCGGAGGGTCGGTGTGGACTTGTTGGGCCGAAGGGCCTGTTTCCACACTGTAAGTAATCTAATCTAATCCCACTTCTGACCTTGTGTAGGAAGGAAAGGCATTGATGAAGCAGCTGAAAATGCTAGAAGGACTCTACATTGAGGAGGTCCTGCAACGATGCCTCGTGACTGGGAAAAATATGTCCCTAACAACCACAAGCATCTTCCTTTGTATTGAGTATATTTCCAGCCAGTCCTGAGGATGAGGGATGCCGTGGCATTCCAGGAACAGTCTTGGTATTCTTGTCTCCACAACAATGAAATTTAAAACCATCTTAAAGAAAATCTTATCCTTATTCCTCAGGGTTCATCTCAATCTAATTTCAGGAAGGAGACCTGAAGCAGATATTACATATTTCATTTAAATATCTAATGAGTTCAGCCCAGTTGCACCTTGGAGGATTTTCAGATGAGCTTTGCCCATGGAATCTGGTTCCCCAAATTAAAATTGCATCTCAACAAAGTTCAATTTCTATGCATATGTTCCTGGATAGCTTGCCAATTTTGTTTTAAGGTTACATTACTTTTCGCAATATCTGCTTAAAGTAAGATCCTGTTCTAATGCCTGTCATGATATACTGTCTCCCTTAATGACTAACTCTATCCTGCTCCCTAGTGACCGAGTCAAACTGTTTTGTTTGAGGCCTAGTTGTGTTTTGGACGCATTTCTAATCCATCATCAAGCCAATTGGTTTGCACTTCTAGTGTCACCCAAATGTGTCCCTATCGCAGCTCGAGCTGAAATTTTCATTTATACCTTTGCAACCCCTCAACCTAACTGCTCCAATGTTTTTCTTATCAACCTCATTTTTTTCATTTTCCACAAACCTGAACTTGTCCAAAATGTTGCTGTTTCTAACTTCATGCATTCCTCACTCCTCTAATTGTTGACCTCCCTTTGTTCTCAAACCCATTAAAACCTTGATTTTAAATTTCTCCTTCATGTTTACAATTCCTCTGCTTATCCACCAGTGCAAACATCAAAGATCTCTGTTGCTTCTTGAATTCTGGCCTCTTGCATGGGGTGTCACAGTGGCTCAGTGGTTATCACCACTGTCTCACTGCGCCAGGACCCGGGTTTAATTCCTTCCTCGAGCCACCGTGTATGTGGAGTTTGCACATTCTCCCCGTGTCTGCGTTTCCTCCACACAGTCCAAAGATGTGCAGGTTAGGTGGATTGGCCAATGTGTCCAGGGATGTGCAGGCTGAGTGGATTAGCCATGGGAAATGCAAGGTCACAGGGATAAGGTAGGGGGAGTGGGTCTAGGTGGGACGCTCTTTGGAGGGTCGGTGTGGACTCGATGCACCGAATAACCTGCTTCCACACTAGGTGATTCATGAACCTCTGTAATCTTAATGGCTCCATTACTGATGGGGGTACCTTCAGCCTCTGCCTCCTAAGCACCTCAATTCTCTGATTCACCTTTCTCTCCTTTTTGAATTCACTCCTTAAAGCCTAAATCATTGACTCATCTCATCATATATTTTCTTATATTTCTCTTTTTTGATAACACTCCTGTGAACACCTTGGAATATTTTGCACTTTTAAAACCATTATATAAATGCAAGGTTTGTTACTGTCTGGCATGGTATCTTGTGTTGATGTCTGTAGTAAATCCTGTTGTTAATTTATGCATGTACTCTCTACCTGAAGCTGTATCATCTGGTAATGCTTCACCCTGAACCGCTTCCTTGGCAGCTTCTGTCATTGGTACTTTACCATTGCCATCCACTTTCTGGGCAGGGCACGGAGTATGGTCCCAAGGCTACTTCAGCTGGAACAGGAATTGAACAGCCTGTGCTGTTAATGTTGTTCTGAACCACACGCTAGCCTTTAATCAACTGATCTATCGACTCCCACCTGATGTTGCCTGTTGTAATAATCTATATTAAGCCCTACAGTAATGTTTTATATCAATAGCTGTGATAATACCTGATGTTAATGTCAGCAGAAATATCTAATGTTAATGTCTGCTGTAATATTGCATGTTGATTTTATAGCAATATTGTGTATTATCCAATGCTGATCTTTGGAGTAATGTTCTGTCATAGTGGCTGAAGTAATATCCCATGCTAATATCTAGAGCTATGGCCAATGTTAATGGCAGCAGTAATACCCTGTACAATGCCTGTAGTGATATCCTGTGTTAATTGCAGAAGTAATAACCAAACCCTCTGATGCTCTATAATACCCTGTGTTTATGCCTGTGGCAGATATCCAATTTCCTTTTGAAAGCTACAGTTGAATTTATTTTCACTATCCTTTTAGGCAGAGCATTTGAGATCATAACTCACTGCTTAATTGAAAAGAATTTTTTTTTTGGCCTGTTGTTTTTTGCCGACTGCCTTGAATCTGCATTCTCTGGTTACTAACAACTGCTTCTTCTGTAAACTGGCCCCATCTCAAATCCAATCAGAACAAAGCTGCAAGGATTGGTTAAAGGAACCAGTTCCATTTTGTCCATGGAGCATTCTGGAAGAGCTAACACCAATAACCTGCACTATAAAAGGTATCAGGAGGGAGTTAATATTGGGAATTAATGCCTCCATGTAGGAGAATTGTAAGCCATCTTGATGTTAGGTTGAATTTCAGTATTGTAAGTTGTGTTTTAATAATGTTCATTGGTTCTGCAATAAACAATGAGGAGCAACATGGCAGGAGAGGTAATATAACCGCCGCCTCCCCCCAGCTGTTTCCAGTACGAGCTGGGCTATTCTGGAAGGAGAGGAAAGTCAGTCGGTAAAAGTGAACTACTTCCTCACGAGTGGCCTGCTAGAGAGCGACATTAATTAGAGACCTAGGCATGGTATATGGTACAGATCAAAATGAAGAGTGAGGGGAGCCAGTGAAAGTATTTTGCGCAAAGGATCAGGAGCAGACCATTTGGGTCCCTCGAGTCAGTTTCACCAAATAGATGTTTGCTGATCTGGCATTTTCATAAGCTGCAGGTATCAATCTCTGTGTTGACAATTGTATTGGACCCACCAGTCCTAATTTTTGGAGAACTGAGTTGCAAATTTCCAATACTCTCTGTGAGAGTAAATGCTTCCTAATTTTACTCCTAAGTAGCCTAGCTTTACTTTCAAGATTAAAAACAAAAAATATCAATTGATCTGGTAGCAAGGGTGGAATGAGAAGCAGTTAGTTTTTCGGGTCAATGACCTTTCCCAGCTTTGTTGCAAGATTATTGACTTGAGGCATTAATTCTGCATCTGTGTACTGGATTTTAATGACTTTCATACCTGGACACCCAAATCACATTGGACCTTTGCATTTCCTAAGTATTTTGATTTGTCTTTCTGGGATCCAAAGTAAGCGACCCCATACTTGTCCAAATTGAAATCCATTTGCCATAGTTTCCCCCCTTTAGTCTGCTAGTATATCTTCTGGTTCACATTGTTAAACAGTAAACGCCCTTTAGACTCAAAATTGCTACAGCTTCCATGAGTATATTCCTTACATCTCTCCACTTGGCTGGTAGACTGATATTTTGTTACTTGGCACATGACTGCAGTGCAACAGTAAAATGTGGTACCTCAGAATACATATGTATGTGACAATATGCTCCTTGAACTTGACATATTATATAATGTCAAAGTCACTTTGCAGCTTTCTCCTCACATCCACACAATTTGCTGTCTCTTGGCATCAACTCCAAATATGAATATAGACATTTCCAGTCAAAATCTTTAATAAAAGCTGGGACGCCCTACACAGATCACTGGAAAGCACCACTTGTGACATCTCACTCATCAAAGCACGCTTTCTTTATCCTGTCTCCCACTTGCCAATTAATTATCAACTTGTATCACAAGGTTACAGTTCCGATTTTGCTTTGAAAGATTATTCTGTGAAACCTTACAAAAAGGAGGAGGGCTTAGGATCTGCCTGAGGTATGGTGGAGGCAGATTCAATCACTGCTTCCAAAAGAAAATTGGATAATTATCTGTACTGGGAGGAATTTTGTAGGGCTACAGGAAAAACGTCAGGGCTGGGACAAAGTGAATCGCATTTGCAGAAAGCTGACATGGAAGTGATGGGTTGAACGATCTCCTTCTGGACTTTAATAATCCTACGATTCAGTTGGGGAAGAACATACGTATACAACATTCATAAACTACCTATCTGCAATGCCAATACTGTACCTTCTTAAAAATCCTAACTATGTTCACAATCCATGTTGTTTTTGTCCGATACTTGTCAAAATGATCAGTCAGTCTAACTCTCATAATACGTTCCAGACTGAGGTTAAAATGATAGGCTTGTAGTTACTCAGTTTCTCCCTCCCTCTGTCTCTCCCTCCCAAAGGACAATAATTTAATCACAAGATTCAGACAGCTGACATAATTTAAATCAGTGTTTTGCAATTCTTTCAGGACAGGCCCCATCATGGCCTCTCATGCCTCACTGCATTTATTGTTTAGTCAGGTCACGGTGTCTCTCTCACCCCAAATTCCTGTGAAAGAGAAAGGATACTTGTTTTTCTTAAATTGCAACATTGACTGCTCTTCAAAAATCACCATATTGACTATAAAAGTACTTAGCCACATTCTGAGGTTGTGCTATTTTAAAAATGCTTTTTAATGTTGTTCTGTTAATTGAAATTCCTTACTTTTTCAACCATATTTCTCTAGGTTTGGTTTACATCTACCAAAAGAAAATTAGTGACCCTATTTCCTCCCATCCAGTGCTCAGATTAAAACGGATTTACAACATGCTTGTTGCTCTTCGTCTGTTTGTGTTCCTCTCAGACTTTAGTTGTCTGGGAGAATGGGGACATTCTCTTTCATTTGTGAGTGTGCCTGCTGTCTACTTTCTGGGTTCATGGGAGCAGTTCAGAAGTTAGGCAGGGTTCTGGTACCAGATGAGGAAATGCCTTCACTTGCCCACTAGGCTGGTTTTTATTATTTTCAATCTGGTGTTGGGAACCCAGTGTCTGGGTATCAATCCAGTCTGTAGCGTATCATCCTTAACCGTAACAGAATGCCTAAGAAGAAGAAGGATTTTGTAAGGATAAGCCAGTAAAATGAACTTGGAGGAATCAGTGGCACTAGCAGAGCCAGGAACTGGCTTGACATTGCAACCTGCTCAAAGGCAGATGGCAGCCATTACAGAGCTTGCTGTTGCTTACAGAATGGAACAGACAAGATGTCAGAGTGCCAGCAACATCACAGTTCGTACAAATGATTGAAAGACCAACAGGAAGTTCACTGACCTGCTCTGTTTGGAACTACCATATTTTCCCATTACTTTTATTTGTCAGTCATGCCACATAATGGCCTCCCACATTGCTCCTGACAGTGGAGCACATGTGTGCGGCAGACTCTTCACATTTCCTGGCCTCAACGCTGAACATTTCCTTCTGGTTCTCTGCAGTTTGTGAATAAACAGTTAATTTGGAGGTAAATCGGTTGCTGGCTCCATCCTATCTCTGTCCTTACTGGGGAAAAGCAATGCCATCTAGGAGTGCGGTTTTCAAAGCAATCCCACACCCAGCCTTGTTCCCAGTGGGTATTTAAGAGTCAAGTCCCTGCATTTAACTAAGTTTGAGGACATTGCTTCACAGTAAGTCCTAGATATCTGATATTCCCTGTGTAATACAACTGACAGGTCCTGATTAAACCCCACACCCTGAGGTTTTGCAAAATGGTCAAAGATAGTTTTATCCTGTAATTATGGTATCGTATTCTCTCTTGAACATAATAAAACTCCCTTTGGTGTCTTGGTGCTCCGCACGTAGAGTCCACAATTCCTGACGAACATTTGATTTCTTTGGGATAACTAATTTGAAGCTGGTAGCTGTTCATGATCTGTGCATTGTGATTTTACAGACATTCACAGGCTCGAGTTTGGCTTAACAGTCTGCCTCAGTTGAAAACCAGTCATTTCATTTTACTACATCAGGCTTCCTCACGTTTTGTAATAATTATAATTTTAACAAATGGGTGGGCAGACACTCTTGGGATAACAGCATTACTCAGCACCCCTCATTGCTTGTGCAGTATTGAGACTTGTGGCACTAATATGGTAGATTATCTGCGTTGTGATCCCAGATGAGACTTATCCCAGGGAGAATGTTACAGCTAGGTTCTTGTCCGACGGTAAATCTTTGGCTGCATTCAGGGCCGAGCAACATGCAGAGCGTCAGAAGTCCTCACGCCAGATTTCACATTGACATGTAAATAAGGGTGGATGATGCACTAGCTGGCTTGCTGCAGAGCCTAACGAGCACTAATAATAATGTCAGGATGTGGAATCAATCAAAATGACATGAAATGCAATGGATAGCAATTGGATACTGAAGTAAGGTGATGCACAGGCTTCATATTCTAGGTTAGAGCTTTGCAATTCAGCTCCATTACTTGATCTCTTTCACTGTTGATATTCCTACTGTTATTTTTTTTCTTCTGTTTCACCCACTGAAAGGAAAGAATGACAGTATTAAAGGGTTATGGATTTTATGTCCCCTGCTTGATTCCAGATAGTTTAATTCCTATATTTCATGACTCTCTCTCCCTGGAAGGGAGGAAAAAGCAATTTCACTATCCTTTTTGATTAATTTGTAGTAACTGTTTGCTTGACAGCACATTTTATTGTCATTTTTTTGGAGGAAGGCTGTTGGGAAACATGAAACTGGTGATCATTTCCACAGCACTGGTCAGAGAAAACATGGCCCCAAATAAAGGAGCTTTCCCTCCCATCCCGATTACAACGCAACCAAACCACAGATCATAGGCATTTTGGTTGATTCTGAATGTAGGGAAAACCATGCCATAGTTTGCATAAGTTACCCAGCAGCTCAGTCATTTCTGCTCACAATGTCAGACCTTTATTGGTAAACTACTAATTTTACTTTATGGAAAAAAAGACTGAGGAATGCCTCCAAATATAACCCCAAGGAATTAGCAACTAGAGCTAATTTACAAGGGGGGGAACTAACGTCAAATACTGTTCCCAGTCATGAAAATTAGTGAGGCCAGGATTGAACAATCCTTCAGGGATATCTCTTGTGATGGAATAGCATGCTACCATTTTGGCTAAGACTCTCTTGGTGAACCAAGTGCAGCAGAAAAGGGAGCCATATTGATTTATGCGCTGTGTAGATGGAGGGATTTTGAACATGTTACAATCTTGCCCTACAGTCAGAGTTTCCTAGGATTGAAGGCTGTGAAAGGTTAGAAGGAGGTGAAAGAAACTGACTAAAGAGGTAGAGATTGACCCCAAGTAACAGGAAACCAAGTTGAAATAAATGATGGGTAGTGAAATAGTGACTGAATGGTAGGAAAGCCAGAGGAAACACGGTGTTCAATAAGGAGAAAGACAAAGGCATGGGGAAGGATGGCGATCCAATGGCTCCAGAATAGCCCAATGGAGGAACTAGACTTTTTTTTCTTAATAGTATCTTTTTATGCTATTTTTCATCCATTGGCTCCTTTGCAAACTCGACAGGGAATACTTAGGGATTTCTTCACACTTTCTGCCTTTTCGTTTTGCTTTTATTCAACGGGTTATTCCAATATATACGGGATTTCTCATTGGTATTTTAATTTCTACATTTGTTTTAGTGGCATTTTTGCTCGATTTGATCTCTTTACAATCTGCATGCATTATTTTTCTCTGCTGGTTTGCCCTTCAATCTTTTCCATTGCCAATCTTTTCCATAGTCAAAGGTCACACAACATCAGGCTATTGTCCAATTAGTTGGACTATAAACTGGTGTCATGTGACTTCTGACTTCATCCACCCCAGTCCAATACTGGCATCTCCACATCAGTCTTTCCCAAAAGGTGTTGGCTGCTCCTCAGGTTTGGAAGCACATAGGCTTACACTAACATCCAGGTGATCCATCTTCACGTGACCCTGGATAGTGAATGATATCGGCTAAAGCATCGATGGTTCTCATCATCACCTTGGCTGAGAGCAGCTTCTCCCAGTGTAGGACAAGGACTGAGCAAGGAGCCCTTGGTGTTTGTTCAGCATCCCACTGAGCGGTTTCTTGGTAACACTTAATTAAGTTTAATTCCCCTCCCTAAAGTGGGAACCAGTTGCAAGGTGTTGGGGGATGAGGATAGCTGCCTACCTTTAGGATATGTAAGGTGAGTAACGATCAAAGTGAACAGTAACAGTTTGGCACATTGCCATCTAAGTGTATATGTGTATGTGTGCATGTTTGTGGGGAGGGGGGTGGTGTTGTCTAGAGTATTTGTGTGGAGAAAGTGAGGACTGCAGATGCTGGAGATCAGAGTCAAGGGTGTGGTGCTGGAAAAGCGCAGGCTAGGGAGCATCGTTGTTTTGGGCATAAGCCTGATGAAGCCCGAAACATTGATTCTCCCACTCCTTGGATGCTGCCTGACCTGCTGTGCGTTTCCAGCACTCTCTCAACTCTATATTATGTATGTGTTGTTGTCTATTGTGTGTGTGTGTGTGTGTGTGTGTGTGTGTGTGTGTGTGTGTGTGTGTGTGTGTGTGTGTCGGTTTCCTTCTATTCAGGTTCAATGTCCAATCATTCCCCTGCCTTTCCCACCTCACGACTGGTCCTGGCAATGCTGATCCCTCTGAACTTCACTCCAGATTTGAGAGCGGCACGGTGGCACAGTGGTTAGCACTGCTGCCTCACAGCGCCAGAGACCCGGGTTCAATTCCCAACTCAGGCGATTGACTGTGTGGAGTTTGCACATTCTACCCGTGTCTGCGGGGGTTTCCTCCGGGTGCTCCGGTTTCCTCCCACAGTCCAAAGATGTACAGGCTAAATTTGCCCGTAGTGTTAGGTCAAGGGGTAAATGTAGGGGAATGGGTGGGTTGCGCTTCGGCAGGTTGGTGTGGACTTGTTGGGCCGAAGGGCCTGTTTCCACACTGTAAGTAATCTAATCTAATCTCCTCTCTTGTGACTGTCAGGAGCTGCTGCAATCCCAGCACTCCGAGTGGCACTGCTGGAGCTGAAGAGCTTCTTGCCCTCTGATTGGCCAGCAGCTCCTGGAGGTACATGCTAACTCAAAGGGGTAGAAGCAGCGACTGTACCTAACTGCCTCAGCAGTGTGAAATCTCCTCAGAGCTTGCAGGGCCAGCCCCTAGCTTTCTGGTTGCTGGGCAGAATTGCTGTTTCTGTGTAAAATTTCAGCTGGCATCACAGCACCTTCTAGGCTTTTCCACCAAGTATAGGCACATACACAGTAATGACACTTGGTATGGACAATGTGGAAATTAATATGCACAGATTGAGCAATGTTGAAAATTTTAAACGCAAACTAAGTTCACGATGTATAACATTTTCCAAATGAGTGAATGGAGTCCATAGAGACATGAATCAGTTCATCGTTTGTCCCATAGGAAGCTGCTGCCGCTGCAGTCAAATTGCCAGTCACAAGGCAAGAAAGCCTTGTATAATGATGACAAAAAAATGCAGTCAATCAAATTCTGCGATCTCTTAGCATAGGGTTACTACCTGGTGGCTTTTGTTTCAGATTGATGCCATTTGCTGGGTGAAATATTTAATCTGCCATGCAGCAGCCATTTCTTTAAAAAATGAAACAAGATGGATCTGATGTTTGTGCATGCAACTGTCCTCCAGTAAACGCGTTAAAACTATCAGTTTCATAATAGCAGTTCATTCCACACTCAAAAATTTGAGACAGGAATTCCATATTAATGAAGAGTGTGCGAAGCTATAATGTTGAGAGAAGTGTTGGAATTGAAGCTGTGGTAACCTGAATGCTGCTTTATACAAGTGAGCGAAGACTGGACTCAATACAAATCCACGTTCAGCTAAACTAAGTAACAGATTTACTTTCACACCATAATAACTGGGAGGTAGAATCAAATGTCAAAAAGACTCCAGTTCATATTCTACCAGCGTGCAATTAAGAAATCTGCTCTTGGGGAGATGGAGAGGGACGAACAGACAAATAAAACAAATTGTATAAGAGCAAAATCTTACAGCTTTTGGTGAGGTTATTAGGTGACATTGTCTGCTGAATATACACCCCATCCTTTAATGTTTTTTCCACTAATCTTACAAAAGCCAGAGGTTAATAAGCGACATCAGATATTCTATGCAACTATTTGTGAGGGGAAACGATAATCCGAGCAA
Organism: Hemiscyllium ocellatum; assembly: GCF_020745735.1. NCBI lineage: Eukaryota > Metazoa > Chordata > Chondrichthyes > Orectolobiformes > Hemiscylliidae > Hemiscyllium > Hemiscyllium ocellatum. The sequence continues at coordinate 19,159,225 of NC_083436.1, forward strand.
AACCAATCCTGCACAGCCTGTTTAAACTGGGACAATTGAATTGTCATGTTATGTCATGAGCAGGTTTGGCTGCAGGCTTTGGGTCTGCCAGTCTGTTCAAGCTTGGTTGGGCTAAGAATTTACAGTCGTTTCATTCCTGCGTGCTGCTTCCAGCTTTTCAGAGAGTGCAATGTCTCTCGACAGCATTCTGTTAAGCTCACTGTGCATTGAGATGGGAAGTTAATGTGGATTGATTTGACCCAAATGAACTCCAGAATGCTCAGCTATTCCCTGTATTAGCACCCTAGTGAGCCAGCATTTACACACTCGTGCCCTGCAGCACTTCATGCAGGTGTGTCGCGTGCTGTAGAAATCAGCTTGTAAAGGGTTGGCTCAGTCTGTATGCAATCCAGAGGAAATCCCGATTAAACCCAAGGCATGCAATCTTGTGTAGTTAACGGGGTGGCATCAATCAACGTGCTGCTTTGCCTTGTGGTATACTGTGACCTAACTTTGCCTCAGTTCTGATCAAATCCCATACAAGATCTGTGTACATGGTGCCTAACAATGGTTAAGTGATGCCTTGTCACTTCTGGCCAGGTAAGAGGAGAAATGAGAGAAAGGCAGAATCAATTGCTGATAAAGCTCAGACTGAGTTCGAGGACTGAATGGAATATTACCATTCATTCCTTCTGGCCTTAAAATAGAATAGAACAGAAATTTACTGCCTCTTGTACTTTTACACAAAATACAGTGAGACTTGTTTAAGTCACCATACTCTGGCACCCATATCGATAACAGAAATCATACATTAAAAAAATTAGGGAAAAGCCTATCTGTGTTTGGTTCAGGCTCATGTGTTTCCAAGGTCAAGGAAAAGGCAGGAACCGCATTCTCCACCACTGCAGGAATACAGCATCAAAGCCGGACAATAAGGGACAGTGCTGAATAAGTGTTCCTAGATTGTGTTCAGGTGAATTTCCTAAAGCAGTACATGTCCAATCCAACAAAAAAGGATGCACTGTTGGGCCAAGTGGATCCAGTAGTAGGGGAACATTTAGGAGACTTGTGTAGGCCTGTGGTTCAAGTCCCATGAACACAAATAAATAGATATACAGCATCAGAAATATTACTGACAATACTTGGATTATCATAAAATCAAAATCACACCAAAACATCTCAAAATGTTGCTCAGTAAATTACAAAGTGATGTAGGCGATATAATAATGTGGTGATAAAGGCAAAATACTGCAGATGTTGGAAATCTGGAATGAGGTGCTAGAGAAACTCAGTAGGGTCTGGCAGCATCTGTGGACATGGAAGCAAACTGAACCTTTTGAGTCTGGTAGGACCTTTCTTTAGAAAGAGGGAAAATTATGAAATTGCCTTTTGACTTGACAGTGAATCCACAAAGTGCAAAAGCAGGTTATTTGGCCAGAGTCGGCACTGACCTTCTGCAGAGCACCGCACCCAGACCTATCCCCCATCCCCGTAGACCCGCACCCACCATAGCCAACCCTGGAAACTATAGGCAATTTAGCATCTAACCTGCATAGTTTTGGACTGTGGAAAGAAACTGGAGTACCTGGAGGAAACCCACGCAGACACTGGGAGAATGTGCAAACTCCACACAGATACTCACCCAAGGGTGAAATCAAACCAGAGTCCCTGGTGCTGTGAGGCAGTGGTGCTAACCACTGAGCTATCCCAAGGCAAGATCCATTATTTTCTTATTACTTTTTCTCCTCTCTTTAGGTTTTCATCAAATCTCTTTCCCAACCCAGTGCTGAGGTGTGTAGAAGTGTGCCTGGAATGACAAACCCTTTAGTCTTCAGGCCAAGAGTTTTTCACTCTTCATGAATCTTGCTCCCAAGAGAAACGTAGCAGTGGCAATGTGCTTTGGTTCCATGAGCAATCTTTGCAGAGCGATTTGTGTTTTGAGCACAAGTTGAGTGGGGTGGAGGCAGGGGTTGTGAATGCTGCTAACCGATGTGGTGGGAAGGTGAAGCACTTTACATGATGGCTGATTGAATGGCAGACAGACCGAGTAAAACAAGTTCTTTACAGGTAGGGCACTGAAGCAGACAGAGGAACCCGAGGGCTGTCGGGGTAATCTTGACGGGGACTGTTGCAGAAATGAGAAAAGGGGAGGGCTGGAAGCATCGAGAGAGAACAGGAGCAGCTGCTCCGAGTCACATGGAAAATATTTGCAGCAGTTTATGTCTGCCTCTTAGATTGTGTAAGCCATGGTGTGTGGGCTGCTCTGATCTGTAACAAAGTGGGTAGAGGTTGAATTGACATTGGAGTCTTAACTTTGTTTGATCTGACCCCAATCTATTCCTGATGAAGGGCTTTTGCCCGAAATGTCGATTTTCCTGCTCCTTGGATGCTGCCTGACCTACTGTGCTTTTCCAGCACCACTCTAATCTAGACCCCAGGAGCTGATGTTTATTCAAAAATTAGATGATGCAATTTGGTGTGTGGCGAGAGAGACATGAACCCCCTCATCCCAGTGGTTGGAATTGTATCTTCTTCTTTGATGATGTAAAATATTTTACTGTTCTTCAGGTGTCAACAATTCAATCCCCACTCCAGAGCCTTGAGCACAAAATCAACTGAACACTTTAGTGCAGTAGTAAATGAAGGCGGTGATATTAGAAGCATTGCCTTTTGGAATGGTGGAAAACCCTTCTGCCCTCTCAAGAAAATATAAAAGGTGGAATTCTACCATTCACAAGATGGTGGGAATGGAGTGGTGGGTTGGGGCAGCTGAAGGGAAGAGCCCCAGGAAGGGGCTGTTAAAGGCGGTCCTACACGTTACTGGCTGCAGCACCTCTCCCACTGTGTATGGGGAGGCTGCCACATTGAGGGAGGTCCTTGCAGCGTCCTGAGGCTCTCTGCTTCTTCCCTGGCAGGAAGGCACGCTGATTGGTCTCCGTCAACCAGCCCTGCAATGAGAGGCCTTCAACCTTGGTCATCTTAAACTAAACTCACTTTCAGAGGGTTCCAGCTCTGGGAGGTACCACCCCGAGGTGTCCAGACAGGCATGCAGTGCCCACCTCTCTTGGTGACAACAGTAATGTTTGAGAGATACCCACTGCAGCATAACGATTGAGCCCACTCACGGTCTTTAAGTGGGTAGGGTGCCTGCAGCTGACCATTTGGCAGACTACCTGCGGTGACACCTTTAAGCTGGTTTCGCTGCTGGGGGGTGTGGGTTCATAATTCCCCTTTGATCCTGATGTTGAAGTCCTTCAGGTTGCAGTAATATCCAGCCCGACAGACCTCGTGGCACTCTTCAGTTAAATACAGGGGAGGTCTTCGAGTTTCCAGATCTGCATTTATCCTGAAATAAATGCTTCAGTTATTTTGTTGTTATTATGGAACCCTGCCATGTGTAAACTAGATGCCATGCTTCATTTTACTTCATTGGCTGTGAAGTGCTTTTTGTCCAGAGATTATGAAAGGTGCGATGGAAAAGCAAGTTCTTTCTTAATGCTATGCTTCATTGTCAGCACCATCTGGTTATTTTACTTTCATCTAGTTTCGCTGTTTTGATTAATTGCCTTTTTTGTGGATTTTATACAAATGCGGCAATATCCAAGTGAGGATTCCTTATTGGAGGTGTCTGTACTCAGTACAGGTCGTTCTCCTATAACGTGCGTTTTGTCAATGAGATTTGACTCTAATGTGATTGGTGAATTGGGAATGTTATTTTTAAAATGTGAACTCCCGTTGACTATTATGCAGTTCCATCCCAGTGACCTTACATCCACTCTCGGTGGTTTCTTCAGGTCAAGCAAAAGCCATTGGGTGACAGGGCAAATTTTTTTCTGATCTTATTGTTGACGTTTTCAAGATGTTTTTAGAAATTATTGCAGGAGAAAGGATTTGGATTTTAAAATTCTCCTTATTTTGGACAATGGTGAGCTTTCTGATAACACCAAACTGCTATTTCTACCTCCAAACACAACATCTCTCATTCAGCCCATGGACCAGAGTGCAATAGCAGCTTTTAAAGCTTATTTTTTAAGGTGCGCATTCAGGAAGCTGATTGCAGTTACTGAGGGGCATAATGAGGACAATGTTCTTCAATATTGCAAGAGCTTTAAGCTCATTGTGGAGGCCTGGGGTGATGTCAGTAAAGACTGCTTGCATGCAGCCTGGTGGAAGCATCTTCCTGATTTTCTTCATGATTTTAAAGACCTTGAAGTGTCGGAGGAGCTTCCACCAATCAAAGAACATTGGAGTGCTCTTGCAAAGCAAGTTGGATTTGAAGGAATGGAGACTGATCTACAACACCTTGTTTATGAGAGACAAATTCAAGTTCGAGATGATGCCAATGAAGTCCAGGATGCAGCACCACGAGAACTGTCCACTTCTCTTTTGTCTTCCATCCTGATGGAAGTTGAGAAGCAGTTGCAGCTCTTAGAAGCTAATGACTACAATGCAGAATGCAACAGGCTGGTAGTTTGTGGCTTTATGAAAGATGGCCAAGCAGCAAAAACTAGATGCCTTTTATCAGCCAACCTCAAGAAACAGTCTGAGGACAATGAACTACAGCCATCTAATTCTGGATTAAATATTTTCTTTTGGTGTCCCCCTGCACCCACAGCTGGACATGAAAGTAATCATGATGCTGGTGATGACCCTTAGTCCCTGTCTTAATACAGTCCTGTAACTCAGTAAACTCAGAAACCCTTAAAGTGATTATTGCATTATTTCATTAAAATATATGACTTCAACATTTACTTAGACTGTGCTATTGTTTGTGTGAGGCTAACTACTATTTTTGTGTCAATTTTTACTGATATTTTTAGTAGTTTCCCCTCCTCCGTTTTTCCCATCGCCCCCGTTATTCCTATTGGACGATCTTTTATAACATACCTATAATACACGAGAACACACCTACCATGTAAACCCTGTGGGAAAAGGAGAGAGTCAGGCCATTCCCTGAGGAGACTGTTAAAGACGTTTGGCAGAATGCCTCATCACCAAAATTTTCCAACAAGCACCAAGACATCGCTTGGCTGGTGGTGGGAGAGGTGCTATCTGTGAGATCCTTCCCACCACACTCTGCCCTCAGTCACATCTGCCATTGAAGCGGTTGAGGGGCGGGGTGGGTAGAGATTGTCACATCTCCTGTTGGAATGTGCCTTTGCAAAGGAAGCCCGGAAAATGTTGCAGTGGTTTTTATCCAGCTTCATCCTGATCAGCTCCGTGATGCAGGATTCTGTGCTCTACACTCTATTGCCTGGGAAGCACCGGGACAAACATGGACTGCACCTGGAAGACCATCAACTTGGTGAGAGCTCTTTGGTCTGCCTGAAAATTGCTGGTCCTCCAAAACAAGCAGTTGACCCCGACCAAATGCTGTAGATCAGCGCATTCCAAGGTCCAAGACTACGTACTGAGGGGTGTACTGAATCTTAGGGCAACTGCTGCCAAGGCACAGTGGGGACACACCACTGTCTGAGGTCTAAGTTAAATGGGAGTCCATTCAGTTATCGGCTCTCCCGGTGCCTCAAATATATATAAATATAATCTTATACAAGTTAAGAAGTGCCTTGGGTTTGTGTGTTCTACATATGTAAAGACTGAGTTCAGAATCAAACTGCCCTAGTGGCTATGTATGTCTATAAAGATTTTTATCAATCAAGTATATTTTTGAAACAAAAAAAGGCAGAACTCAGTTTTCACACGTTTCCCTCCCTCTTTAAAACACAAAAGCGTTTCCTAATTCTGCACAAGTGACTCATTATTAGTTTTATAACAGAGGTCCTGAACAAGTTATGTTGGCTAATTTTTAAGAGCATGTTTTACTTCAAAAAGAAGACTCAGGATTAATGATTAAGGAAAAGTTTGTTATTGCGCTCCCCTGTTGGTCTGGCTCCCCTGTTTACTTGCAACTACTTATTCGTTGAACTAAACAGTCAAATGGAGAATAATGACCTTAATGATCAATTTCGCCCAGCCTGAAACATTCAGCATGCTGAACAATTTGCCCAGACCATTTTTCATCAATTCTTTTTATAAAAGCTAGCAAACTTAGTGACATCATCTTGGAGCCCAACCTCCGATATGTTTCTTTGTACAATAAACTCCCAGTGCCCAGGATTATTGTTGTTCCATACACACGGTGCAGGAAATAGCGTGCAGCAATAGATTGGCAGACGGAGCTCAGCAACACATAGCACTTTTGCCGCTGAGTCAGAAACTGTGAGCTCAAGTCTTGTTCAGAAACCTGTACAAAATCGAAGCTGATACTGAGGCAGAGTGGCCCTGTCCGAAATGCTGTCGGTATTGGACTCCGGAATCCTGCTTGCCCTTTTAGCTAAGCCTAAGACATAGTATGGGACTATTCTGAAGAACTTCAGGAAAGTTCCTGCAAATATTTCTCCTGAACCAACATTGGCCAAGACAGAGTATCTAGCCTTTATCTCATTGACATTCGTGCACACGTTCCATGTGCAAACTTTCTGCCTTGTTCTCGACACCATTGATTCCATTGCAAATGTACTTCATTGGCTGTGAAGCACTTTGTGACAATTTTGATGTGTTGTGTAAAGCACTATATAAATGCAAGCCTTTCTATATTGTACATCATGCAATCTCTTTTGATTTTTATTGATCCGTTGCTAATAGTGCCAAGTATTTTGTTCACTTTTTTTTAAGTTTCAGCAAAGCATTGCACAGGAAAGTTTATTTTGTCGTGTTTCAGGATAGTCTTCCTGGGAACACAGCCTTTCTGTAGAGTTCCATATGTCAATGACCCAGCTCCACAATGCGGTTTCATAACATGAGAAGAGTTTTTCTGTGGGTTGAAGAGTTAGTAATGTTCTATTTTATTTCCCCTTTGCCATCAGCCCAGCTGAAAACCCCAGTTTGTTATTGAATGTGCACATGGAAATGAATTTCCTTATCTTTTTGAGCTAATCCACACTAATTTACAGGATAAAAATCTATCTATATGTTAATGATGTGGTGTGTCAGTTTGTATGCATTTAGATTACACATTTTAAGCACACTGTGATCCTATTGGTTGAAAAGTCTGGGAGCATCCTTAGTAATTATATAGCTCATGGTTTGTACCAAGTTTTATGTTATCATAGGGGGAAGGATGGAAATATATTCCATAACTCTCCAAGGGCAATTTGCAAGACTCACCTCTAGCTTTGAGAAATAGTCTACAGCCATTTTCGTATTCATAAACTGGATAAAAGATACCAGAGATTACTATCAAAATGGAGATGAAAATCTTCAACTTTCTCTTCTTAGCAATTTTCTCCCTCGCTATTCTCTTTGCTCTTTGTTGAGTTGTAGTTGCAGACTGATGAGGATCCATCGTCTTGAGGAGCTGTCTCATAATTTAGACTTTTCAACCTTTCCATCCTCTTTCCGGCTGTTCTGTTGTTCAACTCTGTGGGATGAAATTTGCTTTATCCCATTCTTACCTATAAATTAGTAGCCAGGGAATCTCCAATATGGGATTGTCTTGTTTGCCCAGATTTTACCCATACTCCCTAGGATTGATATTTGCTTCTCTCAAGATTGGGACAGGCCTTTAAGCCCTTTGAGCCAATTCACTCATTCAGTTGGATAATGGCTGATCTTTATCTCAACTCCATACCATCTCACCATCATACTTGATATCCTCACTTAACAATAACCTCCTCTTCCTCTTGAAATTTCAACTCATACAGCATCCAACGCCGTTTCTCAGAGTGTTCCAGATTTCCTTTCCACGTTGCGTGAAAAGCTACTTCACGATTTCACTTCTAATTGGTCTAGGTGTAGTTTCAATGTAACGTCACCTTGTTCTGACATCTATTTACACATAGTGTCAAGAGAACTGTGGAAAAAGTACAGCTGTAGTTCCACGTACTCATCTTGGAATCCTGGCATCAGCTATACAGCTTTGCTGAGCACACCAGGTTACACTTCTGCACTGCCTCACTTTAGGTGCCCTACTGCCTGGGTCCTGCTAGATCCTTTGAGTAAAAAGTGAGGTCTGCAGATGCTGGAGATCAGAGCTGAAAATGTGTTGCTGGTTAAAGCACAGCAGGCCAGGCAGCATCCAAGGAACAGGAAATTTGACGTTTCGGGCCTTCATTCCTGATGAAGGGCTCTGGCCCGAAACATCGAATTTCCTGTTCCTTGGATGCTGCCTAACCTGCTGTGCTTTAACCAGCAACACATTTTCAGCTCCTGCTAGATCCTTTGCCTAATGTTTGTAGCCAAGTCTTAAAATAAAAGGGCAGTGTTGAGAAGCTGCTTCCTATTGAAGTGGAGTCTTCCCAGGGATTGCAGAGATCATTGTCACTGACCCACTGGTCAGTGGTGGGAAACCAACTAAGGCGGATACTACAGAGAATTAGATAGGCACAGAAAGAGTCCATTTCGCCCAACCAGTCCATGCCAGTGCTTTACTTGAGATCTTTCCATCTCATCTAAATCTACTATCTATTCTTTCCATCCTCATACGCTAGTATAGTTTTCCCATAGGCAATTCAATTATTTAAATTCTTCACTGATACTAAATGTCCTCAACGTTGCACAGACAACATGCTGTGATAGCGCCTCAGTGAGTCAGTGAAGTTGACTGCACAGAGGCAAATTAGAGCACATAATGGTTCAAGGTTTTCTAACGTTCAAAGGCAGTAAGGCACATCTTCTGTGGCAAAGGCTTGCCATTGCCTGAGGAGCTCCTGGAGACTAATATCTCCAACAATGCAAAGCTAGTACAGTGGTAGAGAATGCAGTCAGACTGACACTGCTTCCATTGTGTCCCTCCTGCCCCTGGTGTACTCCCCAAGGAGCACTGTCACTATAGAAATACTGAAGGCTATTGGCAGCCCTTGCAACGGGGCACACTGAGTTGACTCCCCATCTCCACATACCATTCACCATCCCTTCATTCAGACAGCAATCCCAGAGGTGGGGGTGGGGGGGGGGGGTTAAATATTGGACACCTTCTGGAAGGCTGAAGCAGGACAGGAACTGTCACTGTGAGCAGAGTCAAGACTAAAATGACCCTCTTCATTGGAAAATTGTGACACCCAGAAAATTCTACCTTTGTGTTCCGTTCCCTCTGGTGGCTGAGAGGGAGCTGCTGATGGTGCTGCAGGTTCTTGGTGTTATTGCTTCTTTCATCCCTCAGAGTTACAAGGTAGAGTTGCAAAAGCTGCTCCTTCCCAACAAGGACTGACAGCAGGGAAAACACAATCAAAGCCAGTAAAGCCCAAGAGAAATGGAACCAGTCCAAGAAGTCGGAACTCCACTATGAAGCAGTAAAAGCAGGCTCTCAGGAGAAGTGGGATGTTCTTCACTTTCACAGTTCTGTCAGTCTCTGCGGACAGACACTTCCTCCCAGGCACTTGTCTGGTGAAACCCCTTGAGTTCCAGACAGCCTGGGAAAACCTCATGGTGGGTGCTGAAGTTGGAATTTCTCAGTTAGTTGGTGAATTAAATGTTTTACTTATTCACAACCTCCCGCACAACTCCAAACGTGCCCAAAGTAAACCCAGACTGGGGAAAGATCATGCCAGGCTTCTGACTCAGTGCCTACAGTTGGCCCTTCTTCCCCTTGCCAGCTAACATCCTGCCCCTTGTCCGAAATGAGCCACAGTTTCTTCAGTTAAATATTGGGAAGACCAGCTGAATCACACTAAGACCAGAGTCCTTGCAAATCGCATAACTAGGGCTTTAAAAACTAAACAGGCGGGGGCGTGGGTAGGTTCCAGAAAAATGGAAGTTGCATGGACAGCTATGGAGAAAGTTAGAGAGGGGAAGGGCTCCGCTGTGATTATTAAAATTTCCAGAACAAGTAATGGGACAGAGAGTATGGAAAGGCTCAGGAATCTAAATTCAGGCAGAGCAGGTAAGGGGACACCTATGAGAAGGGGGACAGTCAGTGCAGGACGGAGGGTGTTGTCCTGAAATGCTCACAGAATACAAAACAAGGTACATACGCTTATAGCACAGATTGAAATTGGCTGGAACGATATTATAAGAGACATGGCTGCATGGGGGATCAGGGCTGGGAATTAAATATCCAGGGAAAACAACAATCTACCCTGGACTTCCCACGTAGATGTGACAGGCAAGAAGGGACAACAATGCCTCCTCTTCCTCAAGCATCTCAGGAAATTTGGCATGTCCATAAGGATCCTCAACAACCTGTACAGATGCACCAGTGTAAGCATGCAGCCCGGGTGCATAACGGCCTGCTATGGCATCTGCTCTGCCCAGGACGGTAAGAAACTATAAAAGGTGGTGTGCACGGCCTAGACCATTGTGGAAACCAGGGACTCCATTTACACGGGACTCCATTTACACGGCTTGCTGCCAGTTTCATCAAAGACCTATCAGGCCCAGGGAATGATCTCTTACAACAGGCAGAGGACTGAACACATGCACCAGCTGGTTCAGGAACAGCTCCTTCCCAGCTGATATTAAACTGACAAATAATGCTGATCTCCCCGAGTGTGCACCCTGTGCAGTGGAACCTGTCTGCCTCTGTCTAAGTCTTTTTTGATATGTATATCCTTGTTTACTTTAATCTGCCTGTACTGCTCACAAACATAGCTTTTCACTGTACTTCGGTGCACGTGACAATAAATAAAGAAATAGATAAATACATCAAAACGAGTCCAATTGAAAGGGCAGGGTGCCTTGCTAGTAAGAAATGAAATTAACTTGCTAGCAAGAAGTGAAAGACTTGGAAAGTGTAGAATCTGTGTGGGCAGAGTTGACGAACCACGAAGGAAAAAGACCCTGATGGGAGTTATATCTCAACCCCCAGAAGTAGTCAGGATGTGGGGAAGAAAATAAATCAGAAGACAGAAAAGCATGTGAAAAAGGCATAATCATGGGGGGGCTTTAATATGCGGGTGGACTGGGAAGATCAGATTGATATCAGAACCCTAGAAAGGGAATGTCTAGATGGTTTGTTCTTAGTGCTGCTTGTGGTTGAGTCCATGAGGGAACAGGTAACTCTGGATTTGCTGATGTGTACTGAGGCAGACCTGATTAGGGAGCTGTAAGTGAAGGAACCTTTCGGGGGTAGTGACCACAGTCTGAGAGAATTAATGCTGCGGTTTGAGAGGGAGAAGCTGGTATCAGATGTAATGGCATTTCAATTGGGTGAAGGTAACTACAAAGTCATGAGGGAAGAGCTGGCCAGAGCTGATTGGAAGGGGAGCCAGCAGGAAAGACAGTGGAGCAGCATTGGCAGGAGTTTTTGGGGATAATTTGGGAGGCACAGCAGAAACTTATGAAGTGGCAGAGGTGGAGGGAGAGGGAGAGAGAGGAGGCAACCATGGCTTACAAGGGAATTCAGGAACAGCAGTAATGTCAAAGGAAAAGCATTTCATGTGGCGGAGATTAATGGAAAAGTAAAGGATTGGGAAGCCTTTAAAAACCAGCACATGACAACCCAATAAAAAGGGGAAAAGATGAATGATGAGGGTAAGCTAGTTAATAATATAAAAGGAGATTATAAATGTTTTTTTTAGATATAGAGGAGGTAAGAGAGAGGCAAAAGTAGACATTGGACCACTGAGAATTGAGGCTGGAGACTTAGTAATGGGGACCAAGGAAATGGCAGAGGAACTGAGTAGTTATTCATAGATACATAGAATCCCTCTAGCATGGAAGAAAGCCATTTGGCCCATTCAGATGAAGATCTTGTCATATGAGGAGCAGTTGAGGACCTTTGCTCTGTAATTGATGGAGTTTAGAAGCTTAAGAGGGGATCTGATTGAAACTTACAGAATACTGAGAGGCTTGGCTAGGATGGATGTGGTGATGATGCTTTCACTAGTAGGAGAGACTAGGACCCAAGGGCACAGCCTCAGAGTGAAAGGACGACTCTTTAGAACTGAGATGAGGAGGAATTTCTTCAGCCAGAGGGTGCTTAATCTGTGGAGTTCATTGTCGCAAAAGATGGGGGAGGGAAAGTCATTGAGCATATTTAAGACAGAGATAGGTAGATAGATTCTTGATTAGTGAGGGGATCAAGAGTTTGAGGGAGAGGGCAAAAGAATAGGTTTTGGAAACATTTCAGCCATGATCAAATGGTGGAGTGGACCTGACGGGCTGAATGGCCTACATCTCCTCCTATTATCTTCTAATTTATGGTTTTATGTTTAAAAACCCAACATTTTCAGCTAGTGACATACTTTGACAACAATTCCTTCTCCTCTTAGCTATTATCTCTTGGGTTGAATTGGACTGTCCTAATCCTCCCCAAGCCCAGATTATGGACTCCATTTTCTCTCCATCACAAAGTGTGTCTGCTCCCATCCCCCTATAGTATGCCTTTTCTTCAGCCTCAGCCCATTTGCTGCTGAAATTCACATTCGTGTAAATTCCATTATTCCAATATTCCCTGGCCTGGTGCCCATTCTCCATGTTCTGTAAACTTCAACTCATTCAAAACTGCTTGTATCCTATCTCACCTCAAGTCCTGTCCCTGTGGAAGAAAGTTGGCTCCTATCCCTCAAATTCTCAAATTGAATATTCTTGGACTTGGCGTTTAATTCACTGCATTATCTGAATCCTTCCAGTCACTGTAAATGTCTCCAACCCTACAAGCTTGCCAGAAATCTCTGCTGTTTAGACTATACCCTCTTTTGCCCCCATCCCAATAAGTGACTTTATCTGCAGCTGCTGAAAGCCAAGCTCTGAAATCTGTTTGTTAAATCTCAAACCCCTCCTTCAAGCCCTCTCCCACTTTAAATCTGTGCTTAGAACCCAACCTTAAAAAGGACGCTATATAAATGCAAGTGTTTTGTTCTTATCAACCCAAACTAGCATGCTTAAAGCTTTTATGCATTAAGCAGACCTTGCAACTGTAACATCTCACAAAGATCAAAATACTAAAGTTAATGTTAGAATTTTCCTGGTTCATCAGTCAGTGCCTTTCATAAAAGGAACTCTTTTTAAAGCTAAAAATCACACAACACCAGGTTATAGTCCAACAGGTTTAATTGGAAGCACACTAGCTTTCGAAGTGACCTTCCTTCATCAGGTGATTGAAGGAATGTCACTCCGAAAGCTTGTGCTTCCAATTAAACCTGTTGGACTATAACCTGGTGTTGCGTGATTTTTAACTTTGTACACCCCAGTCCAACACCAGCATCTCCAAATCATGACTACTATCGTTTTAAAGCATCGTTCTGTGTTGTTATATGCAATAAACATTCTAGATTCTTTAAAAAAAATCTCTTTAGGTTTATATCCTCAATTTGGGAAGGAAGATGGAGAAAGGCTATTTGTAGTTAATGGATGTGACCTGTTAATAATTCACTTTTCGATTGTGATCTATTATGCGCTGTGCCTATGTTCCCAGTCTGCCCGCCATCAAGTCTTCTTAGATTTTGGGGCTGTCTTGTTTCAACTTCCTTAATGGTCTGGTTCATGGTTTTAAATAAAACAATGAGGAAGTTTCAACTTCTGCAACTTTCCACCTTGACTTTAATAGTCATGATAATGTCGTTGAGTTTGTGGCATTTATTTAATTTTTTATTAAAGTTTCAATATCTTCAAGTCAAGGTGCTAACATTTCTACCCTTCCCCAATTATTTGGAGCTGTTACTTACTTTTTTCCGAACTAAAGCCAGAAAATGCTGGGAAAATCCTTTACTAGCCAGGCAGCATCTGTATACAGAAACCGCAGTTAACATTTTAGGTTAGTGAACTTACAATAGAATTAGGAAAAGTTAGGAATGTATGAGATTTTGAACAAAGGTTGGGTTGTGCAAGGAAAAGACAGTAGAGCCTGACCAACAGCAACGTTAGTCCTCCAGTGCCAAAGAATATCACGATGAAGCAAGTAAAGCAACAAGGAATCATGAATCAGAAGACGTTTCAGGCAAAAGCCCTTCATCAGGAAAAATCCAACATTAATTTTAGTATTATGATCTTTGTGGGATATCACAGCTCCAAGGTCTGCTGAATACACAAAAGCTTTAAGCAAGTTATTTTGCGTTGATAAGAGCAAAAATGATAAGAGCATTTATACAGCATCCAGCATCCATTTTAAGGTTGGGTTCTAAAAGTGGGAGAGGGCTTGAGGAGGGGTTTAAGATTTAACAAGAGATTTCAGAGCTTGGCTTTCAGCAGCTACAGCCAAAGCCACTGTTAGTGGGGAAAGAGAGTGGGGAAGGGCAAAAGAGGTCATAGTCTAATTCCTGATGAAGGGCTTTTGCCTGAAACGCCAATTTTCCTGCTCCTCAGGTGCTGCCTGACCTGCTGTGCTCTTTCAACACCATACTCTCAACTCTAATCTCCAGCATCTGCAATCTTCACTTTCTCCGAATCAAAAGATGTGCCTAGAGCAGATGTGTTGCTGACTGGAAGAAGAGTCCGAACTGAGCAAAGAAAGCAAAAGAGGCAAAGTTTAAGCCTGAAATTGTTGAGATCAGAGTTAAGTCCAGAAAACTGTGAAGTGCCCAGTGGAAAGATGAGATGCTGTTCCTGAAGCTAACATTGAGCCTCCCTGCCATAGTGCAGCAGGTCAAGGACAGAGATGTCAGTGAGAGGGCAACATGGAGAATTAAAATGGTGACCCAGACCGTCGGGAGCTTGGCTTCCTGTTTGTGGATAAAATGGGGTGTTCCAGAAGCATTCACACAATCTGTGTATTCCCTCCCCTAGCCTAGGCTAGAGAAAGTCTGTCATCCAGCTTGTTTGTTTATTTTGTTTTATTTGCTTTCTGTTCAAGGACACTTACCTGCTTTGAGTAATTTTTTTTGCTTCTTAGTTCCTTTTCTTACCCCATTACCATTTTGTTAGCCACTGGAGGTGACTAACTTTGATGTCATTTATTCTGTCCTGCCTTCCACCCAATGGGCCTTCCTTTACTCCCTGTCCCAACCACTCAGGCCTTTTACATCGCTAACTTTTCCCAGCTCTGATGAAAGCTGACCTGAAACATTACCTCTGATTCCCCTCTGCATGAATGCTGCCTGACCTGCTGAGCACTTTCCTCCCCAGCACTTTCTTCTTGTATTTCAGGTTTCCAGCATCCGCAGTATTCTCTTTTTTCGACCAGTGAACCATTTCCTGTGTTAGTTGGTGCCTCTCAGTTTGCTGCTCAGACTGTTACATGACGATCTACACAATTCTGACCTACATGCTCTTGGAGAACAATCATGCCATTGTTTAGAAACTGTCATCCATGCTGCGGCTGTAGAATTTGATGATCAATTTGTTTCTTCCCCATTGTTGTGTGGTGAGGCAGAGTTTCCAGTCACCAGTCTGCCCTATTCCTGACCCTGAACTGAACTCTGTACATGGAATCATTTGCATAGAAAGGAGCAATGGTTGTAAATTGACATGGTGTTCCCTGGGCAATTTCCTCTCCACTCCCTAATATCCAGTCAATACCACACCCACACATTGGGCCACAAATTTCAAGGTGGTAACCTGCTACTCTGATTGGGCTGTGAGATTGTCAGAAGGAACTGGCATTTATAGATTGAAGCTCCAAAGAAATATCTTTCTCTCATGTGGATTTGGGAGGGTCATGCAGCATATTTGATTGCTGGGAAGTTATGGAACCACTCCAGTCCTGCATCTGTTTTCGACTGTTTCTCCTGTCCAACTTTCCTATCAAATCTTACCTATGAGGTGTAACATTGAGGAACCTTTTGTCCAACAGTGGAATTAGGTATTCCTCCAAATTCTGAACCCAGTGTCCCATTGTGGAACTCCACACCGTTAATTTTAAGACTTCTGCATCATTTGGTAACTTTGTTATATTTTATCATTTCGGCAAGAAATTTTCTCAAAATCCCCCTCTCAATGCACAAAAAAAAATCAACAGTCTGTATTCCAGCAAGAAAAACCTCCAAAGTAACTGTTCCTTTTCCTCTACTATAAATAAAACTTATCACATAAGAAGCAGAAACATTCCTTTAAAAGCAATCACCCTCATCTTGACTCCAATAACTCCCACGTTCATTCCACAAGCAACAGCCTGTAACCTCTCCAACTTCTGAATGTCCTGGATTCAGGATCGAACTTCTCTCGGCCGAGTACACTGACTGCCGAGCAAATCCCAACCCAGCTAAGAACTGCACAAAGTTCCCATCAGCTTTCACAGATGCAGCTCACAGAAGACACACGTTTGAAGATGGAAAGGTAATGCAGCCCGCTGTGTTGGCTTCACTATAACCTTGTCTCCAACCCCGAGTGTTCCTGTCGGGCATGGGTCCTCATGCCTGTGGCTGCAAAGGCAGAAGTACAGAGCAGCACCCTGCCATTCTAAAGGGAAGTGGAATAGTCCATTAGTCCCATGATAAACAGTATTTGGGTCGAACTAACTCTATAGAAGCCGATATCCCATCACCAAGCCACACTTCATTTATAAATGAAGAGTCCTTGATTAAAGTACTGCCTCATATAATCACCAGGATCCCTGACACTCGACCTTTTTATCAGGGCCTCTGATTAGATGAGATTAACAGCCCCAGTCAGGAAACTCAGATTCTGTGAGGTTCATCTGGCTACACTCAGTACACGGGTGAGTTTTTTGCTGAAGCTCTGTGCTGTTACTGTGGTCAGAGAGTAAGGCAGTCTCTGGGACAGCCATATAAACAGCTCAATGGGACACTTGCTGTGCAGCCACAGCAGAAATTCACCATTTTATGTTTTTATCTTAGTCACCTGGTTGCACATGAATCTATGACCCTACCCCAAAATATTGGATGCTCCTGTTTATAACACCAGTTCTGTTCAAATAAAGCCAGGAAGTTCACTCGGTCTCCTGTGCACTGTTCATCTAAAACAGCCATTGACAGCAGATTAACAGAACATTGACAAGATTTGGGGATCTGCTCTGTACAATACGGTAACATTGTTGCTAAAACAACTGTTGTTGTAGTTGAATATATTTCATTGTCTACGAAGCATTTTGGGATTTACCGGAAAGATTCAAAAAGAGGGATATATAAATGTAACTTGCTTGTTTTCTTTGGCTGTGAAGCTCAGTGCTAAGAGGATATTTAGCAGTTGCCACCCATTTCCTGTTGCAGGACTTGTTGTGGAATCACTTGGTTGTAACTTAGTTCTGTAGGACATCCTCTTTCACTAGATAAAGAGAGTGCAAGAAAATGCAAGGATAATTATGAACAACTGTAATTACCCTCAACCCACCTCCCCCCCCCCCCCCCCCAAACAAGCCCCTAACTTTAAATAGCTTGTTGAATGTTAGTGAGCCTTTTCTGGGCATTATCATTTGTAAATAACTCTATAATAAAAGACTATGGAGCTTGATTTCCCATGTCATGCAAGCTCAAAACGAGACACACAATCATACCCTACTGTGCTAAATTGTAATTTTCATGTCTGGTTGCTGTAGATGAGTGAGTTAACCATCAATACTAGCTCTTCGTTTTATGTGGAAACATGTGATGAAGACAGTGACCAAGACTGACTTTAGGTTACCCATGGTTTTTTTATGCATTGTTTATGTAACTTGGAGGTGGGACAGGCGAGGAGGGGGGGGCTAGACTTTGTGGTTTGCTGGACGGCACAGTATTCACACACAAATTGTAATTTTTGGCTCCTGTCTAACTTTTAATTTTGTTTGAAGTTGTTTTCAATGCAGCTTACCATTTCAGATAAATACCCTCATTGTTCCTCTTTACAGTTCTTTTTGATTTAATAGCTCACATGCACACAGATCAGTGAAGGTTGCATTATCTCCACGGCCTGAGTGCTGCTGAACAGATCTATTTATAATTTATCTGGACGCATTGCGAAGAAATGTAGATTATGTACCAATTTGTAAGTGTATCAAAATAACCCTGTGTATGTTTTTCATGCAGTTGCCACTTAAGATCATGTCCATCATGAACTTGACTACCTCATCCATCTGTGGCGCCTTTGTTAGACCAGAGTTCCAGCATGGACATTGCCAAGGTCTGGAGGCAGGGAGATGGGAAAATTAACTTATGGAGTTATTTCAAGGAATACACAAGTAATCATTCTCTTACCTAGCATCAGAGGTTGGTTTCAATTCCGATGGGGGCTGAAAACTATCACCAGCAAGTGACTGTGTTGCCTTAACCTTCTTTTCCATGAAATCTGTGAAAGGAAAAATACAATACATTGCTGACTGTTTTCTGCCCTTCACTGGAATTGAATGGTGGTTAATCCAATTCAGGCAAAAGGAGACGGACCCTGTCCGAATTGAAGTTATAAAACAGTCCATCAAAGCTTGGCCCAAGAGCCAGTAACCTTAAAAATAAGAGCTATTTTTAACATTTACTTAAGAAGCAATATTTTAACAACTACAATAACTGTTTATCAAATGCTAATAATGACAAACAAGAAGATCGAGACTATTTAGAAGGTTTTTTTTACAAAAAAGTTGTTGATTGAATGACACTTTCTCACAAGTTTATAAAAATACCATGCTATTTAATACCATTGAAATAGGTTTGTTTGATCGAGGTAGGGAGGCACGCACGAGTCCTTGATGAATCATGGTGAGCTCCTGAACCACAGGTAGCAGAGCCTTGACTGAGTCAAATTGGACTCCTTTACGGTCAGGGTACAGACCCTGTCAGAAACAGTAAAGTCTGCTCAGTTAATTGTGCTCAGGCTGAGGTATATAACCTGTGTCAGTACATCCTGCAATACCTCAGACCGGTTGGTGATGGGAAATTGCATGCAGTGGGCTGAATCTTTCATCTTTTGGATAAGTGCAAGTTGTGTAAATTTTCTGGAAGGATTCTTGCCATGAGGCCGAGCCAAGTTTCTCGTATCATACCAAACGCACCTTATTAACTACCTGCCTCACTCCTATAGCGTCACTTGCATCCAATTCTACCTCCATCTTAACCTGCTCCATTCCTAGAACAATTCACCATGCAGCAGATATATACTGAAAGACTGGCATCCCTTGTATCTGCATCATCTTTGAGTGCCCACTGTGTTTCCAATCAAGCACTGTCAGTTCCACATTGCCCTGCATGGTTCCTGAAATTTGCCCCAGACATGGCAGACAGGGGGAAAATGGTACTCTGCGTTGTGGATCAGCACCTAGACGTCCTAATGGATGGGTGTTACAAACGCAGGACTTCCTCTCCCCCAGAACCAACAGGTGGAAACCTCGACACCAGATCATGCCAACCTGGCCTCAGGTTGCCATCTGGGTTAAAGAGGCCTCGGCTGTCTGGAAGAACGCACAGCACTGCAGGAAGAAGGTCAATGCCCTTCTCCAATCTGCCAGCTCTTCTCTCTGATACCTCACACTCTTCTACTGTACCACCCTCCCATCAAAGCTCATGCTCCACCCCTTTCAATAATACCTGCAACATGTTCCCTCAATCGCTGACCCCACTCACCGTCTGCATTGCCTGCTCACTCTCTCAGGCACTTTGCCACATCTGCCAGCCATACTCACCTCCCTCAACCCCTGCTTCTCTCTCATTCCAAAAGAAAAATGGTTTCTGGTACGACAGGAAAAGTGAAGACTGTTGGTGGGCTCCACCTCATGTGTGGAGAGCATTCTGACTGTGAGTGCTCAATCTCCTGACCTGCTATTGGAGGCTGCCCTTGACTAACCACACCAGCCCCGCTAAGTGACATTATCTCCTTGACTTGAACGAGGACCATGGCAACCAGGACAATGGCTCCTGGCTTTGTAAAGTGCAAGACAAGATGGAAGTAATGTGGAGCTGGTAACTTTGGCTGGGGGTGCAAAGTGTACAAAGGCAGAACAAGGCAACACTGTGAACATCCAGCTCGGCTAAAAGTGAATGAGCGTTAAGACTGTGAGCGAAGACACTGCCTACCCTGGTCCATGTGCTGCGCACATTTCACTGAGCTCACAGTGTCCTAACTGCAGCATTACAGTGGTACCTTGGCCAATGCGGCCCAAGGTGCAGCACTGAAATAGAGAGGTGTCCTGTAAGTAGATTGAATATTCCATGAAGGTTCTTGGAGTCTGGCATATTGAATGCCAGTGCCCGTGGATGTGGTGTGTGTGTGCCTGGTGCTCCTGAAGTGTGCTGTGGGACTTTAGTGTCTGGTATCCAACATGGAGGTCCTTTGAAGCAAGGAGTGAGCCGAAATCATCAGGTACCCAATCCAGCTTCCATGTTGGGAATTTGTGACGTCAAGTTTGTCTTATACATTTGGTATGATGGGAAGCTGAGTATTAATGAGGCATGTTGAGGATTTAATAAGCTATAATCCCTCTTAATCAGCTACTCACCACTGTCTAGCAAGGAGCTCTCCTAGCTGCTGGCAAAAAAAACCATAAGAGATGGAGTGAGAAACTCCTAAGTTTGAGATAGACGTCTGATCCAATTCTGCCACAAACTTCACCACAGCCCATATTGTCCAAGTTGATTTGTCCCAGTGACTCAGGACCCAAGTTGTCACTTGCTGCTGATTAGGGGAAGGCTGGAAACTACCTAAAGGGAATGGGAAAGGATTGAAACTCGACAGGAAGTGAGCCAGGGTGAAAGAGAGAAAGTATCCAAAGAAGAGCTATCATAAGCGCTCACTCAATTGACTGATAGCTGGATGGTTTAAGCAATAGAGTGCCCTAACAGTGTGTGTGGATACTATAAATTCACTGTTCTGTATCAGTTTTGAGCATGACAGATAAAAGATGACAAGTTCTTTCTTGCGGTGAGTATGACGTACCTGTCTCAGGGACTGTGAAGTTTGAAGTGTGTCCCAGTTGTAAGGAATAAGAAATGGGTGCAGGAGTAGGCTGTCTGGCCCCTCGGGCCTGCTCCTCCATTCAGTAAGACCATGGCTAATCATTTTCATGGACTCAGTTCCATTTACCTGCCAGCTCTCTGTGGCTCTTAATTCCTTCGCTTATCTCCTTCACGTCTTTATATTAAATGGTGAATCATGAACTGCTAAGTGCCTACTGAGCCCTTGGTCTTCTGTAAATTGATTTCGATCTAAGTTTGAAATTTAACTTCATCTACAAAATCCCTTTTATATATCTGTGTAACCAGGGATGCTCCCTTCGCTGAGAGCTGGATTGTACAGGCACATGGCCACACTAACCAGCCAGTGACTGCCCTGCAGCAGTGCAGGGAGCTACGTTCATTACTTGGAGAGGAGACTTCTACCCTTGTCTTGGGATTTGGAGTTCCCAGCAGCACCAGAATTCCTTCTCTTTCTATTGTTTAGTGGGATGTGTGCCTCACTGGCAAGGTCAGTACTTTTTGCCTGTACCTGATTGTCCTGAACTCAGTGGTTTGCACGATCATTTCGGAGGGTAATAAAGTGTCAACCACACTGCAATGTGTCTGGAGTCATGTGTAGGCCAGACCAGGTAATGAGGGCAGATTTCCTTCCCTGAAGGACATTAGTGAACCTGGTGGGTATTTTTGATAGATTTTATGATCACTACTAGCTTTATAATCCAAATTAATGAATTTAATTGAAATTCCACCAGGTGCTAGAAAAGGATTTGAACCTATGTTCCCAGACTATTTGTCTGGGCTGCTGGATTTCTTATATGGTGACATTATCACACTGACGAAGCAGGGTTCAGGAGGCTAAAGGAGAGGGTTAAAGCAGGAAGAACCAGCAGAACCGCTGAGTTGAGGGGACGCCCAGCTGAGGTCCTCCTTTGTCTAACAGATGTCCATGAAGTGAGCTAGCAGCAGTGAGCACAGTACGAGTGAGCTAGCAATAGTGGGATGGAGGCCTTAGCCTGATGTGACCATTGCTTGGCCATTTTAACTCCCAAGAAGGCTCCGGGCCAACAGGAACCTCTTGTTCCGTGAAATGCCAAGCAAATGGAAGCTGAGTGGTTAGGTGTCAGGCTGCTCACCTAAGCATTGAAGGGCAGGCCCCATTTGCTGTTGGAACAAGTTGTCAGTAATCATACTGGGAATGCCACAGACAAGAACACGTTACTCTCCACTTTCAACATCAAAGTATAAATCTTGCCCATTGGTACATCATGATGGTGCCCATTCCTACTGAGGCCTAGTTTTGTGTGTAATCATTGCTGCACAATCGACAAACTGTTAGTTGGTCGTGATGTCAGGTGCAGCAGCCTGTCTTCCACCTGTGAGAACAGACAGTTCTGGTCGAGAACAAAATGGAAATACCAAAGAAACTGGCCCACCAAAATGTATTCCTGATGAAGGGCTTTTGCCCGAAATGTCGATTTTACTGCTCCTCAGATGCTGCCTGAACTGCTGTGCTTTTCCAGCACCACTCTAATCTAAACTCTGGTTTCCAGCATCTGCAGTCATTGTTTTTACCACCAAAAAACAAGGCGAGGGAACAAATAGTATGAGCCTTTTCACTCGCACATTGTGATCAGATCCTTCTATCCAGTGTCTTTTGGAAAGCCTATTTGTCAATGGGTTCATCTGCTGCATCTCAAGTTCATATTTAGACGTGTTGCATTTCTGCTATGGGGACTTTTTATGGATGTTCAATCTTTAAACAAGAGGCTTCTGGTATTACACTGTAAGAGCATAGAAAGTTCGTGAGTTCGAATCTCTCACCATAGCATGTTTTGTCATTATTATCCAATAAATCTGATGTGATGAAAGGAGTAATACTGTGAAACTGCTGCTATGTTGCAAAATGCCAATTGGGCATTCATTTCCCTGGGTGATGTGAACTAGCCAACTTACCTAGTGTGATCTACAAACAATTGTAATTGGTTGTCACTTCATTCTCACGAAGTGGGGTCTTTACAAAGCAGACAGTTGAAAAACACTCACCATGAAGTACAAAGGCTGCTTCCTACCACATTCTGTGGTCTATGAGAGATGGGCAGAAAATGCAAACTGGCCAATATCACTATCACTTGATTTGACAGCACCAGATTACCAGTCATTTGTGCAAGTGAAAAAAAAATCTCCAACGCCTGTGGGTGCCTCTTCTGCATCTTTAATATCACCCTTACGACAGAACTCAAATCTGGGCTTAAATCTTCGAAACTCCATGGGGCTGACTGGGGATGCCTCTGTTTGCATGCTCTTCCCCGGGGAGCCAGTTGCTCTGTCCCTGTCTGCCCCATACATACGTTTGCAGTCACCTTAGGCATGAGCGAAACAGCTTCACCAAGGAAAGTTACTGTTCCTTTAACCAATATTCTGATGTGATTCCAATATTGATCTGGTTTCACTACTCTTAGCCCTGTTGGGTAGGCTAATCATCTAGTTGCGCTAAAAGAGAGAGTTGTTATAATGTAGAAGTGGAATTAAGGCGTAAATCTGCCAAGTGGGTTAAAAAGAGAGGTCAAAATCCTCAACCCTTTAGTTTGGTTTAAGAGAAGAATGTTTAGTTCCTTGTGCTGATATCCAGCTGCAAACCATGTCAGTGGAATCAGGACAAAACCAGTGTGCCTACATCTCAAACAGTGTATGCTTTAGCCCCTCCCTTCATTGAGGCTATTCCATACAAGAAGTTGTCCGTATTGGCGTCTGAGTACAAATTGACTTCTGATGAGAAAAGATGTTGACTTTTGAAGATGTGACAAAGAAAATTGATGAAAGCAGAGCAATAGGCATTGTCTATATGGACTTCAGCAAAGCATTCGACAAGGTTCTACATGGTAGACTGGTTAGCAAGGTTAGATCACATGGAATCCAAGGAGAGCTAGCCAATTGGGTACAAAAGTGACTTGAAGGTAGGAGACAGAGGGTGGTGGTAGAGCGTTGTTTTTCAGACTGGAGGCCTGTGACCAGTGGTGTGCCACAGGGATTAGAGCTGGGTCCACTACCTTTTGTCATTTATACAAATGATCTGAATGTAATCATAGGAGTTAAAGTTAGTACGTTTGCAGATGACACCAAAATTGGTGGTGTAGTGGATAGCGAAGAAAGCTATCTCAGAGTACAATGGGCCCTTCGTCAGATGGGACAATGAGTGACACATGGAGTTTAATTTGAATAAATGTGAGGTGCTGTATTTTGGAAAGGCAAATCAGGTCAGGATTTATACAGTTAGTGGTAGAGCCCAAAGGAGTGTTGCTGAACAAAGACATCTAGAGGTGCAGGTTCATAGTTCCTTAAAAGTAGAGTCTCAGGTAGACAGGGTGGTGAAAAAAGCATTTGACATGTTTACCTTTATTGGTCAGTTGGAACATGATGTTGTGGCTGTACAGGACATTAGTGAGGCTAATTTTAGAATGCTGGTCTCCCTGCCATAGGAAAGAGACGTTAAACTTGAGAGAGTTCAGAAAGGATCTACTAGGATGTTGCCTGAATTAGAGGATTTGAGCTATAGGGAGAGGCTGAATAGGCTAGGGCTTTTTTTTCCCCTGGAGTTTTGGTGGCTAGGGATGACCTTACGGAGAGGCATGGATAGGGTGAGTAGCCAATGTCTTTTTCCCAGGGTAGGGGAATCCAAAACTAGAGAACATGAGTTTAAGGTGAGAGGGGAAAGATTTAAAAGGGACTTGTGGGATAACTTTATGCAGAGGGTGATACATGTAAGGAATGAGTTGCCAGAGGGGGCTTGTACAATTACAACATTTAAAAGGCATCTGGATGGATATGTAAATAGGAAGGGTTTAGAGGGATATGGGCCAAATGCTGGCAAATGGGAAGAGGTCAGTTTAGGATATCTGGTTAGCAAGGACGAGTTGGACTGAAGGCTCTTTTTCTGTGCCGTTCAGACTCTCTGACTCTATAAAGGAAAGGGTTGAGACAAGGGGAAGGAGTGGGGGAGGGGTAGTTTATAGTCATGGTTGACGGTGTCTGCTTTCCACTCCCATTGCATTTAAATGTTCTTTATAGTGACCTGTTCAGCCTCACTATCTTGGTTGTATTTTTGATCTGGGATGCAGGGGCTGAGGTTTCAAGCCACTGGCTTTCTCTTCTGCAATAGGAATAAGGAAATGCTGTAAGAAGTCAGCTCAAGTCAAACCACACTCAAGTGACACACTGGAAGTACAAAATACAGTCACTATTTGTAAAAGCCTTATTCCAGCACCAACAATTGACTGACCTGGAAATAGTAGAGCTACAAAGGCTAGCTGAAGGACAGAGACCTAGAAACTTCAAAGAAGCTGTAAGCATGGGCAGGAAATTAAGCGGGTAACCGATAAATTCTGGTAAAGTTTGTGAATCCGCAGTTGTGTGCTTGTCTTCGGGAGCCATCTTGAGTACAGCATTTGTCACATAGCATTCTCGATTGTGAACAACAATTTATATTGTAGCACCCAGCATTGACACATGGTAAATATGAATAACAATTGATGATCAAACACCCCGCAGCGCACGTTAAGTAGCAAATTTGATCAAGAAGTTGATCCGGATTTCTCAGCAATTCCCTCCAGACAGTAGTGATGCAATGAGTCATCATATATCATTGATCTTCTCACTTCTTCACTCTTGCTGATCTGGCCCTAAAAGTCTCTCTAAAGAGCTACTCTGTCATGGACTGTCACTGCCCTCCCATTCTGGTCAGTCACCGTCTTGGGTCAGCACCCCACCATGCTGTGAAACTACGCTCTCAGTTTCTCACTCACAGACACAACCTCAACTTACCTCAGACAGCTAGCTTCACCAAGCTGACGCCATCCCTGCGTTTCTCCGAGCTTTGATCTTGCTCAGCTGCATAAAACTTTTCAATCCCGCTCTCAGCTGTGCTGAACAATTCGTAACACGTAGTTTCTGTGACTGCACAGCTCCAGGATCTTTGCTGTTCCCTCCCTTCAGCATATAGCAGCCCACTAATTCCTAGAACTTCTCTCTGAGTTCTAACAACACAGAGCCATTCAACTGCTCTTGACTTCTCACTGCATCCTCAACTGCACAAATTCGCTATAGTTCAGTTGCTTTTTTAGCAGCACAGCAAATCGTAAACCCTCCCGACATGGTGACTGCCTCTCTCATCTCTCTCTTACTCACCAACTGCCTGTAGCTTTTGAAGTGCTCTTCAGTGACTGCCGAATTGTCCTGAGTGGCCTATTGAAAACCTTGCAATAAGGTCTGTGCCTGTTGCTGGTCAGTATTGAATGCAACCACCTAACAATTCTTGGAACTGAGTGTGCTTATGAGCATTACAGTTCACAGTTTGCTGGCTTCCCCAATCCAAAAACATACTTACAAAAGGAAAGATTCATCACACTTGTTTTGTTGAGAATGAATATTGTTTGACTGTAAGGAATTCCAACAGCCAGTTGTACCATCCTTACAGATGTACATTGTGCATACATCAGGATACCGATTACAGCTCTCTAGCACTGTTCCTCCTCAATAACGTATAACGTTTGATGTTAAAGAGTTGCACCAAAATGTATGTCATGATCAGAAATGATTTGGAGGTGCCAGTATTGGACTGGGGTATACAAAGTTAAAAGTCCCACAACACCAGGTTATAGTCCAACAAGTTGCACGGTGGCACAGTGGTTAGCACTGTTGCCTCACAGCGCCAGAGACCCAGGTTCAATTCCCGCCTCAGGTGTGGAGTTTGCACTTTCTCCCCGTGTCTGCATGGGTTTCCTCTGGGTGCTCCGGTTTCCTCCCACAGTCCAAAAATGTGCAGGTTAGGTGAAATGGCCATGCTAAATTGCCTGTAGTATTAGGTGAAGGGGTAGGGAAATAGGTCTGGGTGGGTTGCGCTTTGGTGGGTTGGTGTGGACTTGTTGGGCCAAAGGGCCTGTTTCCAGTACTGTAAGTAATCTAATCTAATCTAATATAATCTAAAGTTTAATTGGAAGCACTTGCATTCGGAACACTGCTCCTTCATCAGGTGGTTGTGAAAGCGCTCTGAAAGTTAGTGCTTCCAAATAAGCCTGTTGGATCAGAGATGCATTCACTCTCCTTATACTACAGCGCGGGCTAAATGGACCATTTTCAACAGTGAAAATAAGCAATGTAAAATATGACAATGGTGTGAAACACCTTCTGCAGGTGTGCTCACGATGACAATTACATTTCTATGACATCAGTAAGCAATGTGGGGACAAATGTTTCTGAAATTTTGCAACCGGTTGATTAGGATTTGACAGAAATGAAGCAATTAAAGTTCAAAGCCAATGAATGGGCTGAAACAAAGTGTCTTCAGTGGGAGTAGCTGCAAGAACATTTTTCTATTGTTGTTAACTCCCAGATACAAGAGAGCCTTTAGTATTTGTTTCATTTGTGCTTCACCCACCATAACATCCTCCATTTACAAGGCACGAATGGGGGATATAGTCACTCACCTCAAACGTACTCGCAGTGCACTCCTTTCAAGTGTGGTCTGCAACCTTTTAAAATATCCTGTTGTAGTCTGGGATCCCAGTGATGGAATGTGTACTGATATTTATTTTACATTGGTATTTCAAAGAAAGTTTCCCGCATGGTTATTCCCCCAAAAAGATCTCCTCTCTCTCCTCTGATTCCATTAATTCCAATGGGTTTTTTAAAACACTTTTTCCTTCGTGATTTTAATGTAGTGGAAATACAAAGGGCTCAGTTGTGGAGCAGCACTGATCACTCCCAGAGAGAATGAAAATAGGAGGGATGTTCAAAAATCAATGGACTCTGAGCCCTGACGATTCTAATTACCAGAGAAAGATTGATGAAGCTGGGTAAAATGATGACAGTTACTGCAAGACTGCAATTTGCTTTGGAATGCATTAAAAACTGAATTTGACCTGTTCCTAAGTGTGAAAATGGGTTTGCCATTAGGACCGCCCACACAGTGAGTGAACAAACCCAGTTGGGAGCATCAGTAAGTGATACAGAATAAAGTCTAGCCCCCTGCCCAGGATGAGGAAACATTGAATTCTGGTTCACCCCTGGCTACTGTCATATGCCACCTGGAGGGTGAACCTTGTGTGATGCTGATAGAAACAGCCAAGCAGCCGAACCCCTGGAAAAGGAAGCAACGGTGTGAAGTGGAAAGACACTGTGTAGGGCAGCTTTCCCCACCAAGCAGACTGCTTTCCATTTGTGGGCAGAGGGCCAATATCCACCAATAATGGCCCAGCGAGGGGGTCATTTAACGGTGCCCTCAGCTCTTTGCCAACTGTGGGTCAACCATCTGCCACATGGACTCACCAAGCTAAGTGGAGGTGGCCACCCAGTAGTTACCTGGGAGGGAGAGGATGGGCTGCTTCTCTAAAGCAAAGAGGAGACTGCAGGCAGGGAAGGTAACATGTCATATCCCTGGAGAGGTCTTGCCTCCATCCAGCACAAGGCACTGGCTTTGTAGAAAAGATTTTTTGTTCCCTACTTTCTGGTGGTGGCATGCCTCAGCAGCCCTTGGGCAGCCTTCCATCCACAACAAGATATCAGCCCCCTCTTGTAGTCAGCCATCACCTGCAACATGGAGAGGGGAGCTGCCTGAGTATGCTGTCAGCATGTGTCTTCCCTCGGGCCTTCAGCCCAATCAGCAAAGTTCAGATCACACGTGCACGCACTCTCAGGATCACTTACACATACACTCACTCTCAGGTTCACTTACACACACACACGCACTCTCAGGATCACTTGCACACACATACGCACTCTCAGGATCACTTATACGCACTCATTCTCAGGATCACTTACACACACTGTCAGGATCACTTACACACTCGCATGCACTCTCAGGATCACTTATACACACACTCGTTCTCAGGATCACTTACACACGCACACTTTCACTCTCAGGATCACTTACACACACGCTCACTCAGAATCACTTACACACATTCACCCTCAGGATCACTTACACACACACTCACTCTCAGGATCACTTACACACATGCACTCACTCTCAGGATCACTTACTCACACGCACACATACTTTCAGGATTACTCATTTGCTGACTCACTCATTTGTTCACTCAGTGGCTCACTTGTTCACTCAGTTGTTCACTAACTCACTCACAGATTCTCTCACACACATACAGGTGCAGAGACGTTTCAGTCAGAATCACTGACTGCATTATAAGGCTGATTGCCTGGATCTGTGGGTCCAATGAAGCCAACTACAATGTTGGTGAGGACTATCTTAGCGTATCACATCCCATGGGTCAAACCAAGATCAGTGCCACGTTTGGTGCTGCCTTTGTCCCCATTACCCCATAAGCTGGATCTAAACTATGGGAATTTTAATCTCATTATGATAGTGGGTTTAGTTTGGAAGACACAGCAGTCCAAAAATGTGTTAAACATATTGATCATCACATTCTATTTGTGTGCACAGTGTGTGTGTGTGCTGCTGCTGCTACATTAGCAGTCTGCTTTCACAGGCGGCGTTGCCTGGGTTGTGCTGTAAAGTTTCATCTGATGTGAAGTGAAACAATCTGACTGCTGACACCTCGCTGCTATGTAAAACGAACGGCCTCTGTTTCTGTGCCATTGCCGGCCCTCGTCTTAGAAACGCAGCCCCATCCTTGCAGCAGCGTGGCAGTACATCTGTAGAGGCCACCTCGAAAATGTGCAATCTGTCTCAAAACTATTTATACGGTTGCTGTTGTCGACACCCGCCTCCACACTTCACGATGACAGCTGAGGTGTCCAGTTCTGTGACTGCAAAAATAAATGTGATCAGTCCTGAAATGGAACTTGTTATTGACAGTTAATGAATGAATAAGAGGCGGGCGGAGGGCGATTGCGGCCTCCAATTAATGGACAGGTTGGAGGAGAGCAGCTCATCACTCATAAACAATCTTCTCTGCATTGGCTGCATTCAATGGAGCATCTCAAATGTGCAGACTGAGGCATACCATCTCTGCTTGGCTTTGAGAAAATAGTGCTGGATTCAGTTCAGGTTTGTAGGGTACAGCTAACAAGACAAGTGAGAGATCATGGGAGAATAATGAACCGTTACTGGTTGATTTTTCACAGACCCAAAAAAAAAGCCCTGTTAAGACGCCAGTCAGACAACGTGTGATTTTTGCAGGTCAGATGTGAGCTAAGTTCTTGTCAGTGGCTTTGTACACAAGCCTGAGGCAGAGGTTCCGAATTCTAAGACTCGACTGGACTGTGGTAAATGCCTTTGAACCAAACTCTGAGGAGACAGCAAGGAGTTTTTAATTTTTCAGTTAAACAGCTTCCAGCTGGAAACGTGGGAGTTCTGTCCCATAATTTCTTCTATCCTTGATTGAATCTTGTTTCTCATCATGTCAGCTGTGAAAATGCCCTGACCTGTGTGTGACGTTAACTCCTAAATCATTTTCTGCTGCTTTCACAGTATTCTCCAACCTGAAGGACTTGTGCGTGTACATTCCAATTTACAATGTTGCAAAATGTGTTGGTATATATCTCTTTCTCTGGGTGTCTTAGGAAATGTAGATGAGGGCTACCAGGATAACTGGAGCAGACTTTTAAGTCAGTTACCAAACTGTACATTGCCTCTGGAGGAATCCCTTTGAAGTGAGCAGAAGAGGTGTCTTTCGATTGAACTGATGATAAAAATCTGTGTACAGGGAGACCACCCCAGCGCAAAGCTATCACTGCAAATCCTATTGCTCACAAATGGAAGAAACATTCCGTAAGCAACTTGTATTTTTTATTATTTCCCTGCTTCTGTTCCATCCAGGCTGCACCTTTACCTGCAGAGAACACAAAGTAAACACCACTTGCTTTGTGACTTTACAAAAATTGCCCAGACAGGTTCACGGCGCTCAAAACAAAAACAGTGGAAATCTTAAGGTTGAGAAACAAAGCACAGAAATGCAGGAAAACAAACAATAGCCAAATACGAGCAGACTTGTAATATGGCTCTCTGACAAAATAGGCTGTGCCATTTTTGGTGGGTGTGGGGGTAATGGGAGGGTGGAGAACACAAGGATTGAGATGAAGTGAGCGGATAAACGGAGGATTGGTCTCAGTTCCTCACCTGCCAATCTGTGAAGCCACGCTGCAGTGAGTGGGGCATTTTAAGCAGGAGATTCACTGATAAGCTGAAGCCCATGCAATGTTGCTACGTCTGAGTGCATTACTGACTGTGTGCACACACTTGCCAGAAGGATTTCAACCTACAGAGATGAAAACTATTCCTCCAAAAATATTAAACCTTCCCCATAATTTCGAATGAAATCTATTAGATGAGACATTGGCTGAATCATCCATCACTGTCCCTTTTTTTTCAATCTGTAAAGACAATCCTCAGGCTAATACATAACAGTCTGAAAGGAATGATAATAAAATGGAAACTTTGTCTCATTTGCTTATTCATCGCACTTGTGGATAGTTAGTGCAGCACCTAAATTCCTATCACATGCAACAGGCAAAACCTATCACAAACCCATTGTTTCTTCAGTAAACAGATTTTAAAAAGGCTATAAAAGTAAATATAATATCGAGGTTTATCAGCAAAGTGCACAGTGTTTGCATAAACTGGAGCTGACTTGAGAAAAACAGTTTGACACATGACTGCAAATGATACTCCCATTTCTCTAGTTTTCAGGAGCAGTAAAACAGGGTTGATTAATTGCTGGTATACTTTTAACCATTCAGTTATCAATGAACAAGGTGGCAGAGATGAAAAACTGGGATCTTGGTTGACTACAATTCCAAGAAATAAAAAGCCTAATTTGAACCCTGGGTAGAAATGAGGTGGTGGAGCGATGCTGCTAATTAAGATCCGAGTTGAGTGCCACTCAGTGCAAGTACTACACTGTGCCCGTACCATTTTGACTGTCAGATGTCTGGCAGTGATCACCTTCCCTTAGCTTCAAGATCCAATGTGAAACCAAAGTGATGTTCACGGTCAATGCTGCCTGGTGCAGAGGCCATCAGTGGAAGTTGCTAGCAAGCAGGAGCCAAGAGGCAAACTGCAAGAAGTGTTTTTTAACACTTGTTTTGGATTGCCTTGGGCCCGACAAGAAACCTTGAGCCTCCCATGCATCAGGGGTTGCTCCCCAAACTGAAATCGCCTCCAGGACACCTTACCCCTCGCCATTTATTCTTTTCTACTGGGTGTTATTCCATTGGGTAGCTACCAGCATCCCACTACTTCCCAAAATCTGTTTTAAGGTAGAGATTCACATTACAACCAGAACTGGTATATGGGATCAGGATGGCTAGCTGGTTGCTTTTGACTGGTACAGACTTGATGGAACAAAGGGTCTTTTTCAGATCTGTAAACCTGTATGACTCTGTTGCCCATCTCTGCTCCTTATACTTACAACCTGTAAGAGAATTGTACCTAAAGAGTTTTAATAACACATCTTGATGTAACTTACATTTATTCTTAGGCTGTGCACAAGGCAGGCAAAGCAGCATTAATTACCTGTCACTGATTGCCCAGGGAATGGAGTGGGGGCCCTTCTTGAAGTGCTTGTGATAACGTACTCCCACATTGGTGTTGGGGAGGGAATTACATGAATCTCACATGCGTGCTTTCAACCTTTCAGATGGTATTGCTCGTATGTGTCTCTGGCTTCTTTCCGTGCAACATGTGTCGCAGTGATTCATTTTAGGTGAACCATAACTCCACATATTGAGAAAAATGTTTCTGTGATACAGCATGTTTCAGCGCCAATGCAAAATGTAATTAAACATTAGGACATAGGTGAGAAATTGGGATTGTTAGTGGTTTTTTGGTGGGGGGGGGGGGAGTTATGAGTTGCCTTATAGTCAAATGTAGTGTTAGTGGCATTTGGACACACACAGATGTTATATTGGTGTAGGTGTAAAGGCATGCCCAGTAAACATCTGCCTGAAGGATACAAAGCAGATAGATCATGACATTAGTTGGTGTAATATGATGCCAACAGTAACACGACAATTTCTCTCTCTTAACTTTGCACAACTGAACAAGTGTTCATCAGTACAGGTTAGTTGCTGATTGTCTTCTGGTTTTGAAATTAATTGTGGGATGTGGGTATCAATGGCTGACCAGCATTTATTACCTATCCCTAGTTGCCCTTGAGAAGGTGGTGGTGAGCTGCCTTCTCGAATTGCTGCAGTCCACCTGCTGTGGGGTGATGTATGATAACCTTAGGGAGGGAATTCCAGGGTATCTTCTGGCTGTTAGTACAAGTCTGCAAATGCTTGGTGCTTTCTATTGAGAATTCAAATTGCAAAGGTCTGCAGGAAGTATGGCATTTTCTGAAGGTCTTTTTGCTGACTTCAAGGCTTCTCCATAAACAGTGTCCTGTCCGACATGGGTTTGCGAATAGCTTTTAGAGCACACCCGAGAGAATGAATATAGGTTACATAGGGCAGGACTGGGGGGAGGAAGGGAAAGGGGCAACATCCAGAGGGTTCAGTGAACAATTTTCCTATCTGAACCACAGCAGGTGACAATGGACAGACCTTTAACTCCCAGGGGCAGGTTCAGTCAGGTCCTTAAAAAGTGACAATGAGTTAGGAACCCAACATGGTCCTACCTCCCACTGTTCCTGTGTGTTGGGAGGTGAGTGTAAAATCTCTGGAGTTGCATGAGGTTGCTGAGCTGTGTGGGGACTGGTTATGGTCAGTCAGGCAAGTAGATATTGGGAGCGTCTGGTCAGAGAACCTGCCCGGCTAAGAAAACTTCAAAGTGTGAAAATGTAGAGCTGCAGCTCCTCCCTTGTGAGAGCCAATTACTCACAGGATTCATTCCTCTAAGATATGTAAAATGCACAAGTTTAACGTGTGTGAGGATGTAACTAATGCAGAAGGTCATCCGACACCTTAGTGAATGGAAGAGGCGAAACATCTACACTCTCTCCAATTCCTTTTGTTTTTCTTTTCTCTGCTGGTGCGTCGTTTGATTCTGAAGGTCCACACTCACCCTCTGGCCGTGCTGAGTGGTATAATCTAAACTGGGATGTTCGTGTAGTTGATCACCATGTCCCTGATCTGGGATGGGGAAACATAAACCTGGGTAAACCACCCTCACTCTTGCATAGTGACTCCCACTAAAGATTATATTTCGAGGAATGTCAGATGAGTGCAAGATCTGGCCTAGTTGTAATGTTGCTCACAGTTCTGCAGCCTGTCAAAGATGGTGCACAACTGATCAGGCTTTTTCTCTCATTTCTCTCAATCTGGTCTGTGCAACACCGGGTTTTGGGAGTGCTTACTTCTGAAAGTGGCAGTCGAAATAGGAACATGTTCTGTTCCCTGGCATTATTTCGTGGTTGAAAAACTAGGAACAGCTGGCATTGACTGTCAGCCTGCTCCCAGTTTACACGTGATACAAGTAATCAGTACACACATTTCTGAAAATGTCTGGCTTGTAATGACTAAACCAGTATCGTGTGAGGGAGAGGAGGTGGTGAGGAACGGAAGGTGCAACATCAACAGCTCTTCTTTAATTAAACAACAACATTCATTGTTCAAAAAATAATTAAATAAAGATCAGCAGACAGAGAACCAAGTGAAAGGATGTTACTGTTAATAAAGATGGTTTATTTTTAATTAAGCATACTGAATGAGATTTTCTTTTATATTTTAATCAAGTCAAGAAAAAAAAGTGCTGATATTGAATGCAACTTGAATTTTTTTTTAAGAGAATGTTTGTGGCAAGGTTTGATCTCTGAGTTTAACTTAAGTGGGCTGTGGTGATGTCTGTATGTGGGGAGGTCTGCTCAAGGCTATTTATTCATGGGATGGTTTGTTGCCTTTCTTCTGTTGAACATTAAGTCATCATGAAGCACACTGAGTGAGGGGAGTTTTGTAAAATTCTTCTTGTAATGAACAAGGATAAACTTTTTGTCAAAAGCAGAAAGCTGTTCCCATAAGGAAGGCTGGGAGGTTCCTGTCACTGAGATGTGTTATAATAATAGGAGCACTTGTGCTAAACTCCTAACCCTTCGTTACATGCAGTATTGATTTCTGTGTTTGTTTGGATGGTGCTGGTTATTGTCTCTTTCTTTTGTGGATTGCTGGTCTGTTAAACCCCTTGCTCATTTTGTACTTCTGAATCACGCAAAATTCAATAACTCTGCCAGTGAAGAGTTGGTCAAACCTTGGCTGTGAAATGTGTGCCTGTGTCATGAGCTGATATTAGCAATCTGTTGCTGACATCCCAATCTGATTTTTGCCTCCCAGGTCTGAGGTCAAAGTGCATCCAAACCGTTCAGTGAAGCAGAAAGTAAGACATCTCGGTTTGTGAAGGGAGTTTACTAACTACTCTGTCTTACAGATCTGCTCAAGTCAACCTGGTCAGAGATGTCATTACACACCTCTGGAGCAGGTCAAATTCAACCATGGTCTCTTGGCTTAGAGTTAGATACACTATCACTGGACTACAAGAGCTGCGCCACTCAGTCTTACTTTTAATATCCAGAAGCAGTCTTTTTCAATCATCATACCACCTGTACTTTTTCATCTATTAACCACCACCAGTAGATCACCCATGTTTTCCAAATGATTAATTTACAAAGTCCATTAAAGCCAATGCAGACCACCAAAGGTGAGGGAACGGGAAGGAGGGAATGAAGTCAAAATGGAGATGAAGCTCTCTACCCCACTACTCAGTCTTCAGTTTGTCTTATATCCTGAAGTGCTATCACAAATAATCGAGCACCTTTCCCACCACCAAATCACCCTGACCCTTTTCCTTTTTAAACACTAACCACCGTCAGTAAAACACTCATGTAGCTAATTAGATATTTATGTATTAAGGCCAATGCAAACTTTCAAAAGTGAGGGAGGTAGGGAGAGCAGGAAGTTACGAAATCAAAATGGAGTTGGAAGGGGCGATAAAGCACTCTACCCGACAAATCAGTCTTACAGTTCCTTTCACACACCAATCCCACCTGTTTCCCCTTTATGTCTATCTAGTCAATTAATTAATCAATTAAGCCCAATTACCTGCTTAACTACTTATTACACATACAGACTCGAAGAGCTTCCCCAGGGCATTTGTTCTCTGCGTTGCACAGACTGGGGCGCGATAAGGGAAAAGCTTTCAATTCGAAGTCCATCCATGACACCTCCCATTGCGCTCCTATATGCAGTGGCAGTACAACCACCCAAGTGATGTTTTTATAAAATTTAAATTGAACCTCTCCATGGTGACCTGAAATAAAACATGAAACAGAAGACTATTGATTGTATTAGGGTAACTGCTCTGAAGACTAAGTGGTACGCAAGTTGTCTTCTGCATTTCAAAGGGATTTAAATTTGACCAAGTGGGTACTTTTAGGACACTATGTGCAGTATAGCTAACCTCGCATTGCCCTACTTGTGTTCCAAGCCAAGCTGTCGAACACTTCTTTTCCAAATATCAAATTTTAATTTAAGACGGCTGTGTCATTTGTTCCTTAAATTTCAAAACACAAATGTTTGCAAGGGCATTACTTTAGTGCTGAGAAAAATATAAAAATATTAAGAACACTTGGAGGTCACACAGCTGTCTGTTAGAGTGCCAACAGATAGGCATTGAATTCCTGGGCTTAGAAAGTGCTGCTGTAAGGACATGCCAAGCAAACCAAGGCCTCTCTCTAACAACAAGATGGAAAATCAAAAGAGGGAGTTTCCATTTTTCATACCTCAGTCCCTCCAAGCCTGTCCTAGACTGCCTGGGTTAATGCTCTGTGCATCACTGGCTAAAAACCACTGAGGTGTTCAACGAAACTGTACATTTCTTTGTCATTTTCTCTCTTTTAGCTATTAGATATAAAACTGCTGCAGATGGTAATGAAAAGCTATTTACAGGGACAATGTTTGGAAGTTCTGTAGACCATGTGATGAAGCCTCCAAGTGTAAATGCAAGCAAATTGTCCACTGTATAGGTCATATTGCAGTTGGTTTGTCCATTCAGAATGGGAGACAGGACCTCAGTTTAATATATTCTCCGAAAAATAGTATCTTCAACAATGTAGCACTGTGTATCGGCGTGCTAGAGAGATGAGATTCTCAAGTCATAGATGTTTAGGTGAATCTGACACCTGAGAGTTTTACTGACAGAGTAAAGCTGAGATCTATTATAATGTAACAGGATGAGCAATATTCTTGGGAAATTTCATTTTTTTTGCCAAAAAGCAGACTCATGGGAGGCACAGTGGCTCAACGGTTAGCACTGCTGCCTCTCAGCCCCAGGGACCCGGGTTCAATTCCAGCCTCAGGTGACTGTATATGGAGTTTGCACATTCTCACCATGTCTGCGTGGGTTTCCTCCGGGTGCTCCAGTTTCCTCCCACAATCCAAAGATGTGCAGGTTAGATGAACTGGCCATGCTAAATTGCCGATAATGTTCAGGGATGGGTAGGTTAGGTGCATTAGTCAGGGGTAAATATATGTTAGGAGAATGGGTCTGGGTGAGTTCTCTTTGGAGGATCGATATGAATTTGTTGGACTGAAGGGTCTGTTTCCACACTTAGAATTTTTTTAGAATTAGAATCCTAAAATAACAACCTGGTTTGATTACAAAGTGTGGGCAGACTGTGTTCAGTTGGGATCAGCTCCCTTGATTTAAATGAGCTCTTGAAGTTCGAGGGAAATAGTAGCCTTGGCTTATTTTGCTGATCTTTATCAGAATTGTGAGCCATGAGACAAAGGTAGGAATCTTTGTGTTGGATAAATGAGCAAGCAATAATCCATGTTATTACTGACTCGCAGGGGACATTTTTGCTCCAGGTAGTCTAGGAATAAATCCGAACTCAACGTTATAATTCATTTCCTGAAAAGTTCAACTTAAAGTGAAACAACTTTGAGCAAGTCAGATTTGCCTGTTAAGATCAATATAAAAGCTATAGTTAGGTAGCTTTATTCTCAGAATAACAGCAGGAAAACACTACACCCTGTAAGTTTTAGTACTTTACATTGCTAAATTTCTATATGAGTAATCAAAATAACTTTAAAATAAATTAAATGTAGAACATAAATATGCTAACTTTTTGTTTACTGCCTGCTCACTGCCTCACCACACACACAATGCCTTCACTCTCCCAGCCTGTGCAAACCTTCCTCTTTAGATCAGGCTTGTTGAGAGTGAACCCATGGAAAGCGATTGGCCTAGATTGAGTCCCCAGCCTAGCACCCAGATCTTGTGTGAACCAGCTGGAGGGAAACATCTTCACAAACATCTTCAAACTCTCCTTACTCTGATCAGAGGTGCCCACCTGCTTCAAGAAGTCTACCGTCATCCTGATGCCAAAGCAAGACATTGCAGAGTCCCTGAATGACCACCACCTGATGGCTGCGACCTCTATAATTACGAAATGCTTAATGAGGTTAGTCTTGGCTCACATCAACTCCAACCCAGCAAATTGCCTTGACCTTTTGCAATTCATCTCCTTGGCCCTAAACTCATCCCTGGAACACCTGGAGAGCAAGGACCTCAGGCTCCTACTTATTGACTACCTTCAACACCATAATCCCAAACAAACTCATCTGTAAACTCCAAGATCTGGGTCTCAGCTTCCTCCCCCCTCCCACCCACCTTAAATTGGACCGTCAACTTTCTGACCCACATACCACAATCAGTAAGACTAGGCAACAACAATTCCTCCATGATAATCCTCAACACTGATGCCCCGAAAGGCTCAGTCGCCTACTATACTCCTTATACACTCATGACTGTGTGGCCAAATTTCCTCCCCAGCTCCACTTACAACTTGAATGTATTGAATTGAATTGAATTTATTGTCACGTGTACCGAGGCACAGTGAAAAGCTTTGTTTTGCAAGTAATACAGGCAGATCACAGAGTTAGATAGCATAGATAACCTCAACCTGAGCTACAAATCTTCTCAAAACTCGCTAAGCATAGATAAATAAATAATAGGTAAACAGCAGCAAAAACAAAACACAGGTACAGGTGAATGTTAAGACTTTGTGGGTCCATTCAGTATTCTAACAACAGTGGGGTAGAAACTGTTTTAAAACTGGCTGGTGCGTGTGTTCAGGCTTCTGTACCTTCTCCCCGATGGTAGAGGTTGGAGAGAAAAATTGTCAGGGTGGGATGAATCTTTGAGAATGCTGGCGGTCTTTCCTTGACAGCGGGCCTGGTAGGTGGATTCTCTAGATGGGAGGCTGGCCTTCGTGATTGTCCGGGCTGAGTTCACCACTCACTGTAACCATCTCTGATCTTGAATGGTACAGTTGCCATACCAGCTAGTGCTACATCCAGACAGAATGTTCTCGATAGCACACCTATAAAAGTTGGCAAGGGTATTCGCCGTCATGCCAAATTTCCTCAGCTGCCTGAGGAAGAAGAGACGTTGTTGGGCCTTCATAACCAGTGTATCCACATGAGTCCAAGAAAGTTTGTTGTGGATGACCACTCCCGGGAGCTTGACACTCTCCACTCATTCCACTTCTGTGCTGGTAATGTGTAGGGGGACACGAGTAACGTCCTGCCACTGAGTTCCTTGGTTTTGCCGGCATTGAGAGCTAGGTTGTTCTCAGTGCACCATTTTTCCACGTCTTTCATCTCCCGTCTGTAGCGTGTTTTGTCACCATCTGAGATTTGACCGACTATGGTGGTATCAGCAGCAAACTTGACATCACCATTGTAGGTTGAGATAAGACAATGCAGGAAAGAGATTGAGCACTTAGTGACATGGTATAAAGTAACAATCTCTCCATCAATGTCAACAAAGTGAAGGAGCTGGTCATTGACTTCAGGAGTGGAATGGAGGCCACGCTGCATCTACATCAGTGTTGCTGAGGCAGACAGCATCAGATTCCTTGGGATGATCATCAACCATCCCGCTATGGTCCACCCACACCGACACGGTGATCAACAAAGCACAACAACATCTCTACCTCCTCAGGAGGCTTAGGAGATTTCACATATCACAAAGAACCTTCACAATTTTGATAGAGGCACCAGAGAAAGCATTCAATCTGGCTACCTCACAGCTGGGGATGGCAACTGCTTTTCCCAAGACTGCAGGAAACTACAGAGAGTCATGAACATGGCTCAGCCTCTCACGCAAACCAGCCTTCCATCCATTGACTCCGTCTACATTTTCAGCTGCCTCATGAAAGCAACCAGCAAAATCAAAGATCCCTCCCACCCTGATTATACTCTTCCACCATCTCCTATCAGGCAGAAGATACAAAAGGTTGAATCTCTGTGTGAACGTCTTCTTCCCCAATGTTGTCAGACTTTTCAATGGACCTCACAAATGTTCATGCTGATGTCTCTGTCTGCACCTTCTCTCCCTGTATACCATGCAAAACAACACTTGCACTGCCTCTCGTGACAACAATAAATCAAACTCAAAGTCTCTCCGACCCTCCAGTTCAGAGCCTGACTCCTCCCACTTGCCCCTTCCCTATCTCGAGCCTGAGCTGTGAAGGAGAGCTCTGGAAACAAGAGGCAGAGAAAGCAGATTCCATTACGGGAGGTAAACTACAAGCTGCTGGGTGGCAGGTCAGCTGCTCCATAACCTCCATTTGGTATGAAACAACTTTAAAATGAAACTCGCAATGTTAAGTATGAATATGGGCCCCCGTAAACTAACTGACATTGAAACAAATGACTAAAAGCAAGGACTTGTTATAAATAGTTCCTTCTTCCCTTCCACTAGTCCATCTCTACACCATATTCATCTTTCCCTTAACCCTCAGCCTTTCCTATGCTTATTTGTGTATCAGTAGTCGTGATATTTTCTGATCTGCCTTTTGTCATAATTTGCAGTCAATGCCAAATGTGAAAACGGTTTTAAAAGGCTATTTTTCTGAACAACTGTGATATTAAAAGTATTAACAAGGTCCTTGAGAAAAGTGGTTGAAGTGCTACGATGCTGGCGCCTAGTTTTGGACAATTCCTTTCAGACAGGTGAGCAATTTTGGATTCGTTCCTGGTTCCCAGGCCACAGGTCATGGCTTATTTTTGATTGTCAGTAAGACACTGTGATGAAATGCTTTCTGGTAAAATTATGGCAAGTGGTTATGTGTGAGCTAGTTTACCTTGTTTGATAGTCCTGGTTGTCTAAGAAAGATTTTCTGTTGTAGAATTAAGCCAGGTGTATGTCAGATAGTTTAGCATGTTAATTATTTCTGTGACTGGAGTGAAGCTGAGTAGCAAAATGATTTCTGACCCTTAAAATAAATTAT
Organism: Hemiscyllium ocellatum; assembly: GCF_020745735.1. Classification (NCBI taxonomy): domain Eukaryota; kingdom Metazoa; phylum Chordata; class Chondrichthyes; order Orectolobiformes; family Hemiscylliidae; genus Hemiscyllium; species Hemiscyllium ocellatum. The sequence continues at coordinate 19,200,092 of NC_083436.1, forward strand.
AATGCTATCAATGGACATTTTTCTTTATGCGTATTTTGCTTTATTCCACACTAAGCAGCACTCATGATATTTATGTTGCAGGACTGACTTCAGTGTAAGAGAGCAATAATGTGTATATAAGGGTGCACTCTAATACTTTCAGAATTGGATAAGGAATCTTTCTGTTGATGAAGGTATACTGGGGAACTCAGAAAGTTGTGGTGACGCTGATAGTGAGCTGGATCAGCAAAGAGGAGCGTCAAGTGAAATAGTTGGTGAAATGATAAAAGGGTACGGGCTTCAGTTTGCTCTTCGTTTCTCAAGTACTGACTCATGGTGTTTACCTTCCCCCACATTTATGGCAATGTGCTAAATGAATCCCTTTCCTGGCCCTCTTTGCTTTTCCCTCTTAGTTCTGTGGCAAATTGGCTCTCGTTTCATCATCTCTGGCTTCTCTGAGCTGCATTGGAAACATAATTGTCAAGTGCTCCCTCCTTGCTTTCGATTGAGCATGTTAGGATTTTATGGTTCACTGGAGAATAAATGGTTGTCATTTCACAGACGGGCCAGGATGTAATTAGCCACAATGCATTTAAGTAATGGAACAGATGTCTCTTTGTAAACCAAGTTTGCCGTTCCACACTCTATGTGTATGACCTGTCGACTGCTGCAGGCTATTCATTGCTATCGGAGCCTTACTCAGATAATGTTTTCCGGTGCAGAAGCTGTTTGTGTTGTAGGGTGTTGAGACACTGAACCAGCATTTATCTAAAGAGCCAATGCAAACAAAGGCATTATGGTTATTGTATCAACGAAAGGTAATTAATTATTGATAATGTACAGTGCTATGTTTTGCCAGATCACGGTCGTAGCTCCCACAATTTCTTTTTCCACCTGCAATTTTCCTTTTGCTGACATAGATTCGTGCTTCCACCATCCCCAAATGCCCTCCATTGCCTTAGCCAATGGCTACTTTTATTTCATCAGCTATTTGTGAATGAAGGAAAGCTATACTCAATCCTCCTCTCAATCGGAATCCAGCGTGGACACTCTCCAGCACATGTCACTGAATGGGAGTGGGGTTACTGACTAATAATTTCCTTCCACTCAGAAAGGATGGAGCTGTTTTGTCGCCCCCTATCTACTTCACTGATTCAGGTAAGGTAACTAGGCAAAGAACCCAACTCTAAAGCTGCAACCTCAACATTTACTGGATCATTCCAATATATGCAATCCATTTACTCAAAGAACTATCAGAAGACTTTTCGACTGCTTTTTACTTCTTACGATTAACCATTTTCTGCATTGGTTTAATGCATCACGGTCCGGCTAACTGACACATGCAGGCCTGTAGTAATGAAAGAATGGCAGACTCCATGAATACAAGGATGCAGGTTTGAATTATTGCCCAAATTGACTAAGCTCTATCAAGTGCCACCAAACAGGTACAGTTCATTCTCATGTAATGCAATAGTTGCGTTCTTGAGCGATCTTGTGTTATAAAAAGTAGCCACACCATATAAACTAGTGGGGTCGGATTGCATTATAGACAATACAGGTAAGGAAAGTTTGTGTTCTACGAATAATGGTCTAATTTCTTCAATCGCGTGAAAGCCAATTCACGTTGCAGAAACACGCGTTATAGCAGAACCAACTGTAAATAGAGCACTTCCACATCTCACCGAAGGCAAAGGTATCTGAAAAGGTCATTCCTGATTTGGAGAATTTCCCCAGCCATTTGCAGAATGATATCTGCGAGGGAATCATCATCAGTGATGTCTACTTGATGTTTGAACAGAGGATTTTTTTTTCCTAATCATTCTTTGGATTTGCCATTTATTGCCCATCCCTATTTGCCGTTGAGATTGGACTAAGCAGAAGGGAGACAACCTGAATTTGTACACACTTACAAACATAATTGCAAATGCTGGTTTAACTTTTAAACTTTGCAGAATTCAAGTCATCAGACAGTCCTGTGCAAGATGACCACTTTGTGAGATTAATGCACTTTGTCATTGAATGAAGAGGCCACAGGGGCTTCATAATGTCGTGTAACACAGCACAGCAAGTCGTCTCTGTACTGCTCTCTAATCCGATGGTGCCTCACAGGTGACATTAATTCTTAAAATGCTATTTGCTGCTGCTGTGTCAAGTGTATGGAATTCCTGATTATTCACTGGTGTAAATTTGATACTGATGCTGTATCAAGTACATTCCTGGCGTTAGTTAATTTGACTTTGCAATTGCTCTAGGAGATTGACCTCCCAGTTTTTAGGCTGCATGTCGGGGATGGCTCACTGTCATGCTCCCGGATTCTCCTATATTATTTGTGTAGATCTCGTGACTCCCTCCCGACCCTAATTTCACAGAGACCGTGGTCTTTCCCGTTGGTGAATGCATGGTTTTCTTAATGTTTGCAAGTCCACTGGAAAAGGCCTGTAGCGTTTTACACCATGGAGTGTAGTTAATAGCTTAAAAAGTCATAACTGCTGCTGTTTGCATTCTTATACAGTGAGAATCTTTATATCCAGTATAGTTCTCTCACTTTGATAAACCAGCCTGTATATAATGCTTTAAAAAGCAATGATAAGCATACCAAGAAATGTACAATGTATCATTCTGCTGCTCAGATGAAGTAGTGTCCCTTTCAGGCTAAAAGGTAGACAAAATGTAAGTCAGAATGGATGAGTTTGTTCAAAGATTAATTACTCTTTAGGCTGGAGGTTATTGTCCATTTGTCAATTAAGAAGCTGCAGACTCTGGTGTTTTGTTTTCCCTGAGAGTTTTTCAACACATTTGTATGACCAATCAGAAATTCCCCCCAGAGTTAAGATAATCTGCATATAATTAAACTATTATCTCAGGTGTGACAGCAGAAGCTTGACACTGACATGGCAGGAAATACAGAGACAAATTGTTTATCGAACTGATCAGTAGATAAATAATAAAGACTAGCCTTAAGGTAGCAACATCACATTGAAGTAAAAATATTCGAGTAAAAAATGAGGTCTGCAGATGCTGGAGATCACAGCTGAAAATGTGTTGCTGGTTAAAGCACAGCAGGTTAGGCAGCATCTCAGGAATAGGGAATTCGACGTTTCGAGCACGTCGAAACGTCGAATTCCCTATTCCTGAGATGCTGCCTAACCTGCTGTGCTTTAACCAGCAACACATTTTCAGTTGAAGTAAAAATACCAAAGACAAAGCACATCGGAGCCTAACAATATTCTTGATGGCAAAGCATTTCAGAATTAAATGGGAATTTTGAAAGAATTCTGAAACCACCGTAGAATGAATACTACTGGATGTGCAGAGTCATGGATTCTTGCCCATGGTGGGAACAGAGTCCCGAAATGGAATCTCAGGTCCTATGTTACAAGTGACAACACTTGTAAAGTGCTTCATTGGTTACAAAATGCACTCACAGATCCAAAGATTGTGAAAAAAAACTATATAAATGTAAGTATTTATCTGAATAAATAGTGTATATGGAACTATGTTCTACCAAGCACTCCATGTGCATTGGAGAGGTACTGTTCAGACAAAGGTTTCAAGCTCTCTTCATAGCACATCTACACTTGAATTAAGTTGATGAAATGTCCTCGCTAGTCTGTTTCATGTCGTACACGTTTGCTTTTGTTAGATGTTCACGTACGTCCACTACTGTTGGGAAATAACATCAGGTGCAGTAACTTCATGAATTGAGCTGAGTTGCTTGTTATTCCCTCAGTGCAATGGCGCACATCAGCTATCACTAGACACTGATGTAAATATTAATGTATTTAAAAATTGAATAAAGCAGCTTTTCATTTGTATGTGCTATTAATGACTTTCAATCCTTTTCATTTATTATCTAAAGATGTAAGTGATTTCTCCTTTAAAAATCTTTTACACAAGCCCCAGGGTTGTTCCCTCCTGTCCCAAAGGTAGATATACTTCAATGTGGATTGGCAAGCTCTTTGGTACCTCATCAAGTGACCATTCTTAACGGTTGAGTTTTGTCAAAGAGTGTTGACAAGTATTATCCACTTGGAGGGCGTTTGGTCACCATCTGACATTAATATGTTGAGGCTACTGGATCGTGACTTTTCAAGAAATCTATTTGTTTTGGAATGACAGGCAGTTAAAATCATCTGGATCACTTATCAGCCAATATCCGAAGTGGATTTGAAATTTATCCGGTTCTGTACAGGCAGCTAGGGAACCCACATGAGGCCGATGGGGTCCTTTTTTGAAGGTGTAGATAGTCATCTGATGACATCGGCAAGCCTTACTGTAATTTGAAATCCACTTTGCGTGAACAGCCCTCTGTGACATTCTTGCCAACTGAGGTGAAGTGAGAGGAGAACGAGAAGCGTAAGGTAAGCTTCTCGTTTTCAGTTGTTGGGCCATTAGAAACAAGACTTCCTTCTCTGTTGCAAACCTCTCACCTTCCGTGCCATGACAGACTCCTCATCTCCCCCATTAGAAAATCACTGTTTACACTGAGCCGGCTGCCAGTGGATACAAAAGGACCACACCAATTTCCACACCCAGCAACTTCCTGCTTATCCAGGAATATCTCTTTCCACATTGAAATTTCAGTGAGAGTGTGAAGTACTGCAGTGGTCAGAATCCTATGAAGGGTGTATTTTGATGTGGAGAGGGGTGTGCGATTATTGGTGGAGGTGATACCATTTGTGAAACACAACTCATGTATATATAAATGAACTCTGCCAAACGAAGACTGAATCGTAATATCCACTTAGGCAGAGATTCCCAAACAATCATTAATCACTGTCATGCCAACAATCAATCAAGCGTCACTTAAAAACTCGTAATGAGTTCACAGTGACACTAGCTGCCTTTTGTTTGCTTTTTTGCTCCATTAACATTTCTTTCCCTGTCATCCATCGGTACATGTATGGATCTGTTGACGTGACCAGGTGCTGAACTCAGTGTGGGTGATGCCTATCTTCCACTAAGTCGATGACAGCGCTTATTGGTCACCAGTGGAGATGGCGGATCTTCTGCTACCAGTTCTCCTCTTATTAACGTTAGTGCCTCAGGTCCTGATCTGTCAAAGTACAGACCTTTAATTCTGTTAAATACAATGGTGCCTTAGGAGAAAACTAGATAAATGGATGGTTCATTTAAGTCAATAAAATTTCAGAATACAAATTATTTGTTATGACTCTCCAGGGGGTGAAATAGAGCAAAAGTGATCATTGCAAATTGGTGACTGTTTTACACTCTTAGCTGCTTTTTTCCTACTAACTTCAGAAAACATGCAAAATTGACCACTATTCACCTGATTTGCATAACTATTAAATATCAATTGTATCTCCTCCATGCTTCCAAGTATTTTTAAGTGAATTAAGTGGCACATCTAAATGAATTAAAATGTTGTGCTGAATGAGGTGACTGATTTACCAAGGCACCCATGGTTAATTTAAAAAATGAGGCAAGTATTACATAAAGTCTTAAATGCTGCAGTAGAGTTTAAGTTAGCTGACGAACAGATTAAAACTCCTATCTGCCAGAACAATCAATGGCTGGGATTCATTTGCCATGTTTGCCCGAGCTTCTGAATCTTTCTGCCCCGTGGCATCTGCCAGCTCGTGCCTTCTGCAAAGCAGCGTGATGATAAGGATCTGTGGCTCTGGGCTGACTGGAACAGGTTCTGGCAAATGGTAGGAATCTGAACCTTTCTTAAAACAAATTTCTTTTTTGAAATGAAAATTACTCACAACTTTCACAAGATAAACCTTTGTTTAATATTTTACTCTGGAAAAAGACCTAACTGTTGGATATACTTGAAGGGGTGTGGGTATATGGCAATACAGGTGTTTATGAAAATCCACCTTGGTCCTGGGACAAACATAGTTGATACATTTTGGCAACTAGTTGTAACAATTAAAATTACACGAGTACCTATCTATTGACTTGTCGTCATTTGGGATATTAGGCTCAAACTTGGGACTACAATGCATTCTAAACTTAAACCATAGTACACTGCACCAAGAGGCCATTTGGCCCATTTGGGACTGCACCAGCCCTCCAAAGAGAATCCCACGCAAATCCACCTCTGCACCTATCCCAGTGATCCCATATTTACCATGATTAATCCACCCCGCCTACACATCCCTGAACCCTATGGGCAACTTAGCATAGCCAATCCACCTAACCTGCACATCTTTCGATTGTGGAAGGAAACTGGAGCACCTGGAGGAAACCCACGCAGACATGGGGAGAACGTGCAAACTCCACACAGACAGTCACCTGAGGCTGGAATTGAACCCTGGTCCCTGGCGCTGTGAGGCAACAGTGCTAGCCACTGAGGCATTGTGCCCTACACTGAATTCCCTCCAACCTTTCACTTGCTGGGATAACACAGGAGAAACAACCACCTTGTTGAATTCGAGAAGGCTTTGGCATCTGTGGAACTGCATTCTATTTTGGAAGCCTCATTATGCATACTTAGCTTCGAGCCCAGACAGCTATGAGAGTCTTGAACAGCTGCATGCCAGAGGAAACTAGTCTGATTGACAACTTTTGTCTTGACCTTCTAATCCTTTCTGTTACAATATTTCCTTGCACCAAGATAGTGGTTTCAAGTGCTTGCAGTTTCTGTTATAGATGCTTTCAAGGGTCTGAATGATTGACACTTTTATTGGGCTGTATTGAAAGATTTTTCTAAAGCTTTCTTTAAAACATCCATTTGTAACTGTAGAGTTAACTGATTCTATACTGAGTCTATTGTGATTGTGTAAGCATGGAAGTTCCATTGTTTTGCACAGCACATATGGGGGTGTGGGGGAGCCTAGGTTATTGAATGATGGGCAGGTTTACTTGGTGTGTGGGTGCAGGGTGAGGACTTGAGGTTCCAACTCTTTTGATACAGCAGAAACAATGCCCTAAATCACCAAGGCCTTTTAATCAGCTTGCTTTCACGCGCTGTGAACTCATCCCTGGGGTGTGGGTCCAAATCTACCTCTACCCACTGGACGTGGAAGACTGGCATTAAACTGCCACATCCCAAAACACCCGTACCCCCAAGGAAAATGCATGAAGCCAGGAATTTTATAGAGTTCCCCCACTCGCCTGAGAATGAAAATCTAGCCTCTGATGTCTGTTACGAGAAATCACTTTGAAATGTTGCAATCCAATTAGCCAAATTAAAATGAAAAAGATTAAGCTGCTTCTTCAAAAGTCTAAGCTTCGATAAGCTTCTAATTCATACAAAAGAGAAACACAGGTACTCCAATCTCAGTCCAAAGAACTGTTTTTCTTATCTGCTTCAATGCCCGCCAACTAACATTGCTCGATTTCAGATTAAAATAACAACATCATTCCTGCCTTGAAGAAGGGTTCACAGTCAGCTCCTAATTATTAGTCCAGTATGTTTCCTGCCAATAGCGACAGGTATCATGAAAATTACAGTAAATGAGAAAATGCTGCAGCATCTCAGTCCCAATGCCCTGTTATCAATTTGGCTTCAGGGCAAATTAGTTAACATGTGATGCTCCCAATCTCAGGGTCCAGAAATGGAGCAGCTCCCTTGATATTTGGCATAAAGTTAAAGCATTTCCTCAACACTTCTAGAATAGGATATTAAGTCCCAGCCTTAATGAGGGTCTGTGCACTTATTACATGCATGCTTAACTCTCAGAGAATGCAAACATCAGGGCTATATTAATGGATGTTTGTCTTCTTCGTGCAGCATCTGTGCAGCATTCTATCAGAGACTCATGTTTGATCACAATCTTTTCTTTATCACTGATCTGGTGATGGCCTTCAGGATAATGCTGATGAGAACATCTTCTACAAAATGTTAGCTCTCCATTTTAAAAGACAAGCAGTCCAGCATTCTGCCAACAGATATACATATCTCACCTTCTCAGCATTGAAGAGTGCAGACCATTACTTTCCATTGTACAGAATTCAAATGGTGCATTACTCTGTGAAATCCAAGTCAGCACGTGTCAAGCGTGCTTAACCTGGTTGGATCGCAAACCATTTTCAGTTGCAAACTTTCAACACTCTGTGCCTACATCTGATTTATGCTGAGATTATCAAGTGACAAAGATGACTGTAAAAGCCGTTGAGGTGTGATAGTCCTCAAAGAAGTTCAGTTCAGATCATACAATCCCTACAGTGTGGAAGCAGGCCATTTGGCCCTTTGAGTTTACACTGACTCCACCCCCCAGCCAGACCCAACCCCTGCACTTCCTGTGGCTAACCCACCTAGCCTGCACATCAGTTTGACTCTCAGTGTTGATAATTTAGCTTCCTCTTAAACAGTAATGGAATATCTGATTCAGAAGACATTGTGCAACTCTTCTGGATTCAATACGATTATAATAGGTTGGACAAGAATGACTTGCTTCCTGCCATGCACACATTGCAATGTGGGAAAGGTGTAACTAGTTTATTAAGCTTCTTCAGCGTATAATTTGAGTAGCCCGCAAGACTTGCCAGTCCTCTGAACAGTTGTTGTACCCGTACCTCAATGTTTGGGAACAGACCAAAAAATCTCCACTCAATGACAGCAGCAAGCCCATGTATATCATCGTAAGGTGTCTCCCATAGCAACTCTATCCTTTCTGCAGAGCTTAAAAACAGACAAAGTGAACTGAAACACACATTAATCAATCTGTTCTTGGTTCTTTCGTATCCAATATAAACTATAGAGTGGTGGAATCATACAGCACGGAAACAGACCCTTCGGTCCAACCAGTCCATGCTGACTGTTCCCAAATTAAACCAATCCCAACTGCTTGCACTTGGCTCATATCCCTCCAAACCTTTCCTGTTCATGAGCGTATCCAAATGTCTTGTTAATGTTGTAACTGTACTTGCATCCACCTCTTCCTCTGGCAGTTTATTCCATACACTAACCATTCTCTGTGTAAAAAAAGTTGGCACTCATGTCCTTTTTAAATCTCTCTCCTATCACCTTAAAAATATGCCCTCTGGGGAAAAGAACCTTGTCATTCATCTTAGCTATGCTGCTCATGATTTTACAAACCTCAATAAGGTCACCCCTCAACCTCCCACGCTCCAGTGAAAAAAGGTTCCAGCCTCTACTGTCTAATTTTATATCTCAAAACTGGCAGTGTCATAAAACATAGAATAGTACAGCACAGTACAGGCCCATCAGCCCATGATGTTGTGCTGAGCAGTTATCTTAATCTAAGATTAACCAAACCTACACACCCCTCAATTTGCAACTGTCCATGTGCTTGTCCAGTAGTCAGTTAAATGTCCGTAATGTCTCTGACTCTACGACCACTGCTGGCATTGCACCCCACACACCCACCACTCTCTGTGTGAGGAACCTACCTCTGACATCTCCCCTGTACCTTCCTCCAATCATCTTGAAATTATGACCTCGTGTGATAGCCATTTCAGCCCTGGGGAAAAAGTCTCTGCCTATCTAGTCTATCTATCTATGCCTCTCATTACTTTGTACACTTATATCAAGTCACCTCTCTTCCTTCTGTCCAATGTGAAAAACATGAACTCACTCAACCTCTCTTCATAAGACATGCCCTCCAATCCAGACAGCATCCTGGTAAATCTCCTCTGCATCCTCTCTAAAGCATCTACATTCTTCCTATAATAAGGTGACCAGAACTAGACACAATACTCCAAGAGTGCTGTAACCAGGGTTTTATAGAGCTGCAGCAAAACCTCACGGCTCTTAAACTCCATCCCCCTGTTAATGAAAGCCTGAACACCATACACTTTCTTAACAATCCTATCAGCTTGGGTGGCAACTCTGTATGTGGACCCCAAGATCCTGTTGTTCCTCCACACTGCCAAGGATCCTGTCTTTAACCCTGTATTCAGCAATCAAATTCAACCTTCCAAAATGAATCACTTCGTATTTATCGAGGTTGAACTCCAATTGCCACTTCTCAGTCCATTTCTGCATCCTGTCAATGTCTTGTTGTAGCCTGCAACAGCCCTTGACACTATCTACAACACCACTAACCTTTGTGTCATTGGCAAATTTATCCACTTTTCCACTTCTTCATCCAAATCATTTATAAAAACCACAAAGGGCAGAGGCCCAAAGACAGATCCCTGTGGGACGCCACTGGTCACCGACCTCCAGGCAGAATACTTTCCATCCACTACCACTTGCTGTCTTCTTCCGGCCAGCCTATTCTGTATCTAGACAGCAAAATTTCCCTGTATTCCATACCTCCTAACTTTCTGACGAGCCTACCATGGGGAACCTTATCAAATGCCTTACTGAAATCCAGATACACCACATCCACCGCTCGACCCTCATCAATTTGTCTTGTCACATCATCAAAATCTCAGTAAGGCTTATGAGGCATGACCTGCCACTCACAAAGTAATGCTGACTATTTTTAATCAACCTATATTTTTCCAAATAGTCATAAATCCTATCTCTCAGAATCTTTCCTGTACCTTGCTTACCACAGACATAAGATTGACTGGTCTGTAATTCCCAGGGATTTCCCTATTCCCTTTCTTGAACATAGGAACAACATTCACTTCCCTCCAATAATCTTGTACTACCCCCGTGGAGAGTGAGGTTGCAAAGATCATTGCCAGAGGCACAGCAATCTCTTTCCTCACTTTCTGTTCAAGCCTATTAATCTGGTCCACAGTGTTCTCACTATCAACAAGTTCCCTCTCTCTCCTGAATACTCTAGCAAAAACTCATTTAGGGCCTCCCCTATCTCTTCAGACTCCAGGCACAAATTCCTTCCACTGTCGCTGATCGGCCCCTTCCTCTCTCTGATCATTCTCTTATTCCTCACATACGTGTAGAACACCTTTGAGTTTTCCCTAATCCTTCCCACCAAGGCTTTTTGTGCCCCCTCCTAGCTCTGCTCAGTCCATTTTTGAGTTCTTTCCTAGCTACCCTGTAATCCTCTAAAGCTGTACCAGATCCTTGCTTCCTCAAACTTATGTAAACCACCTCCTTACTCTTGATGAGAAGCCCCTCTACTCTTGTCATCCAAGGCTCCGTTAGCTTACCATTCCTTGCCTGTCTCAGTGGGACAAAGTTATCCAACACTCACAACAAGTGCTCCTTAGACAGCCTCCACATTTCTGTTGTGCATTTCCTGTAGAACAGTTGTTCCCAATTTATACTCCACAGCTCCTGTGGCGAAGTATAATTTCCCCTCCCCAATTAAACACTGTCTGCTCCTATCCCTCCATGGCTATGGTAAAGGTGAATCTTTTCTGAACCCTCTGCATTTTAATAATATCCTTCCTATAGCAGGGTGACCAGAACTGGCCACTATACTCCAGAAGAGGCCTCACCAACGTCCTGTACAACTGCAACATGAAGTCCCAACACCTACACCCAAAGGTCTGAGCAATGGTGTTAAACGCCTTCTTAACCACCCTGTCAACCTTTGAGCAAATTTCAAAGAATTCTGTATCTGAACCCCTCGGTCTGTTCGTTCTGCAACATAACCCAGGGCCCTTCCATTAATTGTATAAGCCCTGTCCTTATTTGTATTAGCAAAGTGAAATACTTCTCATGCTGTACTCACAGCAGGTAAACAGCAGCAAGTTTGAGACATATCTTATCACAATATCCCTGACCATAGACCACTGCAGCAAACCTCACACAAAACAGAAAGTCCTATTTCGCTGTAACATACACCCGTATTATCACTTGGCCCTGGGAGCAGATACTAAAGGTGGTCCTGGTATATATTTTAGATGCTATTTAAGTACTCTGAGTAGTATTTCTTGTCATCTTACTTATTCTTTCCCATGTGCCCTCAAAGACCATCTGGATTAAAATTAATTTGCAGCCGTTGTTTGCAAGCCACAGAGCAGTCAGTAGCTGCAGTTATAATAATTTTTGGTTCATATTTGACTGAGGATCCTGCAAATTAACTTTATCCGCCCTTTATTCTGCTAGGAGTGGTGGCTAGTGGACACTAGTTGCAATCGTTTCCAGCTTGTGCAATTAGTGTTTGTTATTTAAAATGTTATAAAAAAATAAAAACTGGAGGCAGATAAGTATTATGTAGCGCCTACATGATGTCAATCAAATGCAGTGTTAAATAGAAAAGTACAGCAATGGAAGAGGCATTCCTTCTCTTCTCTGTAAATGGTACATAAATGGCTGTCTGGATTTGAATCATCAAAAAGACTGTTAAAGATGAAGACTATCTTCTGTAGCAACAAATAACACTGTTTGAGTTTATTTTGACTTCACAATGCTCATATTCATATGAATTGATGAGTATGCCTAGTCATCATTTTCACTAAGTGTAAATTGAGACAATAACATCAGTTTTTTATTGAATTCTATACTGATCACCCATTGGTTTTCACATTATCATCCTGACTTCAGGCCTGTCGTTGTTTTGCTTAAATATCCCATTGTACACTCAAAGAAACTATTTCTCGGTGAAATAGGGAAAATAAAGCAGTAAAGTTTCCCATCTCTGATTGTTGCCCAGACTGGCTAGAAAATATGTAACTGGGTGAGAACAGGACAGTACTTAGTGTTACGATGGTTTTCCACACTCGCTGATGTTCACAATCTAAACTAGCATTATTATGAAGAAGTGTCAACTAATTAGCTCCATGAGGCTCTTCAGTTCAGCTATTCAATCCCAATTTAATTTAGCTGTCTTTAACTTGTATATATGGGTGGCGCAATAGCTCAGTGGTTAGCCCTGCTGTCTCACAGTGCCAGAGAATCAGGTTCAGTGCCACCCTCGGGCAGCTATCTGTGTGGAGTTTGCATATTCTCTCTGTTTCTGCGTGGGTTTCGTCTGTGTGCTCCTGTTTCCTCCCATAGTCCAAAGATATACAGCTTAGGTGGATGGGACATGCTAAATCACCCATGGTGTTCAAAGATGTGCAGCCTGGGTGGGATTACCGACAGGAAATGCAGGGTTACAGGGATAGGGTGGGAGGTGGGGGTGAGTCTGGGTGGAATGCTCTTTGGAGGGTCAGTGTAGGCTTGACGGGCGGAATGGCCTGCTTCCACATTGTAGGGAATCTATGGTTTGCTTATATTTCCTTATAAGCTTACCTAATTTTAAAAAAAACTGTCATCTTAGCTTTGAACAATTCATGTGACCCAGCAGCCACAGAGTTTTGAGTGCCCTTCAATTCCCTGTGCCAAGGACTCAGGACTTTTCTCCAAACCCTCTCCTCTCCCTTTAAGATGCTTCTTAAAACCTGCCCCATTGACCAAGCTTTGGAACCCGGCCTATATCTTCTAATGTGGCCTTGTCCAAATCTAGTTTAACTCTTTGAATAGGAGATGTTTTATGACGTTAAAGATGCTAAATGTGAAGATATGTTGCTGATTTAGTAGATAATACTGCAGATTACCAATGCCCATTATCTGAAGAGAACTTCCTGAGATGTATTGCTCACTTTACCATTCACACTGACTGACTTAAATAAAGATCGGATCATAGCAACATTAAGTTGTGGGTGGCCATAACAAGCTCATCTTTGGGAGCAAGTCCTGATCTAAAGAGCCGCTAGACAATGTGATTAACCTGCAGCTCCTGCAGTACCAGATCTCCATAGTGGGAACTGCTGAGACTGCACTTAGACCCAGAAAGCAAACAGCATGGATGTCAAACTGAGGAAAGAACTAGGGGGCTCTCAAGGAAGGGATTGAAGGAGGTTAGATACTGCAGGCCGGGCATGGAGAATTAAAGGGGGAAAATGTTAATAGCACCTGACTGCTTTGGACAGGAGACCACAATAACATGCAAAATAATTCACAATTATTATACAGGATGCAAGTAAGTAAGCTGTGTCCTGGCAAACTGTTCAATTTGTGCTGGCATTAAGCAATCTAACTATTTTTAAAGGGACTGACAGAGGCCAACTGAAAGAATGGCGAGTATAAATTTTGACCCAGTTTTCTGGTGTCAAGCCTATACTCACTCTTAAGAGTCAACCATCCTGACTCCCCACCTGCCAACAATGCTACAATTTAAAAATTAAATATTTGGTTGAAAGAATGCGACAGTTTGATAACACCAATGACATCTGTGGTTTCTTCAGTTCAGCTCAACTCAGGCAATCTTTAGTGTAAGTACTCAATGGCCCACCTCACATAGAGGAGAGGAGGTCAGTACATGGTAGGGGGCAGGGGGTTGGTGTAGGGTGCACTCTGAGGAGCTTCTCAGCCGAGATTCTGCCTTTGACTTGAACTCCATCCTCACCTCCATTCCTCAATACCACATCTGGCTTGGCCTCAGCATTATACCACTGCAAAGTGACACTGCTCTACTACCAAGAAAAAAACTCCCTGGAGCACATGGAATACCTGGAATCTATCCTTATCAGAAACAAGCACAGAGTGCTGGAGAAACTCAAAGCCTGGGAGCATCAGTGGAGAGAGAATGAGAATTAATGTGTTGGGTCCAATATGATTCTTCTTCAGAACTGACACTATCTTGGTTGGCATCTGTAAGCTCCAAGTTTGATTGACAACTCCAAGAGGTGCTTAAATGATAATCTGTCTTTGTTGTGGGTTTGTGAATACGAATGTTTATTTTTATAAGTATTTAAGTACTTGAGTGGAATTAAATGCATTGAATGGACTAACATAGATTAGCTCTTTTCGTAGCAAAGACTTTAATAGATATTCAGAATTTTGTTTCATTCCATCACAACATGGCTGCTGATACTTTCCAAGGTCCATACTGAACAAATGTACATGGAGGGTGTAATGAAAAAAGGTAGAGGGTATGAGAGCACTGAATTAGCATAGAGACTACAAGGAGTCTTGGGGTTGGATCATGAGTTGGTCAGGGATAGCAAGCTGGCATCGAGATAATAAGGAGCACTGATCCATCATCTTCATATGGCCTATTGTTTGCTCCACAATGCCCCCTGTTTGAAGAATGGGCTGCATTACATCTACAGATGGTATTAGTCAGGGGTTATCAACCATGGCTGAAGAGAGAAACTTTGTCTCCCAGTAACCATCCTTATAATGCATGAGAGTTTAGAGTGGTCCTTGATATACTGAGGAGAAAGTGAGGACTGTAGATGCTGGAGATCAGAGCTGAAAATGTGTTGCTGGAAAAGCGCAGCAGGTCAGGCAGCATCCAAGGAACAGGAAATTCGACGTTTTGGGCATAAGCCCGTCATCAGGATATACTGAGACAAGAAGGGCTGTGAAATGGCTATGCATGGACCTTTGACACTGCCGTTTTCTGATGGATGCAGCACAAGCCGTGCCACGCTAATAGAGCTTGTAAGTGTAGAAGTATCACTGGAGCTTTACGTCCTCTCTACCAGCATCCTCCTCCCTCCCAAAGTACCCCATACACACAGTGTTGCAAGTGAGACTTATGTTACCTTCTATTCTCATCCAAATCGCAATTGTACAATGGAAGTGCCAGCGCATTCAGAATGGGTATGGTCGGGGCGATTTCTGTCTGAAGACATGGGTTCATCTTGTGAGCAATGGGAGGTCCTTCAAGGGCCACTTGTATTAATCGGCCAATTAAAATATCTGTAATTATCAAGTTCAACGTATGAAATACATGCCGTGGCCAACTGTGTGGAATATAAATCCCAGCTGCAAGCAATTTTCTCCATGTATTTGGTCATTTGAAATAGATCATAACAATCTTCATGAAACAGAATTAATCAGATTCAACCTTAAAATTGTCACCTACGGCTCTAATTCGTAAAGATCACCCAAAGTCTCTCAGGCTGCATGAAAGGAACAGAGCTGATTTTGTCTTGTCTAGAACTAACTGTAAGTATTTGCGAACACGCCACTACATCCATACTGTTGAGTTTGATAATTACAGATATTTTAAGTACCCAATTAATGCAATTGCCCCTTGAAGAACCTCCCATTGCTCACACATCTTCAGACAGAAAGAGACCTTACTGCACCCACTCTGATTGTGCTGGCAGCCATTTCTCACTGACAGTGTACAGTTCCCATTCAGCAGAGAATGGAAGGCAGTGTAACTTACCAGAATGAGTGATGAACTCAGGCTGTTAATCTAGGTCAGCCCTCCACCTTCATATTTCTTTCTTCCTTGCACAACATGTGCTCCCACGTGTTCCCACTCAATTTTTTTTATTGAAGGCTTCAATGCCAATGTTGCCCCTTGAGCTTAAAGCTCAGCCATGCCAGTCATCATGACGCACTGCTCACTCTTGAAGCCAGGCTGGTGGTGATCGATGAAGATCCCCTCCCCCAGCAACTCATATCCTCAGATACTATAGCTGAGGATCATAGAAGCCCAACAAGCACATACTGATCCTCCAAAGAGTAACCTACCCAGACCCAATCCCCAACTGTATTATTCTACATTTACATCAACATGGCCAATTCACCAAACCTGCACATCTTTGGACCTTGGGAGGAAATCGAAGCACCCGGAGGAAACCCACGCAGACATTGGTAGAATGTGCAAACTCCACACAGACAGTCGCCTGAGGCTGGAATCGAACCTGGGTGTCTGGTGCTGTGAGGCAGTAGTGCTAACCACTGTGCCACCCTTTGTCTCCCACCCTTGTTTCTTTGAAATATCCTTTGTCACAATTATTGTCCCCTCTCCGTCTCAACAGATTGACTCCAGTCCCCACACAATGGCCCTAACTGTCCCACTTCAGCAGTGGTGCCTGATGACTCCCCTTCAGTAAACTGACTGGAGCCAACCCTTCATGGCTGACTTGGACTGATGAGTGACTGGACCCATTACTGATCTCTGTGCAGCTCCGTGACTGACCAACTATTAATCCATAGCCTGGTTGCACTGGGCCTGCAGGACTGATTGTGACCACCTCCCCAGACTGTACTAATGTGGAAGTCCTTGTCCTGTTCATCCTAAACAGCCAACTGTCCAAGGCCTAGACTGAGACTGAATGCCACCCTGAACTGACTGATGGGACTTTCTGATTAATGACACCCCCCCAATAGTAAATGAGAATACTTCCCAACTTTGAGACATCTCCATTTGGTTGAAGCTCAGTAAGTGTTTGCCATCTAAGCTGCTGGCACTTCTGTGTGTGTGACATTGGTGTAGCATGGTGCAATATGCCAACATGCTGCCCTCTTGAGTGATCTCTGCTGGTAAACATGGCAAGCTGCCCAATTTTGGCTCTGCACAATTTGGCAAGGCAGGACAGAAGTACTGTGGGGGTGTAAATTTTGAATTTGTTGTAAAAGTGGATAAAGGCAAGGCAGAGGTGCAGTGAGCATCCATGTAGGTGTGAAATCAGTGAGTGCAAAGAAAGAGCCCTATGAAGCAGTAACTCCGATGCCTGAGAAGGTGCCTACCCATGTGTGCAGTACTGAAGTGGAGAACTGAGTTCTGAGTCCCCATCAGCGATGTGTCACGATGATGTGGCAAGCCTGGCATACATCAAATGCCCACCTCCATGGGACAGAGGGCTGCAGACTATCGCTGACCATGGAGCGTGCTCTGAGAAATCAGCCAAGGTGGAGACCCTGAGGAATGAATGATAAATTCTAGCAGCAAGGTACCCACTCTGAGTTTTCTGGAAGGAATTGCCTCTGTCTAGTTTCTCTCTGCCATGCAGGAGGACACCAACTGAGGTCAGAATAAGTCATAATGCAACGATAAGTTAGGTCACTAGTGCTCATCTCATCATCAAAACATCAGGTGAAGATTTCCATTCACTTATGCCAAGAATGTATATTTTTCTGATCTTTCCCCAACTAGCTCACTGTCACCAACATCGTTTAGGGGCTAGGAAGATTCAGCCTATTGTCATAACTCTCTAATTTTGCAAAGTGAGCTCCTTTGCTACTTCAGCTGGAAATCCTCCTTCAGCTCTGAGTTCATATGGTGGAGGAACCTGGTGCCTGGCCAATGGAGGGAGATTCAATATCCTAATTGTCTTGGGAAGGGATATGGTGAGTTAGTTGATTGATGACCTTACATTCTACGCTGGGTCTCCGTGTGCATGGCCGCCAGAGATGAGAGGTTATCCACAAGACACATGACCAACTCCCAAAGCAAAGATCATACTGCCAATACTGCAAACCATAAAGTGGAGCGCTTGTAGAGTACTGACATGGTTACATAACAAGGCTTTTTTTGCAAATTATTAAAGCTGATATAATGGTGTTTGAGATGTCACTAGTACCCTTTGAAAATTCCAGGTGCAACGCTAGTGACATCTAGTGACAAAGAGCACGTTCAATGCCAACTAGTTTTGTATTTTAATGAATGCTATAAATAAGTACATTAGGAAAAGGTCTAGATTCTCCTCCTCGGCATGTAATTAATGGCCTTCCACCCACTACTTTGACCTCAGGGTAGGGAGAATACCGACAGTCAATATGAGAGGGTGGGGGTTAGCTCTCAGGGAGAATAATTGAGATCTGAGCAGGACCATGGTGCTAAGCCTCGCTATTCATCTTTCCTGTAAGTATTCCTTTCAGATAGTGGGGTGAGGGAGTTGCTAGTGGATATTGAGCCGTGAAGTTTAAGATCTAGATCTCTGTCTGGCAAATAAAATCGTGGAAAAAAAAAATGGCCTTTGCATTGTGCTACAGAATACTGCAAAAATATTCACAGTGACTTAATGAGGAGGCAAGTATTAATTACAGGTTTTTGCTGAGGGAGTTCCATTAATTGTGGCTAGTTTGCAAAAATAGTTGCTGCTGTCTTTGAAGCTGTCTTCCCTGAGAAAGGTTGAGCTTGTTTCTGTAGGAGATGCAGCATTTATGCATCCATACTGTGTTTGTTCCCTCCTCCCCACTCCATGCACACAAAAACATACATTATGCACTATTTTTAATTTTTAAATTTCTGCTGTGTCCTCAATCAGATAAATTAGTGGAGCCAGTTTATTTTGTGGACTGTTTCAAATAACGGTGGTTTAGTTTGAATAGATTAACATCTTTTTTATTTCGTTGTCAGAGGGAGAGTTTCACACAGCCACAAGTGGTAATATCATTTCAAAGATGGTTTTGTTCATAGAGAACTGCAAACTCATGCAGCGTTCAATGTGCGTTTTGAGGGACCCAATGTTGATGTCAGCTTCAAAATGGCGCCTTTCTTTAAAAACTTCAATGCCTCCCTGCTTGTTAAAAGCATTGTTAAAAGGAATTGCTTAATTTTTTTTAATAATGCTTTTATTACATATAACAATGATGCTTATTTCAGCGGACTTTAGGACAGTCAGTGCAACTATGGCTAATGGAGGTGTTGACTGTGGAAATGTCTGATAAATGGGGCGATTTCATATCCATCAGGGCATTCCATTTAACAAGCATTTAACTCCCTTCACTTTGGTTTGCTTTAAATAGATCACGAGCAGGAGCATATATGTTTTGTCACTGCTCATTAGCTGCTCCCTGAGAAGGTATGGTACAGTTTTACCGTCATCTCAGTTGTAAAGGAAATCATTAGTCTGTCTGTTGGAACTCCTACTAGTCTTGTCAGTGGCAGCGTTTGCATCTGTTCTGGGGCTGCATGCCCTGGGGACTCGGATCCTGTTGTGGTTCTTAATCTTTACAACAGGGAATTGGCTTCTCGTAGTCCTAGAACATCATATTGCTCACAATATACACAGTATGATATTATTACGGGATATCCTGTAGTGTATGCAGTCTATAATGTGGATACAATTTCAATAGATGCATGTAACAGGCCTTTCTGATTCTTTAAGTATTTGAAGACAGCATGACAGTATCACTCATGTGTTGATGGCACTATACTCTGATGTGTGTGCTAGTGTAGAATTACTTGAACCATTCTGTGCAGCACACCTATTCTCCACAGCAGAGTTACAAAACTAGCAGAAATTAAGACTGGCTCATTGGGGATTAGAAATCAGAAAATGGGGGAGATCACACGTATCATGAAACTGCAGAACAAGGAGAATCAAAGAGAGTAAATATTACTAAAAGTCAAGACAGAAGGAAAATATGCTGTAAGCATTGCCATTATTTCACTAGAAGGCAAGTAAATAAAAATGGCGCAGCTTATAACAGCATATATTCATGTCATGTTCCATTTTCAGTTGTAAAACTGATAATTTTATAGTAGATTAATTGAATATACTGGACGGCTTTTGCATTGTTTCAGGTGATATTTCAGCAATAAATATTTGGCAGCAGTGCAGCCTGATAAATGGGAAAAAGAAAAAAGTGAGATGGATGACTTAGGTGAGAGAACAGGGACGAAGTGAGAGACTAGCTTGAAATGGAGGGAGAGACAGACTTTCTTTGAGATTGAATAGAGACAGACCATCTTACCAACCAGAGGTGTTGTTGGAGAAATGTGTTTTGAGATCAGCAAGGGAGGAGGCTGCGTTGTATTTGGTCTGAGGAATGATGTGTTAATGTCAGAGAGTATCTAGCTAGAAGTGACAAGAATGTAATTCAATTTAACATAATTATGGAAGGAGGCCAGAAAATATCAAAGGTAGAAAAGTGCATCTGGGGAAGAGCCAATTTCAGGGATCTCTGAGTAAAGTGGATTGGGACAAAAAACAAATTCAGGGTAAAGTAGCAAATGAACAATGAAAGAATGGTTCAGGAAAGGAAAATTCAGAGACAAACTATATTCCTTTGAATTGAAAGGAGAGAACATCCAAAGCTAATGTTGCCTAAAAGACAAAAGCAATAAAAATTAAGACACTGAACGAGGGCTTATGACAAATGTCAGAAGTGCGATTCAGTTAATAACCTGGAGGATTTATAAAGATACTGGAGAGAACTGAAACAAAATGTGGGAGGCAAAGAGATATTACAAGAAAAGGTGAGCAACATAATTGAATTGAACCTTAAATCAACTGGTAAACATGAAAAATATAAGCAGTTTTCTAGAGAAAATGCTAGGCTGATTAATGACCCAGAGAGAAATCTTAATGTCGAAGAGAAGCTCATGGCAAAAACATTAAGTGACTACCTTGGTATCTGCCTTCAAAAAGGAAGTGTATAATTTGAAGTTTGCACTAAGTGTGGAGAGAGAAGCTATGGATGGGATAATAATAAAGAAGACATAATGAAAAGACAAGCATTACAGAATGTTAGCAAGTTTACCTAGAACAGATGAACTACCTCGTTATAGGTGAAAAAGCCAAAAGCAGAAATAGTTGAGGTATTGATCACGATTTTTAATTCTCATTGGATTATACATCGAACGGGAAGCAATAAATAACAGGGTAGTCGGCTGAAATCTCAAAGTAAGGAAGTTACTGGAAACCATAAATGGGGAAGAAATAAACTTTCATTTGTAAAGCTATGAGTTAATCAAGGAGAATCAACATGGCTTTGTTAAGAATCATTCCTGGCTAACATAATTGAATTCTTTGATTATTAAGCTCGTTAAGAAGATGGAAGCACATGGTGTTAAAGTGGCACTATTGATACAAAATCGACTGAGGGACGGAAAGCAAAGGGTGGATGTTTTTCAGTTTTAGAATTGATTTGTAGCTGTGTTCGTCCAAAGCAATATTTTGGATTCATTAGTTATTTTTCATTTTCTCTGAATGAACTAGGCACAGGTATGTGGGTAGCTTTATAAAGATTGTTAAGTTTACATGAAATGCCGAAGTAGCAGGTAGTGATGAAGATAGTTAGGGTCTTGAGGATGCTCCAGACAAAGCAGACATGTAAATCCTTAAGGTAGCAGGGCAGGTTGATAATGTGGTTCAAAAGCACATGGAGTTACTTCAGTATATTAAATATGTAGAAAGATCAAGCTAGAACTGGGTAAACACATATGTGTTACACTTCAGAAAAAAAAAGGCATTTGAAACAATGCCGAGGAGATTTAACTGGGTGGAGAATTTCTGTTATGTAGGGAGATTGATAAAGTTAAAATTGTTCTCTTGAAGCAAAGGAATTTAAGAGATGACCTAATATCGACTTTTCAAGATGATGAGCAGTTTTGATATTGCAGATTGGCAAAAAAATTCTTCTGATTAGTAGCTCAACAAAATCACAAGGAAACCCAATCTAGAAGGAGATGAGATTTGCTTTCACTCAGAGAGTTGTCAGGGTTAGGGTTAGGGTTAGGGAGAGAAACATTGTGGATGAGTAATTCTGGTTCTGCTGGGAGTGGGAAGGATAAACAATCCTTTGTTATAAATAGCAGACACACTGACTCACTGGGAATAAGTGCTACAGAAGGCTGTTTGTGGTTAAATTTTTTGATGAGGGAAGAGCAACATAATTCACCTATTGCGTTCTTGCCTCAATTATCAAATGAACAAATTTAGGAACTTATGTTTCAAACTGGTATGGCACTGAGTTACAAATGATTCCCAGTTCAATCTTTAGTTTGTGAACAGGTTGTATTCGGGGCACTGCTATTTTCATTAGTGTTTCAAGGCTCTAACAAGATTCCCACTGCTGATCACTGCAAAAGGAATCAGTTATAACACTATTAGAATAGTATTCTGTCACTTGCACTATGACCATGTGGGGAGGGAGAACAAAGTTTGAATTTAAGAGAGAGCAGATATTACCAATCCTTCCCCCATTTCAGACAATAAGGAGTCTACATTTAGACAGTAGACAATAGGTGCAGGAGTAGGCCATTCAGCCCTTCGAGCCTGCACCATCATTCAATATGATCATGGCTGATCATTCCTAATCAGTATCCGCTTCCTGACTTATCTCCATAACCCTTGATTCCACTATCTTTGAGAGCTCTATCCAAATCTTTCTTAAATGAATCCAGAGACTGGGCCTCCACTGCCCTCTGGGGCAGAGCATTCCACACAGCCACCACTCTCTGGGTGAAGAAGTTTCTCCTCATCTCTGTCCTAAATGGTCTATCCCGTATTTTTAAGCTATTTTTATTTTTATTTGTCTTCACTGAGCTGTTCCTATTTACATACATGTAGAAACTCTTATCGCCTGTTTTTGTATTCCTTACGAGTTTCCTATTATACTGTATTATCCCCTCTTCACCAAAGTCTTGGTTACTGAATTCTAAACTGCTCCCAATCATCAGACTTGCTACTTTTTCTAACAACTTTATATGGATCCTGTTTGGATACTAGCCTTAATTTATGATAATTATAGTTGGGCCACTTTTCCTGTTGTGGTCTTTCACACAAAAGAACTGTAAAACTGCTGCAATACATGTATTCATTCCTTAAATATTAGCATTGCCTATCCACTGCCGTGCTTTTTAATTAAGTCTATCATAGCCAGTTAACTACTCGTGAGTTTCCTTTGTTTAGAGTTAGGGTCCTAATTTGGATTGAACTACTTCATTTTCTATCCCAATGAAGCGATCTATCTCATTATGGTCACTTTTTCCTAAAGTCACTCTCAGACAAGATTGTTAATTAAACCCTTCTCATTGCACAAAATCAATCTGGGATAGTCTGTTCCTGAGTTGGTTCTGCAATGTACTAGTCTAAAAAAAACCATCTTCTATGCACTCTAGCACCTGCTCCTGGACATAAGGTCCTGGAATTCATCTGCTGCAGGAGCCACCTATAAAAAAAACTCTCACTAATGTTTTTCACCCCTTGTTGCCTCATAGCTCTCCCCAGGCTAATGCCATATTGAGAATTTCTGCAGCAGTATCCCTTCTCAGTATTGCACAGATTCTATCATTCACCAACAATGCAACCCCGCCTTTTTGTCAGTCCTTTCTAAAGATTAAATGCCTTTGAATGTTCAGTTCCCAACCTTGGTCTCCCTGCAGCTTCCTCGTTTCCCCTACCCCCACATTATCCCAGCCCCAAGCCTCCAACTCTGCACCGCCCTCCTGACCTGTCCATAACCTTTCCCATCGATCCGCTCTTCGCCCCCCCCCGACCTATCACCTCTCCCTCACCTTCAACAACCTATTGCATTCTCAGCTACCATCTCCCTCACACCAATCCCCAAACAACCCCTCCCATTTATCTCTCAGCTCCTTGGCCCACAAGCCTCATTCCTGATGAAGGGCTTTTGCCTGAAACATCAATTCTCCTGCTCCTTGGATGCTGCCTGACCAGCTGTGCTTTTCTGGCACCAGACTCTCAACTCTGATCTCCAGCATCTGCAGTACTCACTTTCTTCTCCCTGCAGCGATAGTTCTGTAATCACGACCATATCATAACTTTATTTTAACTATTAAGGCTGCTTCCAGCAGGGCAGCTTTTTAAAAAAAGTTGATTGGTTTGCCCCTTAGGAGAATAAAAGCATAAACATCTTAAGAAGGAGGAGACCATTGTCCCTCTTGCTTCTGTTGATTAAAGGTTTGGGTTTTGGATTGTACTGTAGTGATCAATGCCCCAGAGTATATGCCCAGCAAGATTTGGCTTAGTTATGATAGCCTGTCTGTTTAAAGGGTTTTCCAAAATAGATTGTCCTGCTTTTGTCACTTTGTGCCCATGGTGGGGGAATCCAGAATTAGTGGGCATAGGTTTAGGGTGAGAGGGGAAAGATATAAAAGAGACCTAAGGGGCTACTTTTTCACGCAGAGGGTGGCATGTGTATGGACTGAGCCACCAGTGGAAGTGGTGGCGGCTAGTGCATCTAAATGGGTATATGAATAGGAAGAGTTTTAGGGATATGGGCTGGATACTGGCAGGTGGGTGTAGATTGGGTTGGGATATCACGTCGGCATGGGCAAGTTGGACCGAAGGGTCTGTTTCTGTGCTGTACATCTCAATGACTCTATAAGCATCCTGTATTACAACATTTTGATACTAAGAGTGCCCAGTGTCTCTAAAATATGCATCTTAAAGTGTAACTGAAGAAATGTTGGATATGGAAACGAACACTTTAAAAATATATTTTTGTTTCTGACTTCCAGCACCCACAGTTCTTTGGGTTTTTTATTCAACTTTAAAATAAATGCTGATTATTAATTAGATAGTGGGGTGATACCTCATGTTGCATCAAGAATGAGTTTAGCAAGTTGTGATGAGGCAAATATTTAGGTGACCTTTCTTATTACTTAGGGCAGAATGTTTCCCCTTCCCCGATACAGTGTGAACAATGGTGAGAAAGCTTGGGAAAAAAACAGCGAGAATGAAAGAATCAGACACTCAACGTTGACAAAGGATTTTACGATTTTTTTTCCTTAAAGCTTTAAATGGCAACTTCCGGATCTCACCGTTGAGTTGAGACCACCTTATTTCCATACATTTGCACCTCATTATTAACCCAACTGTTGGAGAAGCTCAGTAGGTCTGGCAGCATCTGTGGAGAGAGAAACAGAATTGATGTTTCGAGTCTGGTATGTCTCTGCTTCAGCGCTGACAGGTGCTGGGAATCACCAGCTTGGCCTTATTTATACGCCACTTTCAATTTTCCTCTCCTCTCCTGAAGAAACTGGACAGCACAAATCCCTGACCAGCAAGTCAGAGTACATATCCGGTGGCTTCAGCTTGCTGACTGCTTGTCTCGAGCCAAAAAAAAAACTGCAGTTGCTGGATTCCCAACGTAGACAAGCAGGAGGCTGGAAGAACACAGCAAGCCAGACAGCATCAGGAAGTGGAGAAGTCAACATTTGATGCTGCCTGGCTTGTTGGGTTCTTCCAGCCAACTGCGTGTCTCAGCCATTATCCAACTGTACCTTCCCCACAAGGTCTGAGGTAGCTGCATAGCCACCATCCACCTCAACATGACAGCAGCAAGCCATCAGTCTCAGCACAAAATCCTGCTCTCTGACCAACTTGCACTCCACTTCAGTACTTCGGGTCTGCTGTTGGAGCACAGGGACACCTACAACTTGTATCTCACTTTGCACAAAGAGACACACACTTATCTTATTCGTCCGTACAGGATGCATCTTATGACTCTTAGCTTACTTCCTTAGTACTGACTCAGTTTCTGCTCACTTGAAAATTGCCGGCCTCTGTGTCTCAGTTTATTCTTTTCATTCAGAGGGAGAGGCAAACAGCATGTCAAGTGAGGAGCACTGAGCATTTAACTGGGTGGGCATGTTGCTGTTTGGCATTGGGACTACATGAGTGTCACACCTTCAGAATGTACCACACTCTGTGTGCTTCCAGCAAATGGTTATGTTAAAACTCAAAGGAGAACTGTCCTTAGGGGAATCATTGACCATTTTCCTGCACTGCTGTATCATTCCATTTATCATGGAACATAGCACTGACCATCAGAATCCCAGCACTATGTCACAAAGGCATGGCTTCCTGTGTCAGTCAGCTGGATAAAGAACTGCCTTTCTCTCCAATCCTCAGGAACCAATCCCTCCAAATCCCTGTCTGTGAAGTTTCCTTGCTTTTCTGGGCAGGGTCCTCAGGGCTAATGATAGAGCACCACAGCATGAGGGCCAGTTCCTCTCTACAGCATCTGAAGTATTATGCAGCTGGGCTTTAGACCTGGCATGTGCAGCATGGACACCCTGAAGATCCCGGCAATGTCAAGTGCTTCTGCCAGTCTGGCCAAGTGACACCCCCAAGAAAGTGCCAAAGAGTTTGGTTGCAAAATTAACGTGATAAAGAGCAGAAGATTGCTTGAGAAAAGTTGTTGTGAGCCCTGGTGAAATCAGATGCTTTAAATGTCACTCACATTAAACTGGAAACAGGAACGTTCTGCCCTGAGTTCATAGAATCCCTACAGTGTGGAAACAGGCCCTTGGGCCCAACTAACACTATAGACAATTTAGCATGACCAATTCACCCTAACCTGCACATCTCTGGATTGTGGGAGGAAACTGGAGCACCCAGAGAAAACCCACGCAGACACTGGGAGAATGTGCAAACTCCACACAGGCAGCCTGGAATCGAACCTGGGTCCCTAGTGGTGTGAGACAGCAGTGCTAACCCCTGAGCCACCATGACCTTTGATAACACTGTCACTGGAAGGGTATTGCTGAGTTTTAAAACCTGAAAAATGTAACACTGCAATTTCAGTCTGTACCTTTTGTGCAGCCTTAAGTCAGGCTGATCTTGCTGAGAAGGAAGATTGTTAACAAAGTGCTGTCAGGTTATGAGCATCTCCCTTAAGGAGTTCTGGATCATAAACTGTTTCATTCTGAGTTAAAAATCACACAACACCAGGTTATAGTCCTACAGATTTATTTGGAAGCACCAGCTTTCGGAGCGCGGCTCCTTCATCAGGTGGTTGTGGCAACTCCGAAAGCTAGTGCTTCCAATTAAACCTGTTGGACTCTAACCTGGTGTTATGTGATTTTTAGTTTTGTACACCCCAGTCCAACACCGGCACCTCTACATTATGTTTCATTCCTGGATGCAAATTTGTACCTGGCATCCATGACTTGTATTCACCAGTGAAAGTAGGGACTTACTGCTTCCCTGTTCTGGAATCAGTATTTATCTATATTTATCCATATTTTCCGTATTTATCCATGTTTATCTATCATTTTCTAGATGGCTGGAACTCTGGTTCATTTTTTGTTTCTTTTAGCCCATAAATCAATTCCAGCCCTTCAACTGCTTATTTTTTAGATATTAGAATCCCTACAGCGTGGAAACAGACCCTTCGGCCCAACAGGTTCATTCTGACCCTCCAAAGAGTAACCCTCTCAGACATATTCCCCTATCCTATATTTGCCCCTGACTAATGCACCTAACCTAAACATCCCTATGGGCAATTTAGCATGGCCAATTCATCTTTGGACTGTGGGAGGAAACTGGAGGGCCCAGTGGAAACCCACGCAGACACGGGGAGAATGTGTAAACTCCACACAGACAGTCACCCAAGGCTGAAACCTGGGTCCCTAGCACTGTGAGGCAGCAGTGCGAACCACTGAACCACCGTGCTGCCACCATGTCAATAAAGTAAATATGACCAAAAAAAATTAGTAGAATCCGTGAAGAGATTTACAGAATAACAAGGCAAGTAGGGTTACGAGGCCACATTTTAGTCCATTCATCCCAAAAGATCCTCCAATTCCCTGGTTCCTTTGCCAAGAATTGACTATAGTGCTGCAGGTTCTTGGTGAGTTGCTACCCAGACAGAGTAAAAAGTACTTGTGTTTCTGAACAGGTATTCAGATTGTGTAGGTATGGATTCTTGTTGCGTCTGAGCTGTTAGCCCAGATTGAGGAGCCGTTTTCAGCTTTGTTATCCTCGACTCAATGCAGCCGATACTCGTGTTCTATTTGTGAGACCTTGCTGTGCACAAATTGGCTGCCATTCCTCCCAGATGACAGCAGTTACAGTTCAAAATGCCACTTCTGCTGTCAAACACTATGGAATGTCCTGCGGTTGTGACAAGTGCTAAAAAATACAAATCTTTCCTTTCATAACTTCCCATGGTTTCCAGCTAAATAACTTAAACCCTTCACAACCCAGATGGCCTCCTTCTTCAAGGACCGCAGATTCCCCCCAGACGTGATCGACGATGCCCTCCACCGCATCTCCTCCACTTCCCGCTCCTCCGCCCTTGAGCCCCGCTCCTCCAACCGCCACCAAGACAGAACCCCACTGGTTCTCACCTACCACCCCACCAACCTGCGCATACAACGTATTATCCGCCGCCATTTCCGCCACCTCCAAACGGACCCCACCACCAAGGATATATTTCCCTCCCCTCCCCTATCAGCGTTCCGCAAGGACCACTCCCTTCGTGACTCCCTTGTCAGATCCACACCCCCCACCAACCCAACCTCCACCCCCGGCACCTTCCCCTGCAACCGCAGGAAATGTAAAACTTGCGCCCACACCTCCACACTCACTTCCCTCCAAGGCCCCAAGGGATCCTTCCATATCCGCCACAAGTTCACCTGTACCTCCACACACATCATCTATTGCATCCGCTGCACCCGATGTGGCCTCCTCTATATTGGTGAGACAGGCCGCTTACTTGCGGAACGCTTCAGAGAACACCTCTGGGCCGCCCGAACCAACCAACCCAATCACCCCGTGGCTCAACACTTTAACTCCCCCTCCCACTCCACCGAGGACATGCAGGTCCTTGGACTCCTCCACCGGCAGAACACAACTACACGACGGCTGGAGGAGGAGCGCCTCATCTTCCACCTGGGAACCCTCCAACCACAAGGTATGAATTCAGATTTCTCCAGCTTCCTCATTTCCCCTCCCCCCACCTTGTCTCAGTCGGTTCCCTCAACTCAGCACCGCCCTCCTAACCTGCAATCCTCTTCCTGACCTCTCCGCCCCCACCCCACTCCGGCCTATCACCCTCACCTTGACCTCCTTCCACCTATCCCACCTCCATCGCCCCTCCCCCTAGTCCCTCCTCCCTACCTTTTATCTCAGCCGGCTTGGCTCTCTCTCTCTTATTCCTGATGAAGGGCTTATGCTCGAAACGTCGAATTCTCTATTCCTGAGATGCTGCCTAACCTGCTGTGCTTTGACCAGCAACACATTTTCAGCTGTGATCTCCAGCATCTGCAGACCTCATTTTTTACTCGAAATCTCATGCACTGTTAATTTTCTTAAAGTGCCGTTTGGGTTACCATGTTAATTATCCAGAAAATGATTTTAGATTAAGTGTGGATTATATTCAGACAGGTAATAAATAAGTTCTTTTTAAGTGTTGCACTTACTGATGCATATTTAAAAGATACCTGTTTCGCTTTCCATATTATTATTCCTCTAGTTAATGCATCTAAATAAATCTCTCAAAATATATTAACCATATGCAACACTGAGATTTCCATCTGTGAGTGCATTTTTAAGAGAAAACTCGAAAGTATTTCCAGTATTTACTAATTGGAATGTGACCTGTGAAACCAGAGAAGACTTAACTTCAAGTCACTTTGTCTGATGAAAACAGCAACACTCGACTTAAGTTAAGACTTCCCAGAAATTCATGAGAAAGAAATGTCAAATAAAATGACATTATAGTTAAAATAATCATCAATTCTGCGTAATTATTTGATTGTTAGAAGAGATCGCTTAATCTACAAGGAGAGTTGTGGTAACACTATCATTTAATTGTCTTGGTCAAATAGTTAGAACTAAAAATCTAATCAATCTTGGATGTTTGAATTTGCTGACAGAAGTTTTTGTTGTCAGGTGGAGGTGTCATAGCCATATTATGAAGTTACATCTAATAATGTTTCTGTGTGCTTTCCTATGATAACAGATTATTTGAAAGTGTAGTGGGTTCTAGATGCTTTTCTATTGTTATATGTACGGGCTACATTCATCAAAGTCACTTATCCCCAATTGAGTAAAATCTGAGCAAACAAAATTTAATTCTGCAGTGTTACTGCATTTCAGAAGATGAAAACTTGTCGTGGGAAGGTAGTTGGAAGAATCACAAACCTGGCAAATTGTGAATATGAAAGCTTTAAAGAGGAGAGGCCATTTCCTTCTGCACCAGAGAATCCACCTCTCTGAAGCAGTCCTCACGAAATGAGAATAAGAGAAAGCACAGTACGAACAGTGCAGAACTGAGGGGGTGCTGCATTTTCAGAGGTGCCACCTTTCCGATGTTAAATTGAGCCCTTCTCTGCCCTTGCAGCTAGATGTCAATGATTCCAGAGCACTATTTGAAGAAGAGCAGGGGAGTTCTCCTGGTGGCCTGATCAGCATTTATTCCACATCCAACATGTGTCCCAGCTAATCTAGGCGTGTCTTCCATTGCTGTGTGTGTGACTGTGCACTGATTGGCTGCCAGCAAAGCACTTAATCAACTTTGAAGCACTTTGCTATATCCTGATGTCCTGAAGGGCACGATATAAATCCCAAGTTTATTCTTTTTGTCATCTTCCTCTTACTTATTTCTTTTTTGGCAGAATGCAAAATTTGATCAAAGATATTTGTCAGTATATGCTGAAGTGTCGCAGTGATAGAAGCTACAGTTGGCTCTGGATTTTGCATTAGAAGCGCAAAGGGATAATCATACACTGTCTCATTCTTTTCGCTTGTAAATCTCCTTGCATTTTAAGATGCATTCATCTTCCATTTGTAGTGCTCCCTTTGCCCTGGATCTTTCAGGTGTCTGACACTGTTAATTCGAAAAGATCAGTGAGGGAGGGTAGTGTGATTTCACTGGGTAAGTCTGACATAGTGTATCCATCGTCCCTGGCACTCTGAGCAATGCTTTCTGTGGTTGGCTGCAGACAGCTGTCTGTTTTGCTGCTATAAACAGGAGAAACATCTGTATCAGTCATACAGACAGAAGTCTGCAGTCAAATGTAGAGTATCTTCTTCAGATGCAGAGATCAAGGTTACAAAAATTATCAAAGTAAATATTGGGCTAACCCCGATCAAGTAACTTCTAAGCTACCTACATATTCATTGATTCAATGGCTATATTGAAGTATTCGTACAGCTTTAGGAGTAATTTCTTAATATTTAAAAGTCGGCTGCTAATAACTGTGATTTATTGGACACTGTAAGGGATATTCCGCAATGCCTTGTTTGGCCTGTGACATTTGACTATTTCTTGTCTTGTTCAGTTTGGCTAAGAAAAAGAAGGAAGCATATGTCAGGTATAGACAGGATAGATCGAGTGAATCCTCAGAAGATATAAAGGAAGTAGGAGTACACTTAAGAAGGAAATCAGGAGGACAAAAAGGGGACATGAGATAGCTTTGGCAAATAGAATTAAGGCAAATCCAAAGGGTTTTTACAAATATATTAAGGACAAAAGGGTAACGAGGGAGAGAATAGGACCCCTCAAAGATCAGCAAGGTGGCCTTTGTGCGGAGCCACAGAAAATGGGGGATTTACTAAATGAGTATTTTGCATCAGTATTTACTGTGGAAAAGGATATGGAAGATATAGACTGTAGGGAAATAGATGGTGACATCTTGCAAAATGTCCAGATTACAGAGGAGGAAGTGCTGGATGTCTTGAAACAGGTAAAGGTGGATAAATCCCCAGGACCTGATCAGGTGTACCTGAGAACTCTGTGGGAAGCTAGAGAAGTGATTGCTGGGCCTCTTGCTGAGATATTTGTATCATCGATAGTCACAGGTGAGGTGCCAGAGACTGGAGGTTGGCAAATGTGGTGCCACTGTTTAAGAAGGGTGGCAAGGACAAGTCAGGGAACTATAGACCAGTGAACCTGATGTCGGTGGTGGGCAAGTTGTTGGAGGGATTCCTGAGGGACAAGATGTACATGTATTTGGAAAGGCAAGGACTGATTAGAGATGGTCAACATGGCTTTGTGCGTGGGAAATCATGTCTCACAAACTTGATTAAGTTTTTTGAAGAAGTAACAAAGTAGATTGATGAGGGCAGAGCAGTAGATGTGATCTATATGGACTTCTGTAAGGTGTTCGACATGGTTCCCCATGGGAGACTGATTAGCAAGGTTAGATCTCATGGAATACAGGGAGAACTAGCCATTTTGATAAAGAACTGGCTCAAAGGGAGAAGACCTTGGTGGTGAAGGATTGTTTTTCAGACTGGAGGCCAGTGACTAGTGGAGTGCTGCAAGGATCTCGGTGTTCAGTCCTCTACTTTTTGTCATTTACATAAATAATTTGGATGCAAGCATAAGAGGTATATTTAGTAAGTTTGCAGATGACACCAAAATTGGAGGTGTAGTGGACAGTGAAGAGGGTTACCTCAGATTACAACAGGATCTGGACCAGATGGGCCAGTGGGCTGAGAAGTGGCAGATGGAGTTTAATTCAGATAAATGCGAGGTGCTGCATTTTGGTAAAGCAAATCTTAGCAGGACTTATTCACTTAATGGTAAGGTCTGAGAGAGTGTTGCTGAACAAAGAGACCTTGGAGTGCAGGTTCATAGCTCCTTGAAAGTCAAGTCACAGGTTAATAGGATAGTGAAGAAGGTGTTTGGTATGCTTTCCTTTATTGGTCAGAGTATTGAGTACAGGAGTTGGGAGGTCATGTTGCGGCTGTGCAAGACATTGGTTAGGCCACTGTTGGAATATTGCATGTAATTCTGGTCTCCTTCCTATTGGAAAGATGTTGTGAAACTTGAAAGGGTTCAGAACAGATTTACAAGGATGTTGCCAGAGTTGGAGGATTTGATCTATAGGGAGAGGCTGAACAGGCTGGGGCTGTTTTCCCTGGAGTGTCGGAGGCTGAGGGGTGACCTTATAGAGGTTTACAAAATTATGAGGGGCATGGATAGGATAAATAGGCAAAGTCTTTTCCCTGGAGTCGGGGAGTCCAGAACTAGAGGGCATAGGTTTAGGGTGAGAGGGGAAAGATACAAAAGAGACCACGGGGCAACTTTTTCACGCAGAGGGTGGTACGTAAATGGAATGAGCTGCCAGAGGTGGTGGTGGAGGCTGGTACAATTGCAACATTTAAGAGGCATTTGGATGGGTATATGATTAGGAAGGGTTTGGAAGGATATGGGCCAGGTGCTGGCAGGTGGGACTAGATTGGGTTGGGGTATCTGGTCGGCGTGGACAGGTTGGACCGAAGGGTCTGTTTCTATGATTCTATGACTCTATGACTAAGTTAGCAATATATGTTCTCTCCCTTCTCTCCATTATCCCATCCAGTCCCTCACTCCCAGCACTAGAGGAACATGCAACTACCTTCTTCTGCTAGCCTCCTGGCCTCTGGCATGGTCAGGATATAATGCCTTGGCCATTGCAATATTAACTGTTAAGTGACTCCACCATATGTAGTTCACCGTCTGGTGATAGTGTAGGACTCAATGTGATACCAGTATATCAGCACAGAAATCCCACCCAGCAGTGAACATGTGAGTGAAGTCTAGCAAGTTTGGCTTCGAAAGACATTGGAAGTAATATTGAAAGAAGAGCACACATGCAAGAAATAGTTGTAGTTATCTCATTTTATCAGATTTCCAAAAGCAAGCTTGTTTTAGCAATTCTTTTCCTCAGCTCTCCCAGCCTCAGTGAGCAAATAATTTATCATGAGAGCTATTCTTGGTGCAACTATCAGAAAACATGACAGGACAGGAACAGAAGGAGCAAACTGACCTGTCATAAGAAGCGCCAGTTTGTTAACTGCTGATGAGGTGGAATTTTGGTGAAGATGCTGCCCAAATTCAGATTTATGCAGCTTGTATTGTCCATGTGCACTAACAAGGAGTCGAACCTGATGCTGTCCCAGGGGCAGGTTGGCAGGGGAATGGGCACACACAATTGGTCTAAAACCGTGAGCACCTTTCCCAGTGCCGACTGTCCTGCCCTCACTGCAGCCTCATGAACGGAAGGGAAGATGTTGAGTGATCACCTGCCTTGAAGCCAGTCAAGGTCAGATAGAAGCAAATTAACAGCTGTGAAGGATCTGTCCCTAGCTAGCAGTAATTTTCTTGTGACTGGTCAGAGGTCAGAACAAAAAAGTGAAACCTACCAAACCCCACTCCTCAAGCTATTGGCAGCAAAGCAGATGGGGTCTTCCTTCAGAGGCCCCCAGCTCACTGGCACTCGCCTACCCCCGATCCTTCAGGTTTCCCAATTCCCTCCTTGCCCTCCCTAGACCTTTCTAGTTTGGCCTTTCTGCAAACCATACCAGCCCTCCTTCCCACCTGTCTCCAGTACAGACCTCCACTGGGGACAACTACATTCATTACAGCAGCATCCACCAGTTTCAAGCTGTGATGAATCAGAACATGTCATGTAGGTAAAGGAGGTGGGCAGGGAGGGAGAGGAACCTAAGGGCAGGAGAAAATTTATACCTTGGGGTTTGGGGGTTGTTGGGCGGGGAGGGGTCTCTCTCGGATCCAGAGGAATTGTGATGGAAGAGCCCAGACACCTTGCTGTAAGCTCACTACTGACCAGTGCAAGGAAATGTGCTGGGCTGGCTCCCTGTCATGGGCCCCTCCCATTGTGGGTTTAATCCAGACAATGGTGGGATAAATCCCTCAATTAGGCTTTAATTGCTCACTTAAGGGCTTCAGTTCACCTACAGATGGGCCCTGAACCCAGGCCTTCTGGTTCACAGGTAGGGATGTGACCACAGTGTCACAAGTGTCCTTGAAGATACTGCTATATGGTATCAATGCATGAAATAGACAGAATAAGCCTCTACCCATTCTCACTGCTCCAAGAATCAATTTAATACATGGCTCCCAGTAAGGGTATAGAACATATTAAAATGATTTGAACAAACTGATAGCATCCACCTGACTTATGTCAACCTTTTCCAAGATGTGTCCGATCTACAAAATGCAAGGCAAATCCATTTCTGGTCAGGTACGACTCTATCAGTCTGAACTCAATCTGAAATCCTCATCAGTCCTATCAGATGGAACTGACTCACCAACAACTTACCATTGCAGCATTTGGGTATGCTCACAATTAAATAGCATTTAACATTACTCCCAGTGACCATCTCCAACAAGAGAAAGTCCAACCACCTGCTTTGAAGCTTTGGTAACGTTATGGGTGGCAATTTCCTCTGTTATTATGTTGGTTGTCGCCATGGACCAGTGGTTCAACTGAACCAGCCACATAAATGCCATGGCGATTAAAATGGGTGGGAACCTTAGACTTGCTTTTTTGTGGTGAAGGTTCCCGAAGTTTCACCTTCATCCACAAGGCAGCGTGGTTGAAAACTTTCCACTTGACTGGATGAGTGCATGAGCAACGCCATTGGAGAAGCTGAACACCATTCAGGCCAAAGCAGTCTACTTGATTGGCACCCTATTCACCATTTTAAAAATTCTGTCCACCAAGGATGGACCACAACCACAGTGTGCTATCTCTATGATACCCTGGAGACTTCCGCAAAAGCACCGGGCACCACCAAGAAGGACAAGAACAACGAGGGCATGTAATCATCTCTATCTCCAAGTTACACACGCATCTGACTTGGATGATTTCCCTGTTCCTTCATAATCAATGGGTCATGATCCTCAAGCTCCTGATCTAACATTGCCTTCACCACAAGGACTGCATCAGTTCATAAGGAAAGTTCAGTTGTACTCTTCAACTAGGGATGGTCAATAAATGGGAAACACCAACTTCCTCATCAGTCCTGAGAATAAATAAAAATCAAGTTCACAAATATCCAACTTTTAGTTTTATGTTTTGATTGCTGAACTGAGTGTTAAGGTATAAACTATCCAATCAGATCACCTGACTACAGGAATCATTGTTAAAGGCTGATTGCTCTGGAGTTGATAGCAATGGCTTCCAACTCAAGTGGTATGGAGATAGGATATGGAGTGGCATTGTGTTAGATCAGCTATAATCTAATTGAACGGTGGAATATACTGAAGGGGCTGAATGTCTTGCTTCCATTCAAATGATCCTGTTTTGTGGACAGTTTGGAGCTGAGGAGGGACCTCATGGACATTTGGAAGTTTATGAGTGACACAGGCCGGGTGGATAGAAAGCAACTGCTCCCTTAGTTCAAGACTCAATAACACTATTAATGTGAAAAGCAGGAGGTTTGGGGGGACCTGAGGAAAAGCTGTTTCGCCCAGAGGGTGATAGGAGTCTGGAATACTCTACCTGAAAGACACATAGAGATGGCTAACCTCACAACCTTTCAAAAGTACTTAGGTGAGCACTTGAAGGTTATGGGCCCAGTGCCGGAAAGTAGGACTGATGTAGCTATAGTGTATTTTTGATGTAGGTATAGTACAAACTCAATGGGCTGAACGGTCTCTTCTGAATTGTATGATTCTGTGATTCTAAAGCTCTGTGTGAACTCATTTGGAGTTAAGGCAGATTAGGGTCAACAGTTTCTTCTCTTGAGGATTACCTACTGTTTAAGTAAATGCAATTATGTATTCACCACTAACTAATCTGTAGAAGAGTCGCTAAAAGTACAAATAAGATCAAATTGGGAAGAGTGGTTGGATCAAATTGAGGCCTTTCTCAATCTGTGCTTTCACAATGTCCTGTCTTTCCAGTGGTGCAGAGACGTGAGGTGAAAGGAATGACTAAGCAGTTCCTTTTATTTTTCTGATGCACAGTTCTTACTCTTTCTTTCAAGTTGCTGGTATGAGATGACTTTGACATGGCATCCATACAGAAACTGCCATGTAGCAAAATTAAATTGGCCAGTTTGAGGAGATTTTGACCTTTGATTAGTAATGCAGTCTGGGGATAGTCAGACAGCTGGAGATTCTTACCATCTTCAATGTTAGTGCAGTACCACGGACAGATTAGACCATGTTGGTGGAAGACCCAAGCGGCCAGATGTGCATTACATTTGCTCCCAGCCAATTCCAAGACCTCTGCCTACTTTCTGGCTGCAACTTCTAAATTTTAAGTACAAGAATAATCTTCTCCTTCTGCCATCCCACAAGTAGCCAGACCCAGTCACTGGGGCAGGTAACCAAGACAAATAGGGGCCATTTACATTCCCAAAGCAGCTTCCGCAGCGCGGGTGGGAATACTGCTGGGGCCTACCTGCAAATGAAGATTAAAATTCGTCCCAGGTTCAGTGACTTGTCAAGACGAGTGGAGGTTCAGCCGTGCTGTAAGTACTGCAGCATAAATTGTCAGAGTAAATTGTCAGCTAATCTCCTGAAACAATTTGAAGCTATGATGACATGTTGCAGAGATTACTTGCTGCACCATGCGATGGGATATCGCACTGACTGTATCACAGTACAACCAGACCTGAATCTATCATACTATATTGGGAAAAGAAAGGCTGAAGCTGAATACAATTACTGCACATTTGCATTATAGCATTACTGGAGCACTCTTGGGTTATCAATCCCACTTTCAAGTGTGATTGAGTGCATCTTAGTCCACCTGCCGTGTATATTGTAATCCTTTGAAACATAAGAGTGAGTGGTGACTCCTGTAACATATTCTAGTGAATCATTAGGCTGCGCTTATATCATGAAAAGCAGTTGTGATGCCTTCTTTAAGTATTTGACTTTTTTTTCCTTGACTGAAAATGCTGTATATCCTTGCTTTACAGAAATAGCCTGTCATCCTTAAAATTTCACGAAAGAATTGCTCAAATCCTCCCAGTACAGTTTGTTTCAGGTTTGTGATCAGTGTAAAATGTAGATGCCAAGGGCTGCAAGGAGGCGAGGTGTGGTATTGTCAAAGCACTCACGGCTTTTGTTGTTGTTTATTTGGCACCAACAAGAACCTGCCAAACAATTGCTTGTTAAAATGCTATTTGTGCTGGGAAGTCAAACTGGCAGATGGAAATTACGCAACCAGGAGACACAGAAGAAAGAGAGTGACTGCGAGAGTTAAACGAAAGAAAAAGGCAAATGACAAACAAAAGAAGGAGATGGAGGAAAATTAAGGGAGAAAAGGAAGTCAGAAAGAAGCAAATGAGATGGTGAAAAGCTAGAAGCAATAGAGACAGAAAGGCACATGCATGAAGATTCAAATTGCAGAGCCATTTGTCTTACACAGAAATGTTCAGTGACGGTCTGAGAATGTAACAGTAACCAGCTGAGGCCTCACATGCTCCATTTTGAAGAATGACAAGATAAATGGTCGCTGGGGATTGTATTGCTGACTAACATCGTAGCCTTTACCTGGTTATAGAAAATGGGACTTTATGACATAAATTAATAATATTTAGGTTTTGAAAGGACCTTAATGTTCTTTCCTGCAGTGTCTGTATTGTGAACGATTGGGTGATAGTACCTAAAGGTAATTAGTATATAAACAATGGAATTTTGAAGACTGTTGAGTAACCGTTATATGGTTCATCTTCCTTCTGCAAATACAGATAAGTAATGTCTTAATTCAAATTTATTGATTGATGCGCTTCAGAAGCGAGTACAGTTTTGCAGCATACTTGTTTACATCTCTACCCTAATTTATGTACCTTATCTGGTTGTAATTATGGCTGGGTTACCTGTCCCTGTAATGCTACCTCCCTCCAGTCCACTTGGTACCTCTTTGATCAGTGGGTTTAATGAAGGCTGTATCATTCTTCCTAGTTTGAAGCCAAATTGGAAATGTATTAAAGGGACACTGTCTTTCCGAAAAAGAGTTTGGACTATGAACAGTAAACAACATTTTTTAACAACTGGTTGTATTGGTATCAAAATGTATCATTTCATCACTGCATGTGATGTTAAGGTAGTTAGACATTATATCAATGTTAGAAGCACAGATGAGAAAACGTCATACCGCCCTTGGTTTCCATACCTTTTCTTCCTTTGTTTCCCTTTCCCTGGGTGTATATAATCCCACATCTTGCTACCAGTCCAATGGCCACTCCCTATTGATGACATCCCGCTGAAATCTTTCAAATAATTCAGCCAAAATCGGACCTTCCTGAGAGCACTGCTGCTGACCTTATCCGCCATTACAGAGTCAGGAGGAGCTCCTGTCGTTTACACAAATGTGAGTGATGTCCATGCCACTGTACAGCAGGGCAGGCTCCTGCCCCCCCCAAACAAAGCCAATAGTAAATCCTGGGCTGGGTTATGTCCTTTTATATCCATATCCATCCCTTGCTGAGTACAGCGAGAAGGAATGCAGTCAGGACCCAGCATCAACCCCGATCCAATTTGTAGATCTGTTCGCCTGATTGACTCTCCCCCGACTTGTCAACTGACGTTAAACATTCAGCACTTAGAGGAGAAGACCAATACAGCCAAAGATGACCCAACTTAAGAAGAAGTATGTAACACCCAGGTATCATCAAACAGCAACATGCCTACTTTGAGATGACCAGGAAGTGCCCATGGTTGTGGACAAAGATCAGTGACCAAGATGGTCAGGCAAAGGAAGACAACAACTCCTGTGGGATACAATAAACAGGAAGGGGATAACTGGTTTCTTTTTCATTGCCTGACGGCTGCTGGTGTAGCAAACACAGAATTCAGAGAGAAAATTACTTTTTTTTGTTTCAAAGGACGTCTATCATGTTGAAGTAACCATTTTATATTGTGACCATTACAGCTGTTAGGTTTTTGCATTGTATTTGCCATCAATAATCCTGCTGCTAGATAGGAGTCTGAAAACTGCATACTTCTTAGCAATAAGATTGTAAGATAATGTCATCAGATGTGGTAAAGATCAACTGATTGTTACTCAAAACTGTAGATCCTCAGAAAGGTTTAATTACAGCTCATTATCAGACTTTGTTCTTGTGATTATCTGGTATTAGGCTCTATTTAGATTTTTTTTGTTGTTTTACACATTTTAATATAGAAATGATGTAGTAATCTTAATCTTGACCCAGGCATTTATTGCCTAGCTATGAATCCTGGAAGAGCTTATGAACAATGCCAACACAATCAGATAATCCACTGGCTGGTGCCATGTTATTAACCATCTTCTACAGACTCAAAGGTCTCATGACATGTGGTGTAGTCCAACAGGTAAATTTGAAATCACAAGCTTTTGGAGTATTGTCCCTTTGTCAGGTGAAGTGAAGAGAGCACCCAGACACAGAATTTATAATCAGAGATCAAATGCTCATACAGATGATGTGAGTGTCAATGGGCCAGATAATAGTTCTCTGCAGGTGATCGAGAGTGTCAGATGGTGTGAGTAAAGTGTCAACAGCTGAATAACACGTGAAGGGATCACCTGTAATCCGATTAACTGAGGCAGAGGGATAATTACAAAAAATTAAAAATAAAGTGATGCTGGAGACAAACCAAATGATTGGAATAGCATGCCGAAGGTCCACCCAAAGTAACAAGTAATCCAAAACTGTACAAACTAATTAAGGGAGAGAAATCATAACAAGTTATCAAGGTGGTAGTGTCAAAAAAGGACATTAAGGAAGGTTTTACAGATGCAGAACAGTATGGTGGGAATACATGTAGCATGGCATTAACCCAAGTCCATGGTTCAGGCCATCTTCATGGGTATGGAACTTGGCTATTAATTTCTGCTCAGCGATTCTGCGTTGTTGTGTATCTCAGAGGTCACCTTGGAGAACGCATACCGGAAGATCAGATGTCCTTGACCGCTGATATGTTCCCCGACTGGGAGGGAACATTCCCGGCTGGCTATTGTTGCACATTCATCCATTGTCTTAGCGTTTGCATGGTCTTGCCAACATACCACACCTTGGGTCATCCTTCCCTGCAATCTTCTCCAGACAAAAAGGGTTTTCAAAATTGGCACAGGCCTCCGGGGCTCAAAATTAGCAACATATTTAAGTTCTTGAAAGAACAAAGATGACATGCCAGTAAAATAACCATTACAGTATATAAAGAATCAGTAGGAATGGTGAAAATCAAGCTTTCAAAGCTATTTGCAATGTCTCATTAAATAACCAACAGGTTGCCAACTAAGGCCTGGTTACCCACTGTCACCTCTGCATTAAAGACACATCATCGGCCAGCCACTAGTAAAAAATCTTATGACAACAGCCAGGATTCAATATGTGAAGCAAAGAGATGGTAGAAAACGGATACTTGTAATCTCTCTTAACCTTCAGTTGTGGGCTGGTGTTACACAGGACAAGTGCAAAGTGCCATACTCAACAGGTCCCATGTCTCTGCCTGAGAGCTGGTGTTCCATACTATTAATGTAAGACTGTGCATCGATTTGTTGATTTGAAGATTGATGTTCTCCTCAAAAATGCAATCATTTAACATGTAGATAAATATTTGAAGACTATTAATTGTCTTTAAAGTTGGAGTAATTTATGCTTAAAAAATATGGAACTTTCAAAGTGAAGTACACTTAATTTTTTTTTCCTGAAATTCAGTGTCCTCCTTATTAAAGAAAGAGACAGAAATTTCCAACCCAGACTTCAGCTGAGTTCAGTGAACATAAATAAAACTCTAGGAAAGGGGCACTTGACTGAGCGCATAAATCATTTGCAGTAATTGCTCAGAAACCATGCATTTTTACCTCAGTATATTGCTTTGACTGTGTGTCACTCCAGGTAGCCCAGATGGTTCAGGTCATTAGCTTCAGATCCCCTGGGATACCTGCACTGGGTCGAGTCTTTTGAACTGGATAAAAGAGTGCAGAACAAAGCAAAATAATGGATTATTATATCATCATCCTTTGTGCTACTGGTGATCAAATTGCCCTTTTGGGATTAGAAGGTGGATGGGAGGAACTGTTGAGAATCGGTCTCGAGAACTGGCGATACTGTTTCAGTGAGATAATCGGTACTTTATTGCTCAGTCGCATTGACTCTGGGGTACGGCATCTTGAAAAGGTAGAGCAAATGCAGTTTTGGATTTGCAAATTGGCCAGCAAAATTTACCTCACCATCAAGCTGAGTACCAAGAGGCTGAGGCATTGAAACTGCTCTGTGTAACAATTTGTTTTCCACCAGTTGAAGTGCCCTTTTGATTCCAAAGTGGCACTAGTGGCACATGAACACACTCCGTCATTAGCCATTGTTTTGAGTGTGTGAGCATCTGCCAAAGGAAACTACAGAGTTGGCAGGTTGTGAAGTCACTTCAGTGTATGACTACCATTTTGCCCTTTCTTAACTTCCCCCTGCTTATCGGGTGTTCAGCAGCAGGAAGAAAATATTCTCCAGTGTTTTTAAAGGGATTGTCAACTAACTTTCAGGTGGGTTATAGACTGACATCTGCTGGCCCTTGCTGTGATTGAGGAAAAGTTGTCCGTTTCCAAAGTTTTTTCAAAGTTGCTGAAGTCCACAGGCTTCATGGTGTTACATCTCCTGCTGAATAACTCCACCCTCGCTTCAATGATTCAGCATTTACTCAGAGTTGTGGTTGGGGTATGTTGCATGCCAGGGAGGCAACTCAGTGCTGAACATGCTGCTCGAAGCCGGAGGAGGAGTTGAGAGAGAGGGGCTATCCGTACAGATAACCCGATTAGCCCAGGCTGTTCAGGCAGCAGGTCTCTGACCTGAATCTTAGAAAGAACCAGGGTGAGCAATGTCCCCAGTTCACTCAACAGTTCCTCACTGAAATCTGCTACCTGTAGCAGCCAAATTGCTACATTGCCAGCAGCTGTGAAGGTGACTTGGCAGCGACGTTGTGTCTAGCTCCTCCCAGCTTAGAAGTGCCATTGTTTGCGACATTTCACTCTCTACTGTTGCTGAGAGGCTCTACATTGCATGGGAGCAGAATACATTGAATTCTCACTTGCCAGAGAGAAGGAGGCAGAGTGACAATGCAGTGTTAGCAGATGATAAGGAGTGTCATGCTGCCATATAGAGTGTGATAGGGAAACCATTGAGATTGGTTTAACATGTCTGTTGCTGCAGAAGTGTTCTGTTAGATGCCTGGAGTTCACAACAGAGCATAGCTTGAGTGGTTTGAATGGACCTGCTGCATCCCACAGCATCATGTGTGTGCAGCCCTCACTAGGCAATTGGCTGAGGAGAATGGAAGGAAGCAACCAACAAACCCCCTTTCTGGTCAGACTATCCGCGATCACTTTGTCTGTCTGTGATACTGGTAAAAACAACCCCTGATACCGTATTCACCATTCCACTCCTTCCCTCTCTAAATCGTAGCAGCATTGCAAAAGGAAATGCCAACACAAAATACACATTCCAAAACCAATTTTTTAAGTAAAACCACTCCATATTGCAAGCAATAACAAATGCTTGCTTCGTGACTGCCTTAATGTGTCTTTGGCTGTACTCCTAAAGTTCATGCATTGTTTACATTGGAGGCAAACAATGCAGGTTAATTGCACATTTCAATCCCTATGGTCATTTTTGGGGGGTTTCCAAATTTGCAGCCTTAGTGTTTCTATTAGCAAGAAGGAATGAATCAGCAGGAAACGATGTAAATAAATCATTTTGTTTGCTCAGCTATAGCACTTTCTGCCTGTTTTTAGAGAGCTCAAATTATTCAACTACCAATGGGGCACCATGACAGTACTGGTTCTGATATACAGCACAAACATTCTTTCCTATTAGCAATCTCCCTTTAAAAATGAATGGGATATAAAATGTTTCTCACCACCTTTCATACATGTGCAATTTTTAAAAAAAGGTTTTCTTTGGAGAAAAAACATGTGCATTTATATATAAATTTGTTCTCCGTAATCGTAGGGCTTCTGGACATATTTTTATTACCAATGAATTGTATTCACCAGGATAATGCTGGAAGTATGGCAGTAAGGGCAGCTAATTCAGAGATCCAGGTTAATGATGTGGGGTTGAATCAGAATACAGCAGCAAGTGGTTAAATTTACTTAATAGAATAAATCTGGAAATGAAAGCTAATTGCCATGAAGTTGTTATTAATTGTCATTTAAAACCCATCTGGTTCACTAAGATCCTTACAGAAAGGAGATCAGCCATCCTTGCTTGGTTTGGCCTACATGGGACTTCAGACTCTTAGCTGCCCTTTTAAATGTCCGAGCAATCCATTCAGTTCAAAGACAATTATAGGTGAATGGCCTTGCCATTTGCGGTTATCCCTTGAAAGAAGTAAGCCTGAAAACAATACTTAAAGTCCGTGAGTCATACAACATGGAAACAGACCCTTCGGTCCAACCAGTCCAGACCAACAATGTTCCCAAACTGAACTATTTCCCACTTCCTGTGTTTGACCCACATTCTTGCCAACCTTTTCTATTCACGTACTTATCCGAATATCTTTTAAATATTGCAACTATATCTGCATTCACCACTTTCTCTGGCAGTTCGTTCCAGAATCTTTCTCTGTCTAAAAACGTTGCCCCTCATGTCCTTTTTAAATCTTTCTCCCCTACCTTAAAAATATGACCCCGAGTCACAGAGATGTACAGCACTGAAACAGACCCTTTGGTCCAACCCGTCCATGCCGACCAGATATCCCAACCCAATCTAGTCCCACCTACCAGCACCCGGCCCAAATCCCTCCAAACCCTTCCTATTCATATACCCATCCAAATGCCTCTTAAATGCTGCAATTGTACCAGCCTCCACCACTTCCTCTGGCAGCTCATTCCAGGCATGCACCGTCCTCTGTGTGAAAAAGTTTCCCTTAGGTCTCTTTTATATCTTGTCCCTTTTCACCCTAAATCTATGCCCTCCAGGTCTGGACTCCCATGTCTATTTACCTTATCCGTGCCCCTCATAATTTTATAAGCTTCTGTAAGGTCACCCCTCAGCCTCCGATGCTCCAGGGAAGACAACCCTCGCTGATTCAACCTCTCCCTGTTGCTCAAATCCTCCAACCCTGGCAACCCTTGTAAATCCTTTTTGA
This sequence comes from Hemiscyllium ocellatum, assembly GCF_020745735.1. Classification (NCBI taxonomy): domain Eukaryota; kingdom Metazoa; phylum Chordata; class Chondrichthyes; order Orectolobiformes; family Hemiscylliidae; genus Hemiscyllium; species Hemiscyllium ocellatum. The sequence goes on from NC_083436.1 coordinate 19,244,907, forward strand.
ACCGTTTAAAGTTTTACAGCATCCTTCCGATAGGAAGGAGACCAGAATTGCATGCAATATTCCAACACTGGCCTAACCAGTGTTCTGTACAGCCGCAACATAACTTCCCAACTCCTGTACTCAGTACTCTGACCAATAAAAGAAAGTATACCAAACGCCGCCTTCACTATCCTATCTACTTGCGACTCTACTTTCAAGGAGCTATGAACCTGCACTCCAAGGTCTCTTTGTTCAGCAACACTCCCTAGGACCTTACCATTAAGTGTATAAGTCCTGCTAAGGTTTGCTTTCCCAAAATTCAGCGCCTTACATTTGGTTTGAACTCCCGCACCCTAGAGAAAAGAGCCTTGTCATTCACCTTATCTATGCCCCTCGTGATTTTATAAACCTCAATAAGGTCACCCCTCAACTTCTCTACTCCAGACCAAAATGTCTCAGCCGATTTTTATAACTCAAACCCTCCATTCCAGGCAACATCGTGGTAAATCTTTTCTGAATCACCTCCAATTGAATTATATCCTTCATGGCGACCAGAATTGCACACAGTATTGCAGAAGAGGCCTCACTAACATCCTATACAACCTCAACATGACATCCCAACTCCTGTACTCAAAAGCTCTGAGCAATGAAGGCAAGTATGCTGAACGCCCTTTTAACCATCCTGTCTACCTGTGATGCAAATTTCAAAGAATTATGTACCCAAACCCCAGGTCTCTCTGTTTTACAACACACCCTGCCCTTCCATTAATTGTGGGTAAAAACAATGACTACAGATGCTGGCAACCATTAATTGTATCAATCCAACCCTTGTTTGTTTTACCAAAATGCAATGCCTCACATTTATTCGAATTAAACTCCACCTGCCACTCCACAGTCCATTGACCCAACTGATCAGCATCTCTTTGTAATCTTGGATAACCTTCTTCACTGTCCACTGTACCACCGATCTTAGGTTCATCTGTAAACTTACTAACCATCCCTCTTATATTCTTATTCAAATCATTTCTATAAATGACCCATTTGAATCCCTTTGGAAAGTGTCTGGTCACAGGCCTCCAGTCCAAAAAGCAACCCTCCAACACCACCCTCTGTATCGTACCGTCAAGTTAATCTGTATCCATTTGTCAAGCTCAGCCTGAATCCCATGTGATCTAACTTTACAGAACCTTGTCAAAAGCTTTACTAAAGTCCATGCAAACTACGTCTATCGCTCTGCCCTCATCAATCATTTTGGTTACTTCCATAAAAAATTCAATAAAGTTTGTGAGACATGATTTCCCTTGCACAAAACAATGCTGACTATCCCTAATTAGTCCTTGCCTTTCCAAATGTACGTATAGTAATTCCTATCTTTCAGAATCACCAACAACTTACTCACCACTGATGTTAGGCTCACAGGTTGATAGTTCCTAGACTTCTACTTACAGCCATTTTTAAATAAAGGTGCAACATTGACCACCCTACAACCCTCCAGCACCTCACCCATTGTTATAGATGATACAAATATTTCTGCTAGGGGCCCCGTAGTTTCTTCTCTAACTTCCCACAATGTCCCGTGATGCGCTTGATCAGGTTCTGGAGATTTATCCACCATTATGTTTTCTAAGACCTGCAGCACTTCCTCTTCTGTAATGTGAACTGTTTCTAAAAAAAAATCCTTGTTTATTTCCCAGAATTCTTTTGCCTCCATTTCTTTCTCCACAGTAATAGCTGATGCAAAACGTTCATTTAAAATTCCTCATCATAATCTCACACCAGTAGCAATGGGATAGGAAGCCTATGTTTTGGGATTTTTTAAACATTTGTTGAGGAGTACATATTGACTGGGATACCTGTCTGCCCTTCTTTGAACATAAACGGTGCTGAGTCCACTATTTTTCATCATTTACATAAATGATTTGGATGTGAGCATAAGAGGTATAGTTAGTAAGTTTGCTGATGACACCAAAATTGAAGGTGTAGTGGACAGTGAAGAAGGTTAAAAATGTGTTGCTGGAAAAGTGCAGCAGGTCAGGCAGCATTCTTCTGTTCCTTTGATGCTGCCTGACCTGCTGCGCTTTTCCAGCAACACATTTTTAAGCTCTGATTTGCAGCATCTGCAGTCCTCACTTTCTCCTAGTGAAGAAGGTTACCTCAGATCACAACAGGATCTCGATCAGGTGGGCCAACGGGCTGAGAAGTGGCAGATGGAGTTTAATTTGGATAAATGCGAGGTGCTGCATTTTGGGAAAGCAAATCTTCCAGGACTTACTCACTTAATGGTAAGGTCCTAGGGAATGTTGCTGAACAAAGAGACTTTGGAGTGCAGGTTCATAGCTCCTTGAAAGTGGAGTCGCAGGTAGATAGGATAGTGAAAAAGACGTTTGGTATGCTTTCCTTTATTGATCAAAGTATTGAGTACAGGAGTTGAGAGGTCATGTTGCGGCTATACAGGACATTGGTTAGGCCACTGTTGGAATATTGTAATGCAATTCTGGTCTTGTTCCTATTGGAAAGATGTTGTGAAACTTGATAGGTTTCAGAAAAGATTTACAAGGATGTTGCTGGGGTTGGAGGATTTGAGCTATTGGGAGAGGTTGAATAGGCTGGGACTGTTTTCCCTGGACATCGGAGGCTGAGGGGGTGACCTTATAAAATCACGAGGGGCATGGATAGGATAAATAGACAAAGTCTTTTCTCAGGGGTGGGTGACTCCAGAACTAGAGGGCATAGGTTTAGGGTGAGAGGGGAAAGATATAAAAGAGACCTAAGGGGCAACTTTTTGATGCAGAGGGTGTGAAGTATAAGGAATGAGCTGCCAGAAGATGTGGTGGAGGCTGGTACAATTGCAACACTTAAGAGGCATCTGGATGGGTATAAGAATAGGAAGGGTTTAGAGGGATGTGGGCTGGGTGCTGGCAGGTGGGTCTAGATTGGGTTGGGATAACTGGTCAGCATGAACGAGTTGTACCGAAGGGTCTGTTTCTGTGCTGTCCATCTATGTGACTGTTATTGATGTGGGCCTTGGTGTATAATCTCAGCTGAGAGCTGGCACCTCCAGTATTGCAGCTTCCCATCAGCATTGCCATACAGCGTCAGCCCAGACTTTAGTGTTTAAATCTCTGAAGGGGGCCTTGACCTCAGGGTCAGATGGTTATGGGTTCAACGAGCCATGGCTGACATAGTTGATTCAGTCCAATGACCAAATAATTCTCGACCAAATGTAAAGATGTCTTTGGATAGTTGCGTATTCAGTTATAATTCTGTCAATGAGACAAAAGGAATCCTGGCTAGATGACCCTTTTGAAAGCACAAGCATTTTTTTCCTAAATGAAGCAGGGTTAGAATTCCCGAAGATTTGGTTGGTGTAAAAGTTAGCTCTTTTGGTGCTAGGGGAGCTGATTCCCTCTGGGGAGGAACTGCTGTGTGGAGGGTGGCTGATTTTAGCACAGACCCCTGTAGCTTGCCACTTTGAGAAGGCCTTCCGCACGTGTACCCCGCTTGAAGCAGAAGCAGCTAACTCAGTGATTTGATTGGTTAATGGGATACCGTATTTGGAATGTACATTATATAATTCTTGTTACATTTCTCCAAAGATCAGGTGTTCCAGGAGAAAGAGAGAGAGAGACCTAAAGTCAGGGTTCAAAGGTGAAGGTGAAATGCTTTTTAGAACTTTGGCTATTGCAGTTTTTGCAAGTGCTGTGGATTTATGGGAAGGCGGAGGATGACATGGTCTGTCTGCTCATGTGCTGCAGCAGGTAGGGGAGCAGCTGTGGCAGTGCGTCTAAGTCTGCAGGACGATGAGCAACTTGAGCAGAGGACTAGTGAGAGTATGCCCTCTGCTAAATTGGACCAGATGACTTCGTGCTGTCTGACACTGACAGTTCAGCTGACGCACCCAGCATCTCCATGTACAAGTTTATCAGCACTCACCTGTCAACTGTCTATGGGTCTGGCAAAGTTTGAGAGAGAAATAAATACCAGCAGCAATGATGGATGTATGAGAATTAGATAACTATAGGTTCTCTTAGGAGTCAGACCAAAATCTGCATCTTCTCAACAACCTTTGTAATAACGTAGAGCCTATTCTTGTAATTTACATAGAGATACAATAAACTACATCTTGTTTATGTTAATTCATCATTAGATGAAGATGTGGCTTCCCTCATACTCACTCGGCCGCGTGGGCCCTGAAGGAACCCACACACTTAGAAGATATAGATGGATGCAGGCTGTTTGTAACCACATTGACATTGTCATATGAGTAGCTTTAAGTAGGATTGGTTAGGAACCTCACCATACAGTGGGCCAATATATCAGCTTATTGCATCTGGCCTGACTGTAGCACACTTTTACCTGGCAACTCATCATTTGCTATCCTACCCTTCATGGTACGTGCTATAACAATATTTGAACTGATAAGATTTTTAAAAAATTAATTCATGAAATGTGGGTGTTGCTGGCTGGCCAGTATTTATTGGTCGTCCCAAGTTGTCCTTGAGAAAGTGTCCTTGATCAACCTCGATTTCACCAGTTTCCTCATCTCTCCTCACCCCACCTTTATCCCAGATCCAACCCTCCAACTCGGCACTGTCTTCCTGAACTTCTCCCACCTGTCCATCTTCCTTCCCACCTATCCACTTCACCCTCTACTCCGACTTATCACCATCACCCCCAGCAGCATCCACCTATCACCTTCCAAGCTACCTGCCCCCCGACCCAACCCCTCCTATTTATCTCTCAGCCCCTTTCCCCACTCCCCGTTCCTGATGAGAGACTTATACCCAAAACATCAACTCTCCTGCTCCTTGGATGCTGCCTGACCTGCTGTGCTTTTCCACCACCACATTTTTTGACTCCAGCCTCTGCAGTCCCCATTGTCTCCTTGAGAAAGTGCTGGTGAGCTGCCTCTTGATCTGCTGCAGTCCATTTGCTGCAAGCAGACCAACAACGTTGTTATGGAGGGAGCTCTCAGACTTTGATACAGCAACGGTATACTTCCAAGTCAGGACGGTGAGAGGAACTAGCAGCTGGTGGTGCTCTCATGTATCTTCTGACCAGATAACAAGCTCTCGGTCACAGCCAGCTCTGGGTACACACAACTATCTCCTCCATTGCTCTTCCTCCTTGAACTACCCACTGAACTCCATATCCTCCTATCTTCCTCATGATCAACAGTTACTGTTACCTTTCCCTCATACCTCCCCAAAGACAGGAGGTAAAAGACTTGACCCCCTAAATTTGTAATCCTTCTCCCGGCCAAATTTTACTCCCACTTCCTGTTTATTTCTCTTAAAAGATGCACCATTTGTTTTTAAAACTCAATTTATTTTCATTCAAAAATTCTTTAAGTTGGGGGCCCATGTTTCTGCCAGTTTCTTTAGTTTTCTTGTCTTTCCTGCTTTTCCTTATCCTGTTGTGATCATCGATGTGAATCCATGCCCTCAGTATGGTGTAGAGCAGGCTTTCCAAGTGAGAGGGAGGAGCCTGAGAGTCAGTCTGATTGTCTGGATTGGCTCTGTGTTGGATGGGGAATGATGAGGAAGATGACATAGCTTAGGAGCTCAAAACAAGCCGGTAGCTGGGTTCTTGGGAGGTCTGCCGTGCACTTGCTCAGAACACACAATCCAAATTCAGCTCAGAGTTAAACCCCAAACCCCACCTCCAAGCCCACAGCACAATGAATAATCCATGGATAAAATGAATCATGTTATTTTAAAACACTTTTGATTCTTAATTTAGTTCACATCTTTATTCCTGTCACTAGAAATTTCAGTCAAAGAGAGAAAGATTGGACAAAAAAAAAAGAAAGTATTCTGAGGGACTTCTGAGAACTTAGTGCTGAGATTACCCAATCACAGGCTACATAGGTAAATCTCACATAGGAACTCATAACGTGAAAACATTGATACTAAAGTATGGCAAAACATGTTAACAAGAGTTCAAGTGGTGTAGACCGAAATATGTAACTAATTATATTTCTGAACTTTTTCAAAGACAAAGATTTTATTCTTTTTAATCCAATCTTGTCAGAAAATTACTTGTTAAAACTTGCCTGGTTTCCCTTTGAACTATCAACTGTCAAAGTCTTGGTGTTCACTTGCAATAAACCAGCAGCTCCATAAAATCGGTTACAATTGTACATAAGTTTGTTGTTTCATGGTGTACTTCTGCTGCTGTCAGTTGGATTATTTATGAAAAGTAAGATCCAGTTCTTTATGGGGCTGGATGCTGCAATGTCTACTTTCAGGAGTTGGATTTGAACACAGCCCATTTTGATCAGAAAAAGAACGTCTTCTGCCCGGTGGCTTTAATGGACCTACATGAAACCAGTTCAAGACAATCTTAATCCAGTTCTTCACTGAACATGAACCTGCAGTTGGAAATTGCTCCCAAATTGCAATTCATCAGAGCTGAATTGGCAGTGTCACAGAGAAAAGCTGCAAGAAGACTTTGTATGTGTAATGGAGATGTTTACATGCGCAGTAGAGCGGCAATTCTTAACCTTTTGCCACCAAGCATTTTGTCAAAAAAGCCTTTGCTCTCCACCATGAGAAAAACAAAACCTGATTTTTGTTTTGCGAGAAATTAGTTTTCCGTTTGCATGCATTTCAGCACCATCATAACTGTTTGCGGATTTTTTAAAATGGAAATTAAAAATTGTGGTGTGTTTGCTGAGAATCTGTTTTATTGCTAAGTTATAGAAAAAGGAACAAAATGAGAAAATGATATGCTTGTTAGTGAGAAACCCGTGGCTGCATGCCATTGGCAAGCATGTCAATTCTTGAGGGCGCACTTAGATGACCTTTGCACCCAACTGGTTTGAGAAACACTGCAGGAGAGGATGCTTTTCTGAGTTATGGGCTTGGGTACATGCCATTTGAGCAGAGTGGTGGGAACTCCATTCAATCTGTCACTCTCCACAAAGACATTAAGAAGAAAATGTAATTGTCAGTCATAGAGATGTACAGCATGGTAACAGACCCTTCGGAACAACCCGTCCATGCCGACCAGATATCCCAACCCAATCTGGTCCCACCTGCCAGCACCTGGCCCATATCCCTCCAAACCCTTCCTATTCATATACCCATCCAGATGCCTTTCAAATGTTGTAATTGTAACAGCTTCCACCACTTCCTCTGGCAGCTCATTCCACACATGTACCACCCTCTGCATGAAAAAGTTGCCAGTTAGGTCACTTTTCTATCTTTCCCCTCTCACCTTAAACCTCTGCCCTCTAGTTCTGGACTCCCCCACTCCAGGAAAAGACTTTGTCTATTTATCCTATCCATGTCGCTCATTATTTTATAAACCTCTATAAGGTCACCCCTCAGCTTAATGCTTCAGGGAAAACTGACCCAGCTTGCTCAACCTTTCCCCAGAGCTCTCATCCTCCAACTCTGGCAATATCCTTGTAAATCTTTTCCAAACCCTTTCAAATTTCGCAACATCTTTCCAATAGGAAGGAAACCAGAATTGCATGCAGTATTACAACAATGTCTTAACCAATGTCCTGTACAACCGCAACATGACCTCCCAACTCCTGTACTCAGTACTCTGACCAATAAAGGAAAGCACACCAAACGCCTTCTTCACTATCCTATCGAACTGCGACTCCACTTTCAAGGAGCTATGAAGCTGCACTCCAAGGTCACTTTGTTCAGCAACATTCTCTAGGACTTACCATTAAGTGTATAAATCCTGCTAAGATTCGCTTTCCCAAAATGCAGCACCTCGCATTTATCTGAATTAAACTCCATCTGCCACTTCTCAGCCCATTGACCCATCTGATCAAGATCCTGTTATAAGCTAAAGTAGTTGAACACAGAAATCTCTAATGCTGGGGGGAAGGGTTTAACGATTCTGTCATTCTGGGTGTAAATCACTTGGCTGGTTAATGAACGTGACAGAATCTCTTGCTTAGAATACAACTTGAATCTCCTTCAATGTTGAAAAGACCAGAGCTTTGAGGATTAATGTACTGTAATTACATTAGGAATATTGTATCTGAGGAAAATAATAATCGGTTACACGAACACGTAGACTCTTTAGTGAAAATAGTTGTCGAATGTTCAGTGTTTAATATCTTTGGAAATGGTTTGGCACAAGTCCTTGCAGGTATGTGGCAACATACACTGTGTTGTGATTTCAGACATCTTCCAAAAACACATCTTCTAAAAATAATTTATTGAAACTCCTGCTATGTTGAATTTTATGATCCAAATTTAGAAAATCTTTGTTTTAATAAGATTTCTATTTTTTTTAATTGGATGTGGGTGTTACTCAGTAATGTCTTAGAATTGGTTTTCATTCTACCTTTTCTGTCCATGATTCATTGGCAAAACATAGGATTCGCATGTTTTGGCAAAGTTTTTTTTTCAAGTAGGATTCATGGCACCATGACTCTCATGGACATTTCTCACATAATCATCTGCTCTTCCTCACGTTATTTATGTGTTTATATGTCAGGACTGTTCAGAGCCCTTCGTGTGACATCTTGTTCACACTGTAGATGTTACATCCCACTTCAGAGACTGCAAACCAGGAACTTCCCCCCCCACTCTATGGTGCTCAAGTCTAAACATCAGGAAATGGCCCAGAGAAGGAAGTTAGGCCCCAGGTTTGCTGACAGAGACCTGGAGGCACTGATGGAGAGGAGAGCTATGCTGAATCCCACTGATTGGCAAAGGAATTCATGCCATCAAATATGAGATAGCAACACGGATGACTACTTGGGCTGGAGAAAGAAGATGAATGATATTCTGCACTCCACCACCATCTCCTCTCAGCCACCCCACACTAGTACAGCCACCATTCACTCTCCTGCCCTGAATCACCACTAACAGTTCTCTCTTCGACCTCCATTAATCCAGACCCAATCCTTCCCTGTCTCACTTCAGGGATAGACCCATTCCCTGGATGGATATTCTCCACAGCAGCCTGACTCACAGACCTGTAAGTACTGCACTGGTTGCACTTGACAATAGATGTGACCATGGCCCAATCTTTGGACTGTGAACACCTTATTCCCTGGTCTCTGGTAGGACAAGTGCTCTTGACGGTAGTGATACTGTCTGACTGACCTCAACTGCCCCCATGATCCCACTAAGTTCCCCTTTCGCTTTCACACATGGCCATTTGGTTGTAACACAAGTGCTGGAAAATGCTGTCGATATGACATTGATTTAGCAGAGTGCCATGTTCAGTTCCTTGACTGTTCGCCTCTCTCTGTATTTTAGAAAAAAATACAGCGTAAGCCACAGGGGCTGGCAGCTTCCAAGTAGGTGCATAGCGATTGAGTGCTAAGAAATGAAGCCAAGAGCCAAATGATGCATGAGATGGATGTGTGTTCAGCATCTGGCAGATGTAAGGGAGTGATATGTGTCACTGAGCTCCAAAGTAAAATGTCGACGAGCTTACGTAGTATGAGAGTTGAAGTGCGAACAGGAGTGATGAAGTGGTGAAGCTGGAGGTTTGTTGATGCTGTGGGAGATAGGTGGATGAGGATTGTTCCATGGAGAGTGTAGGGACATTGTGATAAAGACAGAGTTGACTGAAGACCTGGACAAGTGAGGTAACCAAGTATCTGCTCTGACGTCTGCACCGGGAATTGGTTGTCTACTTTGTCAGGAAGGGAGAGGAGAATTGGAAGTGGCATATACGTGAGGTGAGTGGACTAATATAAATCGTCATTTAATAGTGAGTTTCTGAACTTGCCGTTTAAAGAGATAATCAGAAATATTTTTAACAGTGTTGAGAATGTTTATTTCAGCTGTGTTTTCCTGCTGTTGCCGACACTGCTCATGGGAGTAGAACATGCTGTCCACAGTGCAGGAGAATTAGGGCTTGTTGTTGAAGTCTGACCTGGTTGTTCAACATGTACATTTATGCATTCCTTTACACTATCTTATCAAATATACTTTCAGCCAGGGTGGTGTGTTCTACCAGACTGATTTTTAATGTGTGAAAATCCAGAAACAGTGCAATTCAACCTACTCAACAATAGCATTTAACGGTATAAATTAAAGGATATCAGTCCTTTTATCCATTCTGTTTTTATTTATAGGCATTTTGACCACATCCAGAACTTCTTGTATCCCTTTATCACGAGTCAGAGATGCCAAATTGGCTGTACTAATTTGGTCACAATGAAGTCTTTATTTTCTGTAGCCCAAACCAAACATCCAATGAGCAGACACATTTTGAGGAGCATTTCAGTAATATATTCAGTAGATATTTAATATTTACTCCCCATCCTTTCCCCAATTTTAATTAATTAATTATCTGTATTAATTAGTGGATTTTAAAAAAAATAACTCATAGAACAGCATTTATTGTCCATCATCTCAATTTGCCCTTGAGGTGGTGGGAGTGAGCTGCCCTCTTGATTGGCTGCAGTCCACATGCTGTCAGTAGACCCACAATGCTCTTAGGGAGGGAATTCCAGGATTTTGACCCCGTAATAGTATTGGAATGGCAATATATTTCCAAGTCAAGGTGGTTGAATGGCTTGGATGGGAACTGGGAGGTGTGGTGCTCCATGAACCGCTTCCCTAGTCCTTGTCCTTGTCCTTCATGGGTTTGGAAAGGGCAGTCTAATGAGGCTTGGTGAATATATGCAGTGCATCTTGTAGATAGTATGCATTGGTGGCACTGACCGTTAGTACTGGGGGTGGGGGGGGCGGAGGAGAGTGTTTGTGGCCAGTCAAACAGGCTGTTTTGTCCTGGCTGATATCAAACTGCCTGAGTGCTGTTGGAGCTACTCCCCTCCAGACAAGTGGGCAGTATTCTAGCACACTCCTGACTTGTGCCTTGCAGATGATGGAGAGGTTTTGGGGAGTCAGGAAGTGAATTATGCATTGCAGGAATCTAACTCTCTGACCTGTTCTTGTTGCTTCTTGAAGCAGCCATTACATGGCTAGTCTAGTTCAGTTTCTGGGCAATGGTAACCCTTACAACATTAATAGTGAGGGATTCAGTGATTATAACACCCATTGACTGTGGGGGTGGTTAGAATGTCTCTTTTTCGCGATGGTCATTATCTGTCAATTGTGTGACGTGAATGTTACTGGCTACTTTGCAGCCCAAGCCTGGATATCGTCCAAATCTTTCTGCATTTTGACATGGACTGCAGTCCACATGCTATCGGTAGACCCACAATGCTCTTACGGAGGGAATTCCAGGACTTTGACCCAGTAATAGTGTTGGAATGGCAATATATTTCCAAGTCAGGGTGGTTGAATGGCTTGGATGGGAACTGGGAGGTGTGGTGCTCCATGAACTGCTTCCCTAGTCCTTGTCCTTGTATTTATAACTGAAAATGTTGGAATTCTGAAAAAGAAATTGCAGAAAATACATGTTAGGCATTAGAATATACCTTTGTATCGGTTGTAAGTTTACATTTTTGGTGGGCCCAGTCAGCAGAATCCTGTAACATTCATAGAATCCCTCCAGCATAAAAACAGGCTATTTGGCCCATCGAGTCCATACTTACTCTTCAAAGAGCATCCCACCCTATCCCTGTAGCCCTGCATTTCCCATGGCGATTCCACCTAGCCTACATATCACTGGACACTATGGGCAATTTAGCATGGCCAATCACCTAACCTGCACATCATTATTTTTCAGGAAGACCGTCGTTGCTGCAATGCTGTTTAGACAATGGAACGTGAGGCTGTGATTTAAATCCTAGGATAACTTGCATCTTAAAAAGCGCATATTGTCTGTTTTTGAGCTTACTATAGAAAAATGGAACAGTGAAGCGTGCTGATTTGTAATGTTCAGTTGTGCCAAACAGTCAGACGTATTTGTACAGCAAATTCAATTTTGGAATCCATGATCTATAAATAAATGGCATTTTTTTGTTGCCTAAAAGAGTTCTTTGTGCTCCATCCATGCAAAAAAACTTGAAATGATAAAACCCTGACTAATATGTCTGTTTGGTGGATTTTGAACGGCATGGTTGGAATGGCTGCTGAGAGAATTTACCACCATTTAAAGATAAAATCCCTCACAGTCATGGGCTGTACTCCAGAAGCAGAGCATGTAGGGTGTGTCTGATGTGTTGAATGTATCGTACGTTTATGTGTGCTGCTGTTGGAGGAAGCCATGATATTGGAAGCCGTGCAGTATGCCTTGAGGACACCCGCCCTGCCCCGTATTCACTCTGTGCGCCACATTTTAGGCTGTTGTGCCAGCCGGAAGCCTGCAGCAAGGCATGAACACTAACCTGTGGCAAAGTGAGCTGCCCGTAGGGTGAGACGGTGCTGGCTGTGGACAATCTTGAGTCCTCAGCCCACCCACGCAGGCCAGGATTGGAGCTTTTTAATTTGCAACCCCAAATGGATCTTCCCAACTCGAGGGTAGACCATTCACGTTGCAGTTCTAAATGTTAAACGATTCATGCCCGAGCATCCTTGCTGGTGTGCAGTCATTTTTATATTGACACCAGTCGTGCTGTGACCTCAGTGCAAGTGAATCTTAAAGCACGGGAGTGCCAGCAACATGCAGACTCTCATCCATTTAGCAGCACTGACTGGGCCACTGATGCTTTTGCTCATTATAGTTGCTCAGGTTATCTTACTGTGAGTTGACGGATATTTTGAGGATTCACATTTTTCGCCCTGTGCATTAACAGAGAAATTCCTGATGGGTACAGGACAGGGGCCTGTAAACCATTGTCTTGTGTGACTAGTCCACTGAGTAAATTTGCTGCTAATGAAACTCCTATTGATCAGTGAAAGAAGTTGTCAAACAGTCATCAGAGCAGTGGAGGAATAATTGGTGTGTGTTTATTCTGAACTCTGGTGTATGCTAAGCAGTCAGCATCACTTCAGTCTCAGGCTTTACCATCCCTCGTCCGTCTCCTTTATGCTGCGTTGTCTGATGCCTTGGATTTTTAAAACCCCAATTAAAGGTGCTATATAAATGCAAATGAGTGTTGCTGCAGCTCCTGTGATTCTGCTTTCTCTTGCGTGATGTACAGTGTGATAGGGTCATAATCTGTCCCCACAGTGTCCTGTTCCTCCTCCACACACGTTTCATTTCAGACCTAGACTGCACTATTCAGCTGAAAGTCAATGTTAATAAAATTGACAATTTATTCACTATGTGGAACAAAGGATACAGAGACTTCAGCTTAATTTTATTTTTTTAGTTGAGATACATGGAAGATAAAATCCCAGTTTTGCAGGACTACTACCAAGATTAAAAAGTGATGGAATGAATCAACAAATAGCTACCAAATGGCTGGGTTTTAAAAACTGAACGTTGGAGAAGGAAGGATGATAAGGAGTTACAGTTTTGAGGTTGTGGGAAGAATCAATTAAACTGGAGGGGGTGCTGAGTGTTAATTTTAACATGACGAGAATGTAGGAAGGAGGATGAGGACACAAGATGCTGGATTGTGGCACCCTGAGTTGGTTCTTGAAGTTTTCCTTCCACCCTGTTAAACATATTTGGCATCTGCTCAGCACTTACCCACCCTCGCACAGCTGAGATGAGCTATAAACAGTGTGAACGATCGTGACCATGGCTTGTGCCCCATCATGCCACAGTACACTGCGTTGCCTCAGTGTATTGCAGCTGTAATATTTAATTTTATTTTATGTGCTGAATAATGGGTTTTGTCACTAAATGCAAGCCAGTATCAAACAGTATATGCAGCCTGCACTGCAGTGCTGAGCCTAGCCTCAGGACACACAGCAGTTCAGAAATTCCAGGAATCGGTGTGAATGTGAGCATCATTCTTGCTTGACGGGTTGCTGTAGTTAATCATTGTTGGATTGTTCCTAGTAGTTGACATTCAGTTTCATGCCACACCTATTTGCTGTAGCATCTGCATAATGCCCAGATTGGCATGAAACGTATTGGATGTATGTGGTTCCCCCTTTGTAATCTCAGACATGCCAGTGCGTGGAAACCAGATCTTGCTTAAACATCGCTGTGTGAAACTGAAGTTCATTTAAGCCTTTATTTGTAATCTCAATGTTGTAGTTTCTTAAACTAATTATAATCCTGTCTTTTCTAAGTCATAGCTCTTTTAAAATCTGAAATATTTAGTGAGTGGGCACAGGTAATGAAGAAACACTGGCACACGGAGCTCCCACCAATCATTCCCACTTACACTCATAAATCTGAATCTCCTGCATTTTCAAAGATCTGCAGAAGGGAGGTGGATCAGACCCTGATTTCCTAGTGCATATTGCTGGTGGATAAATGGTATTTGCAACCACATCCATGGTTCTACCCGTCCTGGGGTGGCTGAACCTGAAAACGCTGAGCTTCCAATTATTCAGATGAAAAAAATCAAGAAGCTTTCTGGGTGTTCCTTATTTAAAGGCTCATATCTCAGTGCTAATTTTTTTAATTGCAAAAATATACTTTATTCATGAAAGAAAGAAAGACACACACACACACACTCACACACTCTCACTCACTCACTCACAAACAGTTCGGTTCTGTATAGTAGCATATAAAGGAGCCAAACAAATATTGGAGTTTGACTCTATCCAAACATAGCAAAGGCATCCCCTACTTGATCAATACTATATTTAGATACATTTGTGTTGCCAGGAGGGTCTGAATTTTTTTTATTTCAAAAATATACTTTATTCATAAAAATATTTTGATATCTGTACGGTTGGTGATGCAATTCATATGTATACATTGCATGTCCTTACATACAGAGATCAGACCGCGTCATTTGTATATACAAGCCTGTACATTGACCATCCAGATATTTAGCTGAGGCATCAGCAGAGCCCAATTACTGAGTGGGCCCCCTGTTCTTCTTGGTAGGCAGACCTTACACGGTGGTCTTTCCCCACCGCGCCTTGGCGGCAGCTGCCCCAAGCTTCAGCGCGTCCCTCAACACGTAGTCCTGGACCTTGGAATGTGCCAGTCTACAACACTCAGTCGGGGTCAACTCCTTCAGCTGGAAGATCAACAGCTTTCGAACCACCCAGAGAGCGTCCCTCACCGAGTTGATGAGCTGCCAGAGGAACTGGTGGAAGCTGGTACAATTGCAACACTTAAGAGGCATTTGGATGGGAATATGATTAGGAAGGGTTTGGAGGGATATGGGCCGGGTGCTGGCAGGTGGGACTAAATTAGGTTGCGATATATGGTCGGCATGGACATGTTGGACTGAAGGGTCTGTTTCCATGCTGTACATCTCTATGATGATCCTCCAGGCATAGTTGATGTTCGTCTCGGTGTGTGTCCCGGGGAACAGGCCATAGAGCACAGATTCCTGTGTCACGGAGCTGCTCGGGAAACCTCGACAAACACCACTGCATTCCTCTCCGGACTTCTGCATAGGCACATTCCAGAAGGAGGTGTGTGACAGTCTTGACCCCCCACAACTGCTTCTAGGGCGGCGTGTGGTGCGGTTGAGAGTCCGGGCGTGCATAAAGGATCTCACAGGCAGAGCCCTTCTCACCACCAGCCAAGCCATGTCTTGGTGCTTGTTGGGAAGTTCTGGCAATCAGGCATTCTGCCAAATGGCTTTGACAGTCTGCTCAGGGAACCGCTCAACAGGATCCGCCCTTTCCTTCTCCCAAAGGGTCTCAAGGACACTACGTGCTGACCACTTCCTGATGGACTTGTGGTCAAAAGTGTTTTTCTTCATAAATTTCTCTACAAAGGATAGGTGATGTGGAATGGTCCAACTGCTTGAAGCGTTCCGCGGCAGCGAGGCCAGGCCCATCCTTCGCAACACCGAGGACAGGGAGAACCTCAGTACGTAGTGACACTTGGTGTTTGCGTACCGGGGATCCACGCACAGCTTGATGCAACCACACACAAAGGTGGCCATCAGGGTGAGGGTGGCACTGGGGAGGGTCCAAATATCTCGGGGCTAATATCCCAGTTCAGCCAGGTCATTGTGCAGCGCAACAATGTTGTCTGTCTGCAACTGATGTATGTTTAAATGGAGCTGACTGACTTAAGCCAGGAGCCATGGCCAACCTTGAACTTCCTCATCCTGAATGTGGTTTGAACACGATTTGGAAGGGGTTTCACTGAGAAATTCTTGGGATTAAAGGTTCTGGCATTCTTTCTGGGATCTCAGCCTGCTAACTTCAATGCTTTCACTCTAACAGCCACGTAATGTGAAAGATTTGTTTCCTGAATAATTAATAGGGATTCCTGGTCGGGATGCAACCAATCCACACAGTCAGCCCCTTCAACTGGATTGGAGTCTACACTGTGTTAGCAAAGAGAATATACATATTCGACATTATAAAAGGTTAATAATGCTTGGGGGAGATGTGGGGGTCTGGAGATTAAGGTGTAGGGCTGGTTAGCTGCACTTCATTTTATAACTAGTTTGCAGCTCCACGTTCTGAAAAGAAAAATCCATCTGACAATTTGAGGGATGTAACAGGCTTGAGTCAATCTTCACTGTGGTGAGATTTCACCTGACAGCTTCTGAAGTGATTTCCTTGTCATCTTTCGGAAGTGAAAGCTGCCTTCTCGTCTTTCCTGACTAATCCGATATGAAATGAGTTAAGGTGTGAGGATGGGCGATGGCTGCCTTGATGTTTATTGTATTAGTTCAGTGCTATCCTTCTGTTTATTTGTACTGATTGGCTGTCTCAGCACTTTATTTTTCCCAATTGAATGTTACATTCTGCTTTGTACCTGTGACATATGAGTTTCTGATCTTGCATTCATATTTTATACATGATAATCATTTATTTCAATTCCCCTTCCTGTAATTTTGTCATGACAAACAGTGCAAGCAGACAATGCAGAATTCTGACAAAGCCATTCAGAAGCTCAGGTACTTGAGCGCTGTCACCATATTTACCAGCCTCGAATATTTAGCACAGTTAGAACAGAGGAGAGGTTGGAGGGAGCCTACCTCCTCATTGCAATTTCTAGGAGTAAGGCACTGTGATATTCAGCAGTGCAGACATTTATGTGCAGTCACGACTTAGCCCATTGGTGAATCTCCCAATTACTCAATGCTGTTCAGTGAATTGTGCGCCCAATCTCTCTGTAAAGTCATACAGCACGGAAACAGATCCTTTGGCCCAACCAGTCTGTGGTGACCATATTTCCCAAAATAAACCAGTCCCACCTGGCTGCGTTTGGCCCCTATCCCTCCAAACCTTTCTCATTCTTGTCTCCAAATGTCTTTTAAATGGTATAACCCAACGCACACCCACCACTTCGTCTCGTAGTTCACTCTGTGCATGAACCACTCTCTGTGTAAAAACGCAGTTGTCCTTCATGTCCTTTTTAAATCTTTTTCCTCTCATCTTAAACCTATGTCCCCTTGTTTTGAACTCCCCCACCCTAGGGAAAAGACCCTCACTATTCACCTTATATATGCCCCTCGTGATTTTATAAACCTCTGCAAAGGTCACCAAGGGAAAGAAGGAGACTGAACAGGCCACCATTTGCATCTCCACTTCTTACAGCACTCCATTCAGGAACAGCTTGTATCAAAAGCTGACAATAATTTGTCACACTGCTTGGCTGGAGAGGAATGGGTAGGCCGGAAGTGAGTAAAACCTTTTATAAATCAAGGAGCTTTGGATGTCCTGGAAATTAGCATTCCCCACAGCACAGACCTTGGAGGAAGTCAAAATAGCAGTTAGCTACCTCTAGCCATTTTTCTTTCTTTTCCCTCCCCCTCCTAATTTCCAACATTATTCCAGCCTCCTGTCAGTTACCCCATCCCTGCAATTTCCAACACCCTGCTACTCTTCCCTGCTGCATTTCCAATGTTATTCCAGTTTCCAGCTGCTCTCCTTTTGTTTTGCAGCATTAATCCAACAGCCAGCTACACCCAATTCCTGCAATTTCCAACAGTAGCCCTGGCTTCCTCATACACCCAAATTGGGGAGGTGATAGCATAGTGGTGTGATCACGAGACTAGTAATCCAGAAACCTAGGCACACCAGTTCAAATCTCACCATGGGCAGATGGTGGAATTTGAATTTAAAAAAACACTGTATTTAAAAATCAAGTAAAAGCTTGAACCGTTGCTAAAGGCACTGAATACTGCAAAGGCTATGGGCCCTGGCCATATTCCAGCAATAGTACCAAAGACTTGCCGCATTCCTAGCCAAGCTGTTCCAATACAGTTACAGCAATGGCATCTCCCTGACAAGGTGGAAAATTGCATAAGTATATCCTGTACACAGGAGACATCCAACATGGAGGAGAAAGTGAGGTCTGCAGATGCTGGAGATCAGAGCTGAAAACGTGTTGCTGGAAAAGCGCAGCAGGTCAGGCAGCATCCAAGGAGCAGGAGATTCGACATTTCAGGCATAAGCCCTTCTTCAGGAATCCTGAAGAAGGGCTTATGCCCGAAATGTCGAATCTCCTGTTCCTTGGATGCTGCCTGACCTGCTGCGCTTTTCCAGCAACACATTTTCAGCAGGCATCCAACATGGCCAGTTACAGCTCCAATAAGTCTGCATTGGTGATGGAAGATGTCAGCAACAATGATCTCCCAGACAGAATTGACATATCGATAACCTGTTCACTCGTGTCCAGTTTGGATACCACGAGGGCCACTCGGCTCCTGACTTCACTACAGCCTTGGTTCACACATGACAACAGAGCGGAACTCGAGAGGTGAGGTGAGGGTAACAGCCCTTGGCATTAAGTCTGCATTGACCAAATGTGGCAACAAAGAGCCCTATCAAAACTGGAACCGGGGGCAAATTCTCCAGTCATATCTGGCACATTGGAAGACAGTTGTGGCTTTTGCACGTTAGTCATCTGAGCTGCAGAACATCCTCAGGATAGTGTCCTTGGCCCAACCATCTTAATTGCTACATCAGTGACCTTCCACCATCATTACCTCAGAAGTGGGGAGGTTTACTGATGATTGTACAATGTTAAGCGCCATTTGCAACTCCTCGGATACTGTCCAAATGCAGAAAGACCTGGACAGCATTGAACTGTAAAGTAGCAAGGAACATTTGTGCCAGGCATTGACCATCCCCAGCGAGGGATGATGTAACCATCATTCCTTCAGATTGAGTGGCACTACCACCACTGAGTCCCCTACTATCAATATCTCGGGGGTAACTGAGCTGGACTAGCCATTTAAATACGCTGGCTACAAGAGCAGGTCAGAAGCTAGGAATACCACAGTGAGTAACTTCCTGATTCTCCAAAGCCTATCCACCATTTACAGGCACAAGTCAGGAGTCTGATGGAATAGAGTTATACAGCATGGAAACAGACCCTTTGGTCCAACCAGTTCATCCTGAACTTAATCCCAAACTAGTCTCACCTGTCTGCTCCTGGCTCATATCCCTCCAAACAACAATCAAGGTGTGAGACCATCAAGACAAAATGACATTTATGATTGGAACCACATCCACAAACAGCCCATCCCTTCACCACCAAAGCTCGGTAGCAACAGTGTATACTGTCGACTGGTTGCACTGTTGTAATTCATCACATCTAGTCAGCAAGCACCTTTCAAACCCATAACCACTTCTATCTTGAAGGACAAGGGCAGCAGAAACATTGGACAAAGTGAGGACTGCAGATGCTGGAGATCAGAACTGAAAATGTGTTGCTGGAAAAGGACAGCAGGTCAGGCAGCATCCAAGGAGCAGGAGAGTCAACGTTTCGGGCATGAGCCCTTCTTCAGGAATGGATTTGATGCGCTTTTCCAGCAACACATTTTCAGCAGAAACATTGAACCACCATCACCTGCAAGTTTCCCTCCAAGCCAGTCTTCATCCTGACTTGGAAATAAATCACTATTCCTTCAGTGTCACTGTGACTTAATCCTGGAACTCACTCGCCAGCAGGATTGTGGGTCTGACTGCAACAAATTGACTGCACCGATTTAAGAAGGCAGCTCACCACCACCTTCTCAAAGGCAGCTAGGGACAGGCAATAAACACTCACCAGTCAAGAGTGCTCATCCCATGAATGAATAAAATAAAGATTACTCTATCCTCCTGTTACTCTCACTTCCTCTCGCCTGCTGATTTTCAATGTTACTTTGGGCTCCTGTTCCTGCTCCCCTCCTCATTTCCACTGTATTTCCAACTTACTGCTCTCCCCTACAGCCCTCATAGAACTGCATTGAAAGGTCTGATCCCCTGTTATAAAATTCAAAGCAACAGGTCCATGTTTATTCTTTACAAGTGCATCACATCTCACAATATCAACATCCTCTTCCAATTGGATATCCTTCTTTTCTTCCCTTGCTTTTATCTATCTCCCACCTTAAATGCAAATTTACCATGGTTGTCAACTCGGGAAGCAAAATGACATGAGAAAATTGAAGGGGAAAGATCGATCAATAGAAGTGAAGTATAAATGTGGAGCTCGACATCAAGAGTGCAAGCAGCCCTGTCGCCACTTTGGAATTAAGGTAATAAAAATCCTCAATCAGCATAAAGGGTGTCCCGCTCAAAATAAAAGCCACGTTTCATTATATGGAATGTCACAACAGGATATTCAGTACTTGGCACAATTTGTTGGTGGAGTGTTTGATATTATAATTATAAATATAAAAAAGACTCTGGGAAAATCCTGCACCAAAACAGTGGAACTGACAGATCTTGATGGGGATGTTGTAACCCCTTCCTTTCAGGGATTTGATGTTTGGAGCCATCTCATTTCATAGCTATCTTATAACAGCCTGACTCTCATTGCAATAACAATGATTTAATATCTGCTGAGTATAGCTCTTGATTTGATGAGCATGGTAATGAATAAGTACAAAAACCCTATGTGGAGAAACGGTGATAATCTCAGTCTCCCTCATATCCTCCTGGCTTGTGGGTAAGAATTGATCAGCCAGTTCTTGTCCCGAGGATGTTGCGAAGAAAAAGAGTGAGATGGCAGCTGAAGTGTGCTTATTCAGAATGGGCCTCAAACCCCCCAGGGAATTCTTAGGTTGTCTCAGGATACAGCGTGCAGTGTCCATCATGCTGTACAAACACCATCTGTTCAGCATTATGCTGTTGGTTGCCAGGCTACCTACTACACGCTGTCACAGCTCACTGGAATTGGCTGTGCATTAGCCACATTATCCAGAAGGTAAAAGCAACGTGGTCATGATTAAGCCATCTGCTGGAAAAGCCCAGCGATGCCAGGCCAGGACTCCAAGCAGCTAGCCCCACACACTGGAAAAAATGCTTCATGTCAACACGTTCAGTGTTGGAGCCGACTGGCTGCGGACCTGAGTTAGCACCACGGGGCAGTTTTCATCACGACACAGAAACATGTTTGCAAGTCTGCACCTCTGATTGGAGAATAATTAGAATGCACAGGCCCTCTTTCTTGGATGCACTGATTGCTTTCTCGTTGTTTTTCAGTGAAGGAATTAAAAAGAAAATATTCGGTAAAAAAAAACGCTAACAAAATTGAGGTTGGTGTTAAGAAGTGTTAGGGAACTGCAGTAATGCAAGGCTCCGGCCCTGAGGTTGCTTTATGACTCCCAGGTGAGTTATTTATTAACTCTTGCGAGGACCACAGTCCCTGACAAAACGTGTCGGCTGGAGTTTCTGCTTAAATAACTTCATTTAATTCTGTGCTTCCACCAGGGTTATTGACAGCACATATGTCGTTTATTTTATATAGAAAACATTTTTCAAAGCAAACGTGTTGCTTGATTCCCCCCCCCCCCCCCCCCCCTTTACTGAAGGCTTTTTCATTAACTTGGTTGTAATTCACACTTATACCCCCCCCCACTGGCTCCTGAGGACCAACCTTCATGCATGCCCCCCCCCCCCCCTCTACGTTTGTCCTGGGGATGCAAGAAGTTAACCTGGCACAGTCCAGCTGGCACAGCCCTTTGTGGAGATCGCTAAGAAGTGGGAACCTTGACTGAGCTGTTGTTTCAGTGATCAAATGCTGTGTACTCACAGTCACAGTGGCTGAGCTCAGTGAACCTAACAGAGCTAATAGATTGAAACTGGGACTTGCTTGCTCTCTATGGCACAGTACTTGCTTGAACTGATTTTGTTTTGTCATTCAGAGGTATGAGGGCATCACCAGCATTTATCCCCTATGCCCGCTGCCCTGGGGCAGGTCTTGGTGGGCTACTACTGGAGCTATTAGAGTCCTTTGGGTGTAGGAATACCAACAGTGCTATGGGCAAGGAAATTCCAGGATGTTTACCTAGTGCCAGTGAAGGAACAGCAGTATATTTCTTATCAGGATGGTGTGTGGCTTGGAGAGGAACTTGCAGGTGTTGGTTTTCCCATTCATCCCCTCTCCTTGATCTTCTAGTGATGGAGTTTGAGTGGCCTGTTGAAATTATGAAGGCTTTGGCCAGGTAGATAGTTACTAATAAATCCAGTATGGAGTTCTGGCAATGACATCTCCATAATCAGACTGTGGCTTGAAAGTGGCACTTGCTACCTCATGCAGTACCATAGAATCCCTACACTGTGGGAGCAGGCCATTTGACCCATCGAGCCCACACCGACCCTCCAAAGAGCATCCCAGCCAGACCCACCTCCTACTCTATCCCTGTAACCCTGCATTTCCCAATGGCTAATCCACCTCACTTGCTTAATTATAGGCAATTTAGCATGACCAATCCACCTTGGACTGAGGGGAAACCGGAACATCTGGAGGTAGCTCCATAGACAGTTACCTCAAACTAGAATTGAACCCAAGGTCCTGGTGCTATGAGGCAGTCGTGCTAATTACTGAGCTACCATGCTGCCTGTGCCATTATGGGGAATAGCATATTTAGGTAGCAGAAGGTGAATTAAGGTGGTAGGTCTATCCCGAGTATCAATATGGACCAGCCAAGCTGTATTCAGTGTTGTAGATTCTCTGTAAAGAGTTTGGGCAGTTTAGAACACTGATTTAGTACAGCTGGAAGACCCATGCCATCGAGCATGAGAATATCACTGTGGTATCACAGTGCTATGTCCTAGAGCTGACAATGCTAAGCAATGTAACAGAGAAAGGGGATTTAGTTTCTCAGCGGCAATGGAAACTAATGGAAGAGGAGGCCAGGTGGCTTGAGAACTTTGAGATATGAATTTGGATGGACAGGAGATGAGGAAGAATATTGGGAATGATAAGAACAATGTAATGTGATTACAAAGAGTGTGCAGTTGGATGGAATTGTGAGGGAGTGGAACGAGGAAATAAGCTGTTAGATGGGCAGATGGAAGAAAATAATAAGACGAAAGAAAAGAAGTATTCCTGTGGGCTGAAGAACGGGCAGTTGCATGCGAAGTCGAAGAGAGATGCACAAGACCGCATAGTTTAGTGAAAGGAGGACCTGCCTTGAATGGACTATTGGGAAT
The DNA here is from genome assembly GCF_020745735.1 of Hemiscyllium ocellatum. Taxonomy (NCBI): domain Eukaryota; kingdom Metazoa; phylum Chordata; class Chondrichthyes; order Orectolobiformes; family Hemiscylliidae; genus Hemiscyllium; species Hemiscyllium ocellatum. Next base: position 19,268,150 of record NC_083436.1, read on the forward strand.
GGATCAATTGTAGATAGGTCAACTTTTAAAGAGTTGCTATTGCCCTCCTTTACCAAGACTGAAACCAGCCACTTATCAATGTATTAGGCATGCATTGCAGAGCATGGGAAAATAATCTCAGACAGCGCTTGGTGGTTTTGAGGCAAGCAGTGTCATCTCTCGTGTTTGCTGTTTCTATTGAATCCATGCAGAAAGTGGGCACTAAAAAAGGCCACACACACATTCTGTGGTATTTTGTAATATATGCAAAACAGAGAAATGTTTTAGATTATGCAAAATGTGACATCAGGAGTTTCTGGCCTGAAGTTACAATATAATGTGGTAATCAAGGTCGAAAAAAGCATAGAAATAAACTATTCAGCGCAGCCTCTCTGTGCCAATGTTCATTCTTGATTCTCCTCCCATGTTTCCTCATCGAACTCTATCAGCAGAACTCTCTATTCCCTCCTCCCTGGTTTACAATAATAATATTGTAACTGTATTCTGATTGTGTGGGATATTTCAGTTATTTGTATATTAATACTCAACATCGATGCCCAGATTCTGGGATAGTGGTGCTGGAAGAGCACAGCAGTTCAGGCAGCATCCGAGGAGCTGTAAAATCGACGTTTCGGGCAAAAGCCCTTCATCCCATAGTTTATTAGAATCTTTCAACAAATGTAGACCCTGTAATATTGTGAGGGTCCTTTCTCATCATTCTGAGTGGGAAAATTCACAGCTGGCATTTACTGGCATGTGGCTGTCAAACCTTTTTTTCTGCGAGTGGGGTTTGTTTGGTGGTGTGGGCCTGGGCGGTGGGTGGTGGTGACGGAAGGAAGAGTCTCGCAAGTGGAGGCTGAACATTCCCTGGAGAAGAAAAACTTGTGTGAACCAAGTGCTGCTCTCGCACACCTCCTAGTGGCCAATTTATATGAGAGTAATGACGGAAATCAAGGAGCAGACTGCCGGATTGAGTCATTCTTCTGTCTCTCCCAGACTATGTCAAAACTTGCGTTCAGATCAAAAGATTGTTGCTCTATATTCATTGATCAAGGCCAATTGCACGATAGCACCAAAACTGAAAAAGAAAAACAATTTGAAAATATCATGAATATGCTAAATATTTTTAATTATCCTTTTGTAAGATGTCATTGAGTAGGCCAGCTTTTGTTGCCCTTGAGAAGGAAGGTGATGACATCTTTAACCACAGCTGACCTTGGGGTGTCGATTCATCTACAGTGCTGTTAGGTGCTGAGTTTGCAGGCTTAGATCTAGTGACAGAGCTGAAAATGTGTTGCTAGAAAAGCGCAGCAGGTCAGGCAGCATCCAAGGAGCAGGAGAATCGACGTTTCGGGCATGAGCCCTTCTTCAGGAATTCCTAAAGAAGGGCTCATGCCCGAAACGTCGATTCTCCTGCTCCTTGGATGCTGCCTGACCTGCCACGCTTTTCCAGCAACACATTTTCAGTTGTTGTGGTTCTGTTCGTCGAGCTGGGAGTTTTTGTTGGGCGGAAGGGCCTGTTTCCACACTGTAAGTAATCTAATCACGTTTTGTCCCCTTTCTAAGTGACATCCTCAGTGCTTGGGAGCCTCCTGTGAAGCGCTTCTGTGCTGATTCCTCCGGCATTTATACTGGTTTGAATCTGCCGCTTCCTTTCGTTGAAAGGGGACGAAACGTTTGCAACAAAAACTCCCAGCTCGGCGAACAGAACCATAACAACGAGCACCCGAGCTACAAATCTTCTCTCAAACTTTGAACACATTTTCAGCTCTGATCTGTAGTCCTCACTTTCTCCTAGTAGATCTAGTGACAGTAAAGCAACAATGCTATAGTTCCAAGTCAGGATGTTGTGTTGCTTGGACATGAACTTGCAAACGGTAGAGTTCTCGCATGTATTTGTGTCGTTGGACTTGTAGGTGTTTAAGGTCTTAAGTTTGGATAGAACTTCTGTTTCTGCAGAGCATCTTGTTCACATGGTTGCTGCTGTACATTGATGTTGGAGGCAGTGAACGTTTCAGGTGGCATTGCCAGTCAAGAAGGCTGCATTGTTCCAAATGGTATCAGGCAATTGTAGGGAATTCCATCACGTCCCAAACATGCACCTTGTAGATGGACTTTGGAGACACAGGAGTAAGTTAATTACAGAGAGGAGACATTGAGGACTGCAGATGCTGGAGATCAGAATCAAAGAGTGTGGTGCTGGAAAAGCACAGCCAGTCAGGCAGCATCCGAGGAGCAGAAAAATATTTTGAGCATAAGCTCTTCATCAGTAATGAGGGGGTGGTTGACAGATAACTGGGAGGGGGCTGGGGCTGGGGGGATGGTAGCTGGGAATGTGATGGGTGGATGGAAGTGGGGCTGAAGATGATAGGTTGGAGAGGAGGGTGGAGCGGATAAGTGGGAACGGAAATTGACAGATGGGACAGATCATGAGGATGTGCTGAGCTGGAAGGTTGGAACTGGGGTAAGGTGGTGTGGATGGGAAATGAGGAAACTGGTGAAATCCACATTGATCCCATGTGGTTGGAGTATCCCGAGGCGGAAGATGGGGTATTCTCTGTCTGGGCTGAAAATGTGTTGCTGGAAAAGTGCAGCAGGTCAGGCAGCATCCAAGGAACAGGAGATTTGACGTTTTGGGCATAAGCCCTTCTTCAGGAATGAGGAAAGTGTGTCCAGCAGGCTAAGATGAAAGGTAGGGAGGAGGGCCTTGGGGGAGGGGTGATGCAATAGGTAGAAGGAGGTCAAGGTGAGGGTGATAGGCCGGAGTGGGGTGGGGGCCGAGAGGTGAGGAAGAAGATTGCAGGTTAGGAAAGCGTTGCTGAGTTTGAGGGATTTGACTGAGACAAGGTGGGGGGAGGGGAAATGAGGAAACCGGAGAAATCTGAGTTCATCCCTTGTGGTTGGAGGGTTCCCAGGCAGAAGATGAGGCGCTCTTCCTCCAACCGTCGTGTTGCTATGGTCTGGCGATGGAGGAGTCCAAGGACCTGCATGTCCTTGGTGGAGTGGGAGGGGGAGTTAAAGTGTTGAGCCATGGGGTGGTTGGGTTGGTTGGTCCGGGTGTCCCAGAGGCGTTCTCTGAAACAATCCGCAAGTAGGCGGCCCGTCTCCCCAATATAGAGGAGGCCACATCGGGTGCAGCGGATGCAATAGATGATGTGTGTGGAGGTACAGGTGAATTTGTGGCAGATATGGAAGGATCCCTTGGGGCCTTGGAGAGAAGTAAGGGAGGAGGTGTGGGCGCAAGTTTTGCATTTCTTGCGGTTGCAGGGGAAGGTGCCGGGAGTGGAGGTTGGGTTGGTGGGGGGTGTGGACCTGACGAGGGAGTCACGGAGGGAGTGGTCTTTTCGGAACGCTGATAGGGGAGGGGAGGGAAATATATCCCTGGTGGTGGGGTCCGTTTGGAGGTGGCGGATGATATGCTTTATATGGAGGTGTCTGGGCATCATATAAGTTACTTACAGCAGAATTTCCCAACTTAACTTGCTCATGGAGCCACAGCATTTACATGCTCACTCCAGTTCAGTTTCTAGCCAATGGTAATCCTCAGGAATTTGATAGTAGAGGATTCATTGATGGTAATGTCACTGAGTGCCAAGGGAAGGTGGTTACATTGTCTCTTGGGCAATGCCTGTCAGCTGTTGTTGTGGCTGTAGCTTGTCCAAGCCTGATTGTGGTCCAAGTCTTGCTCCATTTGGACGTGGACTGCTTCAGTATCTGGGGGAGTCATGAATGGAACTGAACAATGCCCTGAGTGGCACCTTCAACTATTTCCTGCAGATAAGATGATGAACCTGCAATAACTTTAACAGTCTTCCTTTGTGCTAAGTGTGGATCCAGCCAATAGAGAGTGTTCCTTATACCCACTGACATCAGTTTTGCAATGGCTCCTTGGTACCACACTCTGTTCAATGCTGCTTTGAAGTCAAGAGCAGTCACTTCCACTTCCACTAGCCATTTTGTCCATGTTTGGATGGAGGCTGTATTGAACTCAGAAGAGGAGTGGCCCTGGTGGAATCCCAACAAATTGAGAGTGATTAGCTACATTCTCTCTAAATTTGTTTTCTCCTGTATAAACCTCCAGGGTCCACGTGCAGCAGCAACCTCCAACACTGGAAGTCAATTGTGGGAAAGATACAGTCAATCTATGGCTATGGATGAACCCTCAGAATGGGCACACCAATTCAAAGGAAAATTGGCAAATAGGGCGTTGCTGAGTACATGTATCTTAATTGTACTGGTGATGACCCCTTCTGTCATTTTACTGATGAATGAGAGCAGACTAATTGGTTTGGATTCATTCTGCTTTTTGTGGAATGGGCAGGCCTGGACAGTTTTCAGTACTGCTGAGTCGATGCCAAGGTTATAGCTGTTCTGGAGCAGTCTAGCTAGGTCTGCAGCAGTATTGTTGCCAGTATGTTGTCAGGGCTCAGAGCCTTGGTAGTGTCCAGCATCTTCCGCCATTTCTGGTATCACATGGAGTGAATTGAATTGGCTGAATACTGGCATCTGTGATGCTGGGGGATCTCTGGAGGAGACTGAGCTGAACCATCCACTTGGCACTTCTGGCTGGAAATTGTTGCGAATGTTTCAGCCTTGTCTTTTCAACTGATGTGCTGAGCTCCCCCATCATGAAAAATGGAGACATTTGTGGAGCTACCACCTCCTGTGAGTTGCCCTTTTTTCAGGCACCATTCATGAGCAGATTTGGCAAGACTGCAGAGGTTCAATCTGATTTGTTGGTTGTGGCATCTCTCTGTTGCATCCTGCCTCTGCAGTTTAATGTGCAAGTAGGTCCTATGTTGTATCTTCACCAGATCGACACCTCACTTCCAGGTATACTAGGTACTGCTCCTGTCATACCATCCTGCAATTCTACATTAAATCAGAACTGATCCCTTCACTTGATGGAATCTGTTATGTTCGGATGAAGATGCTATAAATTGTGGTCGAAACAATTCTGCTGCTGGTGGTGACTCACATGCAGGTGTGCAGTGTGAGTTGCTACATTTGTTCAGGAGATGTCCATTCAGCACACAATACAATAAGGATATTTTTAATATCAAGCTAGGATTCTATCTGTACAAGGACTGTGTTACACATACTGCTCGAACTACTGTTGTAGACATGTACCTGCAACAGGTGTATTTGTAAGGATCGGGTAGGTAGGTTTTTCAGTCTTCTTAGTTTTCCCAACAGCTGTTGTAGGCTCCATCCTGCAGCTGTGTCCATCAGGGCTTGATTTGCTCAGTCAGTAGTGGTGCCACTGAGTCACTCTTGAAGATGGACCCTGAAGACTCGCACACAGAGTGAGTTCAGCTCCTTTGCCCCACCCCTGATTGCTTCTTCCAATTGACATTCAATTTGGAGGAGTTGGGAAGTTATTTAGTTGGAACTGAGAAATAAGAAAGTAATGATCACCTTATTGTGATTGTAATGTAGACTTCCCAGTAGTCAGCGGGAAATTGAGAAATAAATTTGTACGATCTCAGTTATCTATAAGAATCATAAGGTGGTTACAGTAGAGATTTTAGCTTTCCAAATATAGACTGGGATTGCCATAAACTGGGTTTAGATGGAGAGCAATTTGTTAATTGTGTACAAGAAAATTTTCTGACTCAGTATGTAGATGTATCTACTTCAAAATGTGCATAATTCGACCTATTCTTGGGAAATAAGGCAGGGCAAATGGCTGAGGTGTCAGTGAGGGAGCACTTTGGGGTCAGTGACTATAATTCTATTAGTTTTCAAATAGTGATGGAAAAGGATAGACCAGATCTAAAAGTTGAAGTTCGAAATTGGAGGAAAGACAATTTTGATGGTATTAGGCAAGAAATTTCAAAAGCTGAACTGGGGGCAAACGTTCGCAGGTAAAGGTACGGCTGGAAAATGTCAGGTATAGACAAAGAGATTGAGTGAATCCTTAGAAGATGATAAAGACAGTAGGAGTATACTTAATAGGGAAATCAGGAGGGCAAAAAGGGGACATGAGATAGCTTTGGCAAATAGAGTTAAAGAGAATCCAAAGAGATTTTACAAATACATTAAGGGCAGAATAGGGATAGAATAGGGCCCCTCAAAGATCAGCAAGGCAGCCTATGTATGGAACTGCAAGGGATGGGGGAGAAACAAAACAAGTATTTTGCATCAGTGTTTACTGTAGAGAATGACATGGAAGATATAGAATGTGGGGAAATAGATGGTGATGTCTTGAAAAAATGTCCATATTACAGAGGAGGAGATGCTGGATGTCTTAAAACACATAAAGGTGGATAAATCCCCAGGACCTGATCAGGTGCACCCTAGAACTCTGTGGGAAGCTAGGGAAGTGATTGTTGGGCCTCTCGCTGAGATATTTGTATTATTGATAGTCACAGGTGAGGTGCCGGAAGACTGGAGGTTGGCTAATGTGGTGCCACTGTTTAAGAAAGGTGGTAAGGAAAAGCTGGGGAACTATAGACCAGTGAGCCTGACGTCGGTGGTGGGTGGGCAAGTTGTTGGAGGGAATCCTGAGGGACAGGATTTGCATATATTTGTATAAGCAAGGACTGATTAGGCATAGTCAGCATGCTTTGTGCATTGGAAATCATGTCTCAGTAACTTGATTGAGTTGTTTGAAGAAGTAACGAAGTGGATTGATGAGGGCAGCGGTGGACATGATCTATATGGACTTCAGTAAGGCATTCAATAAGATACCTCATTGTAGACAGGTTAGCAAGATTAGAACATAGAGAACACAGGGAGAACTAGCCATTTGGATACAGAACTGGCTTGAAGGTAGGAGACAGAGGGTGGTGGTGAAGGGTTGTTTTTCAGAGTGGAGGCCTGTGACCAATGGAGTGCCACAGGAGTAGTGCTGGGTCCCCTACTTTTCGTCATTGATATGAATGATCTGGATGTAAGCATAAGAGGTACAGTTAGTAAGTTTGCAGGTGACACCAAAATTGGAGGCGCAGTGGACAGCAAAGAAGGTTATCTCAGATTACAATAGGATCTTGATCAGATGGGCCAATGGGATGAAGAGTGGCCAATGGAATTAATTTAGATAAATGTGAGGTGCTGCATTTTGGAAAAGCAAATCAGGGCAGGACCTTTTCACTTAATGGTAAGGTCCTAGGGAGTGTTGATGAACAAAGCGTGCAGGTTCATAGTTCCTTGAAAGTGGAGTCTCAGGTAGATACGATAGTGAAGAAGGTATTAAGTATGCTTTCCTTTTTTGGTCAGAGCACCAAATATAAGAGTTGGGAGGTCATGTTGCAGCTGTACAGGTCACGGGTTAGTCCACTTTTGGAATAGTGTGTGCAATTCTGGTCTCCCTCCTGTACAAAGGATGTTGTGAAATTTGAAAGGGTTCAGAAAAGATTTACAAGGATGTTACCATGGTTGGAGGGTTTGAGGTATAGGGAGAGGCTGAATAAGGCTAAGGCTGTTTTCACTGGAGCATCAGAGGCTGAGGGGTAACCTTATAGACGATTATAAAATCTTGAGGGGCATGGATGGGGTGAATAGACAAGGTCTTTTTCCCTGGAGTGGGGGAGTCCAGAATTAGAGGACATAGGTTTAGGGTGAGAGGGGAAAAATTTGAAAGGGCCCTAAGGGGAAACGTTTTCATGTAAAGTGTGGTGCATGTATGGAATGAGCTGCCAGAGGAAGTGGTGGAGGCTGGTACAATTTCTCCATTGAAAAGGCATCTGGATAGGTATATGAATAGGAAGAGTTTAAAGGGATATGGGACAAGTGCTGACAAATGGGACTAGATTAGGTTAGGATATCTGGTAGGCATGGACGAGTTGGACCGAAGGATTTGTTTCCATGCTGTAATCTCTATGACTGTATGAGTACTAATTCATGAACTGAGACAAGCAGTAGATGGTAATTAGCAGATGCTTTTTTCCCCATGCTGTGAAGCTTCACATGTTCCGGTGTCAATACTAAGGACTCCCAGGGCAACTGCCTTCAGACTGTAGACCACTGTGCTACTTTTCTGGTCGGTCTGTCACGTGTTGAGACAGGGCATACAGAGGATTGGTGGCTGCAGTGTGTGGGACATTGTCTGTAAGGCATAGTTTGGTGAGTATGAGTGTATCAGGCTGCAGTTGTGAGACACCTCTCCCTTACTTGACAGAAGGCCCAGGCGTTAGTAAGGACAACATCACAGGATTGACAGGGTTGACTGTGCTGCCGTTGTTGTGTCTGATGGTGAGATCAATGTTGTGGTCCTGTCCCATTTCATTCCTGTTTGATTTGATAGTAATTTGATGCACTTGAATGGCCTGCTGGTCCACTTGAAGGTCAATCACACTGTTGTGGATCTGAAGTCCTATGTAGATCAGATCAAGTAGATTTCCTTTCTTAAAGGGTATTACCAAATCAGAAAACAATACAGTGGTCTACTGGTTACCAATTTGGAGATTCTTTTTTAAATTCCAGTTTCATTAAAACTGAATTGTGATGGTGATATTTGAACCTGGTGCTGGGGATGGCATGTCCAGTGTCATTATCATTACACCATCACCTTCCCATCATGAACCCAAAAAAATGTCCAATCCTGTGCATGTGCCACTGCAGGAAGATCATTGACCATTTTATGTGGGTGGCACGGTAGCACAGTGGTTAGCACTGCTGTCTCACAACACCTGGGTTCAATTCCTGCCTCAGGCGACTGACTGTGTGGAGTTTGCACAGTCCAAAAATGTGCAGGTTGGGTGAATTGGCCATGCTAAATTGCCCGTAGTGTTAGGTGAAGGGGTAAATGTAGGGGAATGGGTCTGGGTGGGTTGCGCTTCGGCAGGTCGGTGTGGACTTGTTGGGCCAAAGGGCCTGTTTCCATACTGTAAGTAATCTAGTCTAAAAAGTCATCTAATCTAATCTAGAGTAAAACCACCAAGGAAACGCAACATCTCACGCTCACAGCCTACAATACATGAGTCAACAAGTCTTTATGCTGCTTCCATAAATTAAATGACCCCAGCCCTGTCCTCCCAGCAGGGCCCACTTTCATTTCTCTGGATGTGGACATGCCTCATCTCACTGGAAATCAGGCCAAACCTGACCAGCAGGGAACACAAACATGGAAATACAAGCTTGAGAGAAGTTCTACTCATCCATCTGTGGCTAATCTTGTAAGGAACAGGCAGAAACTCCACTCTGCATTAATCTTCCCTAAGATTGCGTCCTGGTATACAAACGTCTGTTCTCTTCCTCATTTGTGCTGGGTTGTAGGTGGAGATTCATCAAATTCCATTTTTATTTTAATGACAAACTGCAGTAACTTATTTGTAAGCAGGTTTTGTAAATTGTCAACACCTCAATAATAGTTTTTTTTAAACCGATAAAATGGGAAGAGAATGGAACAGTGATGTCAGTGCTTTGAAAACCAAGCAAAGTTCGTTTCATCCATGTTGCGTACATCAGAAAAACAATGTGCTTTTTCTGTCTGGTGATTAGGGCTCTCTTCCTGGAAGTGAGTGCATTTCACACAAACAAGAGGCTGCTTTCAATGGAAGAGTGAACAAATAAACATCAGCAGTCTTCCAATGAAGGCATCCAGGAGCTCGTGTCCAAGACTGAGTGATGCTGTTGTTACATCAGAGACAAACAGCACATCAATGCTTCAACAAACTGCATAAAAACCACTGTAGAAGAGTAATATTTTCAAACTTTTCTGCTTGTTCTGGTTATACAGAGTTAAAAATCACACAACACCAGGTTATAGTCCAACAGGTTTATTTGGAAGCACGAGCTTTCGGAGCACTGTTCCTTCATTAGATGGTTGTGGACACATAGCACTGGAATATTGTGCATTTTACTTCAGTTTTTTCCCACTTATTGCTTCCCTTTTACCTCAGTTTAGACAAATCTTATGTACTTGACAGAATTCTGACCAAGTGAAAATGAAGTGTACAAAGGCTGAGTGTACAAAGGGTTCAGTTCAAGATTTCTGTGTAAACGTGTGGTTATGATCAACTGCTTTTCTCCAGATATATAAATTGTTTATCACCCATGTTCCTTAAACTATTTTCCATCCTGTATGAAGTCAATTACCTCCAATTGAGATTTTAAAAATTAATTAAAAGTCATAACCCTCATTCATTGTAGCAAACCCATTCGAAAGATTAGCAAAATCATTATTTAACAGATTATGGTTAACCACAGATGTTTAGTATTGAGCTTTTAGTGGATTTTTGGACTATTCAGAGGTTTCTGTATTATTTTCAAGTTGTTTCTCTGGTTTGGTAACAGAGAGCTTATGAGTTGAGATTTATAACAAGATGTAGCATTCAGTTTGGCCGAATACTTTTTTGCGGTGAGGCCTATTAATTCATAAACAGGTCTTAAATTTATGAAACCAGACACTGACCTTGAGCCATATGTCAAATAAGACACTTGGTGAAAATCCATCATTGTCACAAATGTTGCATCTTCTGGGGTGAGATGTTATACTACTTGCTGAAGCTGTGGGTTTTACTGTTGTTTACGTAGGAACAACTCTGCAATGAAGGTGTATTGAATGACTTCATTTCCCACTCCACATCTTCAGTGAGGAGTTATGCTCACAGTGTATCAGATCAGAAATTCAGGCAGCTTGATAACAACCTGTTCTGAGAATCAAAACTGATGGAAATTATTAGTAGGAATAAGTAGAATTTCTGATTGGTTCATCAAGTGCGTGCAGCTCCTCTGACTATCCACCCTGAAAATTGCCACTTTAGTTCTTATTCTTAACATTTTTTAGATGCATACTTTCTGGATAGATCTTTCTTTGTTACATATCCCATTATGATTTTCTCACCTTTTCTCACGGCATATAACCTTATGCTGGAATGACTCCTGGCTCTATCAGGAGTGGCCAAATCTCAGTCATTAATAAATTGTTTGCACTCTGTTCAATATTTGTAGACATCACATTTGGGAACCTGGTCCTATCCACAGCTAACATCCCCCAACCTCTGTGCAGCACCTTGACCACGTTCAGCTTCCTGGCCAATTCCCAGCCTCTGACCCCTGTCCAATTCTGTGGTCTCTTTCCCTGACAACATGTAATACCTTGACCATTGTCCAGCAGCCTGGACGTCACCATACTCCCCAATCTCTGGCCGCACAGAAGTGCTCCCACATCCAGATACAAATGGTGAGAGACAACTAACTAACTAACTTGAGAAAGGGGCTCCACAAATATGCATATTAAGCTCAGCTATGCATTCAAGTGAGCGAATGTTATGTATGTGGGAAGACAGGAGACACGATTGGATTCCAGTTCTTTGTGATCTGGCATCATTTTGACATGGTTTCTTATGCACATGCTCAGTGGCTATCCTCACATTACTCCATGTTTCCTGTCAGGTTCTTCTACTTTAACTCTTCTACATTAACGTTTAACCCGTTTTCCTCCCATTTCACCCCTCCTTCTGCCTCAAAGATTCGTGCACTTGAGCCATTAATCTCCAACAATATTCTTAGTCCTCTTGGGAAACATACAAGCTGCACACGCTCCCTTAGCATCATTTTGGAAGGTGATCACTTTGGTGGAGCTTCACAACAGCTGTTTTCTGGGTGCGTACCAGGGAAGAAGCTGGACAAAGAGGTAACTCTCCAGTACCGCAATCCCTGAAAGAGAAAGGTGAGAAACAGAAATTCTCCATCTCTCTAGCACACTCTGAGCCAGAGAAATTAAGTAGATATAAAAGGAAGTATGATGAACAGCCTGAGGGTAATTTTTCAGATGAATGAACCTGGGCCTCCTTACTTCTCCAGGTGTACGGATTCAACTTGCTGCGGGTAATGACATCAGTTGCACATTTGCTTCAGTGTGAGATTGCCATGGAAAGATCAGCCATGATGGTATTGAATGGCGGAGCAGGCTCAAAGGGCCAGATGGCCTATTCCTGTTACCTGTTCTTATGTTCTTATATCCTTTACCCTGGATAGTTTTTTTTTGCTGCTTGCAAGTTTTGAATTTCCACTTAGTGATTTGTTTCTGAGATTTGAAGTTTTCTCTGAATGTGTCATGTTGCTGTACCTTGTGTATGATGGTTGACGTATGCTGATAAAGGTGCTGTACTAGCCACCTTCCCTGAAGGAGTGTGGGACTAGGAGCAAGATTAGACCATTCAGACATTCCATACTGCTTTACCATTCAATAAGCTCATGGCTGTGATTCTAAACTCACTTTCCTGTCCATTCCCATAACTTTGACTCCATGCTCTATCAGATTCTGCCTTTAATAAATTCAATGACACAGAGCCCACTGGCTTCTGGGGAGGAGAATTCCACAGACTGACAACCTCTGGGAGTAAAAATATTCACCTCATCTCTGTTAAAAAAAACTGAAGACCCCTTACTCTTAAGCTGTGTCCCTAGTTTTAGTCCCTCCACAAGCTAAAAGACCTTCTTCTAGTATCCACACTATCAAATCACCTTTGGATCCTACATATTCCAATAAGGCCACCTTTTTAGATTAGATTAGATTACTTACAGTGTGGAAACAGGCCCTTCGACCCAACCTTGCGTTCTTCTAACTTGCAGTAGGTACAGACCATCTATTCAGCCTTTCCTTGAAGGATAACTCCATCATCTGAGGAATAAGTTGAGTGAATATTTTCTGAAACTGCTTCTAATTTAATGATTTCCTTTTTTTTCACATGAGGATACCAAAACTGCATCAGTTTTCCAGATTTGGCCCATCTAAGACTGTGTGCTTTATAAATAAAACTTCCCTACTACTTTATTCCATTTGCAAAAGTAGCCATATTGGATTTGATTTATTGTTGTCACGTGTACCTAAGTGCAGTGAAAAGTTTTGTTTTGCGTGCAGTATAGGCAATCACACCTTACAAGGACATACATAACAGAGGGTTGTTTGAGCAGGGCGAGGCACACAAAGTTATGGCTGCACACAGGAGGGTATAGAGAACCAAGATCAACATTAGATTTGAAAATTGAGAGGTCAATTCAGCCGTCTAATAACAGCAGGGAAGAAGCTGTTCTTTAACCTGTTGATACCTGTGTTTAAGCTTTTCCATCTTCTGCCTAATGGAAGAGGTTGGAAGAGATGGTCACTGGGGTAGGAGGGGTCTCCAATGTTGGCTGGCTTTCTGCAGTAATGAGAAGTGTAGATTGAGTCAGTAGGTCGGAGGCTGGCCTGTGTAATGGTGTGGGCTGTCTTCACAACTTTCTGTAGTTTCTTACGGTCCTGGGTCCAGCAGTCACTATACAAAGCTATGGTGCACCCAGATAGATGTCACTGCAGACTAACATTTTAGTCCGAATCATTTACCAGCTCACCCAGATACGTCTGTACCTGTGAGTTCTTCAAACTCTCTCATTGAAGTAGTAAGGCTCTTCTTTCTTACAAAACGAACAAAGTTCACGCTTTCCCACAAGATGGCCTGGGCTGACAAATGCTTGCCTTCCCAGTCAGTCTATTTACTTCTCTTTGCAGACTCTCTCCCACATCTGGGCAAGGTACTGCATGGCCTATTCTCAGCAGAAACACCTACCACACATTCCGCATCCATACCATTGCTACAGATTGTAAGTGGTTGAGGCGACAGTGCTGTCATGAGTGTGTGTCCAAGCTCTAAGACCTTTTTCTAATTCCTTAACCTGAAACTTCTCATCTACTGTGGCTACAGTTCCAGCTGTGGGAAAAAAAATTGAAGTTTTGTTTTATTGTGTTCATTTTGATTGAAGCTGTTTCTGAGCTTCTCAAATTTTAGGACATCTCCCATTTGTGTCTGCCTATGGTCATGAGCTTGTAACACTGGCACATTCAGCCATACAGCATGGAAACAGACCCTCTAGTCCAACTAATCCATGCTGACCATTTCTCAAACAAAACTAGTCCCCAGCTGCCTGCATTTGGCCCTTATTCCTTCAAGCCTTTCCTATTCATATTTCTCATCCAAATGTCTTTTAATTGTTGTAACTGTGCCCATATCCACCACTTCCTCTGGCAGTTCATTCCACACATCAACAATTCTGTTTCAAAATGTTGCTCCTCGTGTCCTTTTTAAAGCATTACAAATATGCCCACTTGTCTCAAATCTTCGACCTTCAGCTGAGTTGCTTGCAACTTTTGTTTTAAACTTTTTTTAATCAGCCTGTTCAGAGATGTTATTACACACCACTGGAGCAGATGGGACTTGAATCCAGGCCTCCATGACTCGGAGGTAGGGACACTACTATTGGACCATAAGCTTGCAACTCTAATTTTTTTTTTCAATTTGTTTATCATTCAACCTGTTTTTCTAATCAACCTGTTCAGAGATGTCGTTACACGCCTCTAGAACAGGTGGGACTTAAACTTGAGCACCCTGTCCAGGAATAGGGACAGTACCACTGCACCACAAGAGCTGTTAGCTTGCAATTTTAGGTTATTTTCTGATCTACCTGTCTAGTGATGTTATTATGCACCACTGGGACAGGTGGGACTTGCCCTCCTGGTTAAGAGATATGAACACTACCACTGCACCACAAGAGCCCTTAGCTTGCATCTTTGAGATGGTTCCAATCATCTCTACCATGTACAGAGATGCAGCTGACAGCAACTCATCCTTCAGGACGCCAGTCTCTTTCTCCTTCCTGGTAGTGTCTGGCCCACCTTTACTGCTGCTATTGCTGTTGTTGCATTTCCCTTTGTGGGATCAGTGGAACAAATAGACAATGTTTTCTCTTTGTCATCTTGAACAGAGGGATCATTCTCCTCAAAGGAGACAGCAAAAGATTTCGTGAACAGTGCCCCCTAAATCTAGCACCTCTGCCTTCAATAAGTCAACACAAAGAGTGATAGATTCTCTCTCTCTCTCTCTCTGGCTGAAAAAAGCAAACCAAAGTTTAGAATGGCTTGAACTGAGGCTGGGCTCTACGATCTGTTTTACTCTTTAGTTTCTTTATTGTTTTCATCCTCACTTTTGAAAGAAATTAAGGATCTGCATTACCTTCCTGCGGCCCAGGGATAGAGTTTTTGCAGTGGATAGTGATTGCTGGTGCATTGAGTCAGTTTCAATGTTTTCTGTAATTGTTGAATAAGGAATGCTCAATGCCACACAAGTGCTTCTGCTGAGCATACTGATTAGGGATGACATATAAGGTGTCTGTGATCTCTCTTTCACTGGAGTGAAGTGTTGCATGCCTCTGCCCTCTCATTTTGATCTTAATATCCCCTGTCCCCCAAAGCCGAATGGAAAATGATCTGCTAATTTTTTGCTTTGAATTTGGTGAAGTATCCAGAAGGTCATCTATGTCTCCCCAAACTCTGCAGTGGGCCTCGTTATCAATCCCCCTCCTCAAAAAAAATATTTAGCTCCTCAGCCTCCTGTGATACTTGGGTACTTGCAGGATCTTGTCATTTGTTTTTAAGTTTCCACCGCAGACATCAAGCTCTCAACTGATCGTTTTTGCGACTCTGTCTGTAATATAGGTCAGACAGAGCACCACCAATTAATGATGTTAACTGAGCCTTGTTTCCTCACAAACGTCTTACTGGTGAACTCTCTGGGTGCGATTTTCTTCCTGCTCTCTGTAAAATCTCTAATTTACAGTAATGCATGGCTAACTGTAGTTGAGTGATTTTTTTTACAGGTGAACACATTCCTTCTCTGCATCCTGTGCCTAGAGAGCCCATTGCCCACCACTCCTCCTCACTGCTGAGCTTCTCTCCATGTATTTTCCCCAGTTACACATGAAGCTTGATGGATAATCTTGTCCTTTAGCTGTAGCACTGTTCTGCTGCTCAGCTTCACTTCACTCCTTGTCACTTTCCTCAGGTTGTGTTGGTCTGATTACACAGTAATATCAGGTCTACACTCGGGTGAGTGAAGATTAACAGGCTTTATTGAACATAACTGGACACAGGGAGGATAAGAGAGGGCATTGTTTGGGAACCGTAGAGATTCAGGTTTCAGTTCTGCGCAATTTGACATCCCACAACATGGGTCCTTTTGAGTCAAAGCAGAGTTAACCCTTTATTCCATACTGTTTTCGATGACAGGAGAGCCCAGAACACCAATGCAAAACATGGGGATTTGGTATATTCAACCAACTTCAGCTCAGAATACTGAGAAGATGATTCAACTTGGGCCCTTCCTGAGGTCCACAGCTTAGATTAGATTAGATTAGATTACTTACAGTGTGGAAACAGGCCCTTCGGCCCAACAAGTCCACACCGACCCGCCGAAGCGCAACCCACCCATACCCCTACATTTACCCCTTACCTAACACTACGGGCAATTTAGCATGGCCAATTCACCTGACCCGCACATCTTTGAACTGTCGGAGGAAACCGGAGCACCCGGAGGAAACCCACGCAGACACGGGGAGAACGTGCAAACTCCACACAGTCGCCTGAGTCGGGAATTGAACCCGGGAATCAGGCGCTGTGAGGCAGCAGTGCTAACCACTGTGCCACCGTGCCGCCCACTTCAGCTTAGACACCACTCTTCAGCCAATGTGATCCGTGTGAAATTTATAATCGTGGAACTGTTATGACAAAGAAGGTGGCTATTCAGCCCATCATGCCAGCACCAGTTCTCCGAATGAGCATTATGACTTAGTGCCAATCTCCTGCCTTTTCCCCTGGCCCCTGCACGTTCTTTCTGTTCAATTAATCCTCTAGCGCCCTCTTGAATATGTCAATTGAACCTGCCTCTGCCACATTTCCAAGCAGTGCATCTCAGACTCAAGCCACTCGTTGTGTGTAAAGGTTCTTCGTTTGCTGCCTCTGGAGATGATTTTCCATTTGTGCCCTCGTTTTCTCACTCCTTTTATAAAGATGGACAACAAATGCTGGTTTAATCAGTCAAGCCTACATCCTGTGAAAGAATGGAGAAAGAGCTCCAAGATACTCTTTATTAATGCGTGTATTCCTGGATAATTGAGAAATCATTTTCAATTCCTGTTATCCTCAGGGTGGGAAACATTGAAGTATCAAAAAGCATGCCCAATGCACATAGGAAAATGTGGAACTTAGGGGAGTCTCATAAGCATTATAATTTGTTTTAAATGTGTGCATGCTTGATTATAGCCACAATTGAAAGTTGATGGTTCAATTGACTGACCTTAAAGTCCTGGTGTTAGGTGAATGATCCCAGCATAAGGGTCAGCACACAGCCGGAGAGGACAGGAAAATTCTCAGGCTTTTTCTAATAATGCAGCGCCCACTGATTATGAAGAAAAGGTGCAAAGCAAAACAGCCACAATTTTGCAAATCCCATCAGGTTATGTCTGGTATTCCCAGTGATATTATGTGTTGCAGCTGGACTCCAATAGACTCCACTAGATTATCACAGGCACCCAACCGTTTTCAGACACTGAGCGTATCTAGGGTCCGGAGAATTCCAGTTTCACTGTCTTAATTTGGGAATGGGAAAGGTGCTTTAGAAGGAGGTGAGACCTTAAAACCCTCAGTAAAAATTTAACCACTGGTGCTTTTCCCATCTCAAAGGCACACGATCAGATAGAGATCTCAGATAGGGATGAAGGGTTCAACTGAATGGATACAGAGAAGATAATTCCAAGCCAAACCTTTGGTGTCATAAATCCATCACAAATTCCGGGGAAGTATTTTTCCTCGGCAAGTGGTGGGAATTGCAGGTGAAGACAGGAGTATCCATGACATAAGGAGAAGCTAGATGACTGCAAGGAATGGACGGCTATGGTGACAGCGTTCAATGAAGTTAAAATGTGAATGGCTCATCTGACAAGTAAAGACCACCTAGAGTTTGGTAGAAATGGCCAGTTTCTGTGCTGAAGAAGGGCTCATGCCCAAAACGTCGATTCTCCTGCTCCTCGGATGCTGCCTGGCCTGCTGTGCTTTTCCAGCACCACATTTTTCAACTCTGGTCTCCAGCATCTGCAGTCCTCACTTTCTCCCAGTTTCTGTGCTGTGAATATTCTGTAAAGGAATTAAATTGTGCCAAGCTTTGATAGGCTAATGTGATTCAAACCTTGACCTGTCATGTAACCACATCGGCCAGTAATTTTGGAAAAATGATTTGCTGAATGAGTCAAACCTTTAGTGACTGTACAACTGATCTCAAAATGACCGCCAAATTCACAATGTCGCTAGGGGCCAGTAACTTTTATTTTTAAAATAGACAAAATGTGAGATCTAGGGAACATACCAAGTGAATAAATTCACAATACTCTACCATTTTGAAAATTCAACAATGATCTTTACTATATATGATCAGAAAATTACCTGCACAATTTAAATTCCTACACCAAAAATGAATGTTCTAAGTATAGTTAATGGAGTGCAACCTGAAAGTGTACATGAAATAGTAAATGCTATTAAAACAGAACTCACACATTTCTCAGCAACGTTTTCCTAGACGTTAATGACACGGTAACTCATTAAATTTCACACGGGTTCTTGACTTCATCAGTCCTTCACTTTTGTCAATCTGGTCTCGAAATTTCCTCTCAAGAACCACACTGTAATGTGCTGCCTCTGAGACTACACCCCCTCTGGTTAATCACCCTCCTTTCCTTGGTCTACACTCGTGTGGATTGTGAAACTGCACCCCAGTGCTTATTGACAAGTGTAACTCCAGCTGTTCACCAATAGCTAGTTTCACTGAGCTGGTCTTACCCCTAGGTTTTCCCCACACTCCGATGTTGCTCAGTGGTGACAAGCAAGTGCTTCTTTCTTTGACAATGAAATAACTTTCCACTGGAGTTCTATCAGGCTAGCTAAATTAATATCACTGAATACGCTGAGCTATGTTAAGCAGAGTTAAATGAGGCACTGTTATGCTTTAAGCCATTATTTATATAATTGTCAACTAATATTTTATTACATGCACACAGTTGACAGAGAAGAAGGCATCGGCTCGAATAGAATGTTAGAGGCTAAATATAGAATATTGCTTAAATGTGAGGCAACTTTGAAAGCTGCTGTTGCTGCAGCAGATTGAAGACCAATGTGTTGTGCAGCCAACAGCCTGGAATATTGTTGCCACTTGCTTGTCAGTCTCTCTCCTGAGGAGTTTCAAGTACAGGTTAGAATTAAAGAGTGAGAGTGGTCTGGCAGTCTCCTGTCATTAAAGTAAATGATTGATGCAAACCTCAGTTATGCATTACCAAGAATTGTAAAGAACCTTGTGATATGATTATCTGTGCACACTCTCAGACCTGTTAACAACAGCAGCACCATTTCCTTAATCCAGCAGCTCCTGTGTTTGACCAGCCGACTTGTAACCCTTGTGGTCAGATCGGACCAACCAGCCCCTTCTGCCCCAATCTCCAGGGCACTAACCTAACTGAGCTTCAGAGAGTTGGAAGTGTACTGTATACAGAGCTGTGGAATTAAAGACCCTCACTGAGAACTGTGTGGGATTGAGTTAGTACCAGCACGTAGATGAGGACACAAAATAACCTAAAATTCGGCCAAGTTTGTGAATGCACTCCAATGGGGCTAATTTTAAAATGAAAGTGTAACTATTAAACTTGTGTATGATTCCACAATATTGTAGTAGCATACTTTACCGGAGTTCCTTTTGTTACCTAGGAGAAAGTGAGGGCTGCAGATGCTGGAGATTAGAATCGAGAATGTGATGCTAGAAAAGCACAGCAGGTCAGGCAGCGTCCTGAGGGCAGGAGAATTGATGTTTTGGGCATAAGCCCTTCAATCTTCCTGATGAAGGGCTTATGCCTGAAACATCAATTCTCCTGCTCCTGGGATGCTGCCTGGCTTTCTGTGCTTTTCCAGTTTCCTTTTGTTATCTCACTACTGGCTTATTTTGTCAATGTAAATGGGTTTGAGCTGCTTGCTGCAGTCCTTATGTGTGCAGCATTGCCTGTTTTACAAGGAAGCCAAGCAACAAATTTTAAATGCCCTGAGACCAAATTGGTGCCCCTCCCTCCACTATTGTCCTCCCCTTCTGTCCAATTGTCTTCCCACCCCAACACCAGAATCTGGAAGAGCCAATGTTGCTGTCCTTGTGACTGGCCAGCCAAGTTGGTGACTGGTACCTGGAATGTGTCGATAATTTATTAACGAAAGCAATGAGCCAGTTTCCATCGTCCTGCCTTGTCCTCATTAGTAGTATACAGGTACATATAGATGGGGCATGGTTCCTGGTGAAGGACTTTTGCCTGAAACATTGATTTTCCTGCTCCTCTGATGCTGCCTGACCTGCTGTGCTTTTCCAGCACCACTCTAATCTTGACTCTAATCTCCAGCATCTGTAGTCCTCACTTCATCCTAAGGATGGGGCATGATCTGGGCTTCTGTGTAGAGCCACCTTTGATGAAGGTGGTCCCTGTACTCACTGATATCACTGCACTGCAACTTTGCAACATCACAACAGCAAGAGCTTCAGACAAAATGTCCACTCTGCTCCCAGGCTGCCTCCAGCTCATTGTTCAAAAGCATTAAGCAGGACAGTGGGAGTGCTGGAGTAACATCAGAAGGCGAGTAGATGTCATTTAAGGGCAAAGAGCTGCAGATTGTACATTATCCATAAGTTATTTAGTCTGCTTCCAGATTTGGACTCTGCCTGAGACTGATCAAGAGCCAGTTGGTCTGAGCTGTGAATGTAGTTGGTATGGGGAAGCCTGCACTTGTTGCCTATTTTGAGCTTGTCTTGCAGAGAGAGCTCCTCTAATGTAATTGCATAGAGCACTGCTTAAAGTTCCTCTGTGTTTAACTTTGATGAAACATTATCTTAGGGACGCCAAAAGGGCAGACCATACATATAAGATAGTCACTAATGCATCCAGTAGTGATTTTGTTTCTCTCTTAAGAGAAGTTGAAATGTGGACTTTGTCGCCATATGTGTTTCTGAGACAAGTGGATGGATTGGAATTGTACCATCAGTACTCATCTCAGCTCAGGATCTCTGTATTCAATGCTCAGTGAACTTTAAAAGTTGATACATGTGCAGAGTTAGAACATTAGAAACTTCAAACCTGTAGGCTGTTCACTGCAATACATATAATGCACAATAATCACAGTTGTTTTTCACAATGCCAAATGTTGATCTTATATCACACAACCCTTTGATGTGTCTCTGTGTTAGTCTTGCTGACTAATGCTGTTGGATTCTTCTTTGTATTGTGGATTTGAATACAGAGGAAGAGATTAACATCCACATGCTGAAAATCACCGTTGTGCCTTTCATTTCTGCTCTGAGCCTTCTTCACTGGCTGGGCAAGGTGATTACAAATCAGCAAATTTGACCTTCTCACAATGCATATGGGATGGCACGGTGGCTCAGTGGTTAGCACCGCTGCCTCACAGCGCCAAGAGACCTAGGTTCGATTCCTGCCTTGGGCGACTGTCTGTGTGGAGTTTGCACATTCTCACTGTGTCTGTGTGGGTTTCCTCCCACAGTCCAAAGATGTGCAGGTCAGATGAATTAGCCACATTAACTTGCCCATAATGTTAGGTGCATTAGTCGGGATAAATGTCAGGGAATGGGTCTGGTAAGTTGCTCTTCGGAGGGTCTGTGTGGACTGGTTGGGCCAAAGGGCCTGTTTCCATACTGTAGGGATTCTAACCAATCTGAACTAATACCCATTTACCACGTCAATAGCAGCGATTAGCATTAGCTCCACCAGCGCCCAACAGACCATGAGAAAACCCCTTTTGTTTTTCATAAAATTTGGAAAAATAAACTTTGTGACTCATTTTAAGTTGAATGTTATGGAATTTGCAATAAAATTGAACTTGTCCATAGATAACATGTTTCACTCAATATAATTGTAATAGTCTTTATTGGATTGATCTTAATATTTATACAATTCATTTCATATCAAAAATACAGGCTGGGAGCAAAACATTTCCAATTGGAAATTACAAACAGTGATAGATATAACATTTTTCATATTACTCCATGTTCTTTCTGATTTGCCTCAATACTTGTGATTCATAATGAATATATATTTTGTAAGGCACACAGCTTGAGGATTGTTCTACAGTTTCCAGCTCCTCAGTATAATGTGGCTGAAACACCTTTCCCCAGTGCACCTCTGCAGGGGCAGCTCCAACTTCAGTCGCCCCCTCAGCAGGTAGTCCTGGACTTGGGAATGTGCCAGTCTATCACACTCAGCCAATGGCAACTCCTTGTTCTGGAGGACCAGCGAGTTTCAGACACACGAAACGGCAATTTTCACCAAGTTGATCGTCGTGTGAAGGGGTATTTTCTCCTGACCAGGTTCAGTGATGCTGCTTCATTTCCTTTGAAGGCTGATAGTGGAGGCAGAATGTGACGGGAGCTACAGCATAAAACCTGACAAAGACGTGACAGCGACATGAGAAATGAATTTTCTCAGCTCCGGGGTCCAAACGTCGTAGTGACAGGAGATAGAGGAGTATGATAGGATGCATATGGTACTTTGAACACTTCAGTCACACAGTTCTCCACCTGATTATCACACTTGCTCCTACTAGCCCACCAGCTCCTTCACTGCTTTAGCTGTGACAATGTGTAACCCACGACTGCTGTACTGTGACCAATCAACTAAAATTAAGTCTTTCAAATGCGATTGTCTACTGCGCGTGTGAATTGATTCTACTTGGTTGCTACAATTGATAAGAAGAAAATGGCTTTGGTTGTAGAGAGGAAGAAGAACTAAAACTCTAACCAGATAAAACTCTAGTTAACATAGAGTTTTGATTTTGCTTGAAATCAGTGTTTGTTGTTTTATGTTACCCTAATCTGCAGCCAAGGAGACAAATAGACATCCTGTCCCCAGGACTCTACAATATCTCTTTCATTTCCAACATGCATTTCCAGCACTGTGCAATATATCTCTTACTTTACACTGGCCCCCAGGACTCTGCAATATCTCTTTCACTTCTCGCACGAGCTCCCAGTGCTCTGCAATAGCTCTCTCTCTTCTAGCCCTAACAGATCTTAGATGCAGAATGTTTTGCTCCTGGTGATGGTGACTTAGAGGTGGGAAGGTGACTTAATTAAGCAGAAGGAAACGTATCCAAATCCCACCACCTTCCCACCTCTACCAGAATGAAATGCAGGGTAGGGAAACCCCTGATTGACTTCACCAATCCCCCTGCCATTTGAGACCCTAATAGCCAATGAAAGATAACTTAAGGACCTCAGCTCACTGAAGCTGAGATTAACAACGATGCTATCACCTCAAAGCTCACCACTATTGGCAGCAGAAGATTCCATCCTTTATGTTCCAACAAAACCATCCCCAAATTCTACAGAAAGCAGACCATCACCAGTGCTTAGGCTAGATCAGCTTATTGTCTGTGACTCTATATTTCTTTGAAGAGAATGCAAGAAGATTTAGAATAGGTTAACACCAACCATTAATTTGAACCTAGAACCTAAATTTAACCATGGGCTTGTGGAAAAGAAGAATGATTTGTTTACTGTCTCTGCCTCCTGCTCACATTATAGTTAGTCCATAATTGACCACTGCAGTAGGTTTGATAGAATTTTATTATTATTTTGCAAATGATAACACAATTTGCATAGAATGGTGGGCTGAAGGCTCTGTTTCTATTCCATATGATTTTTAAATTTACTTTGAGAGATTAAAATATGAGAGCATTTTACTTTCTAAAGCAATTATAGTGGAGGAATAGTCTTATTATGTAATACTCAGTAAGTGCAAACAATATGGGAATTACAAATATAACAACTGTCTGGGGAGGTATAGCAGTGTGTTATCGTGACTTGTGTAAAGTACAATGATGGGTGTGTAAAATGTGCTTACTACTTCCTTTGGGATGTTTACAGATCTGTCACCAGTAGTGACAGTGGTTGAGCAGTTTAACGTGTACTGTTATAATCCCAGCTGGTATTTACTGGACATGTCAGATCCCAGACTGAAATCTGGTTTGATAGATCATGTTTTGAAATGGTCTTAATGTGATCGTCTCTCACTGAAATATAAACATGGTGTGGCAGATTTAGTTTTATCAATAAAACAGAAGATTATTCATCAAAAGCTATAAAGATAAATACAATAAAACAGACTATTTACATATGTTATGATCTCAGCTAATGTCATGACCAGACAAGTCAGATGCCAGTCAGGAACCTGGCTTGATGGATCTTATTGACAATTGATGACAATGATTTATTTATTTTAATGACGTAGTCTTTCCATGGAACATAAACACGCGTTACTGCAGCCTTTGCCTTGACAATAAAACATTTATTACAAAAGAAATGAAGATAAAATAGAATAATCCAAGCTATCTAATTATAATACAAATTCAAAGCATTTTAAACAGTATAAGTATACCCATTCGTCCCAAAACACTCCTTTATAAATTGAAAAGCGCCAAACCAGTCTTTTTTTTTTACAAAACATACCACTGGTATACGACCCAAAACATCTTTCATATAATGCCCAGACCAGTCTCTCTATAGCTAAAAGCTTGGTAGGTTTAAGCCATTTTTGACTTTTGGACTGTAACTTTATACAGTTTCTTCATAGAGCAATCACACTCGTGCTTCTGGGTTCCAGTTTTGAGACTAGCACAAACAAAAATATATGGCACTACAAGGCAACTGCTGTATCCGTGGGTCCAGTTACCTGCGGTTTACCGCGGCCCGAACATATTACGGGGAACATTCCAGAAACAGGGACCAGGGGTTACCAGGAAGGTAAATTTCCTATTTAAATGAATGGATCCGCGGTTTCAGGCTTCTGCGGTAGGTCTTGGAACGTATTCCCCCCAGTATGAGGGGAATTATTGTCACCTAAACTTCAAAAGTTCAAACTTAATGATATTAAAATATATGTATAAATCTCTCAGTCTACACCGTAGATTTAAGCAGCACAGGAAGCTCATTGGCACAGTATTAGAGATATTGAATTATGCCACTGTAACCTATTGATACCAAGCTGCTAATGGTCTGGTGACAAGATTATCTCTCAGCTGTATTATACAGCAGTGATGACAGATATAAGACTTGGGTAGAGGTGGTAAGTGTTGAAAATGTGTTGCTGGAAAAGCGCAGCAGGTCAGGCAGCATCCAAGGAGTAGGAGATTCGATGTTTCGGGCATAAGCCCTTCTTCAGGGCTTATGCCCGAAATGTCGAATCTCCTGCTCCTTGGATGCTGCCTGACCTGCTGCGCTTATCCAGCAACACATTTTCAACTCTGATCTCCAGCATCTGCAGACCTCACTTTCTCCTAGCAGTGGTAAGTGCAATGTATTGCAGAAATAAATATTGTCCAACGTGATATATATTTCAAATAGATAATATGTACATTATGAACGAACATTAAATGGAGTATTAAGGAATTTTTATTAAGTACTGGGAATGGTGTTAGCACAAACTTATTGATAAATATTGGTAATGGTACAAGCACAAGAATTGCAAAAGTTGGTATATTTAATATAAAATGGAAATATGATGTTTAGACAATATTAACAGAGTAAAAGCAACTGTTGTGAAGAGGGGTCACTGGAAGTTTTCCTTGTGCTTTCTCTGCACAGAGCCTGTCAGACCCCCTGCACTTGGTAACAGCGCTGTTTCTCAACCTTCTGAGAACTGAGATTTTTCCAAGGCTGCTTTGCATTCCAACAACTTTGTGACTGCAGCCAATTTTCAATACAGGAACGTTATATTTTGTTTATCTGTGGCTGACAAACTGTACATATACCCGATAGTTGAGTTTATTTATTAGTCTGGTGAACATTTACTATCTTTTCCACCCCAACTCTGAATGAATTATGTGCTGCTTGTGTCAATAGCAGCAGGCATGTGTGGTGCGTACCTAAAGCCAAGACGATCAGATTTCTCTGTCACTGAATCTGTGCAACTTTGAGGGATTTAAATGACATGAATTTATCTCTGAGCTTAGTTGACAGTACTTTGCTTTAAAAGTGATTTACTTCAGAAATTTTCGTAGCTCTCTCCAGTCAAGACCAGCAAATCAAAAAGTTATATTAACTTGTATGTATTAGATGCCTTTCATGACCTCAGGATCTCCCAAAGTGCTTTACAGTTAATAAAGTACTTTTGACATGTTGTCACCGTTGTAATGTAGGAGATATGACTGGCAAATTGCAAATAGCCAACCTTCACAAACTGGAGTGAAATATTAACTACTTCACCTATTCTAGGTGTTTGCTGAAGATTAAATATTGTTCAGAACTCTCTGCTCTTCTTCAAATGTTTTTCACCCATTTCAAAGGATAGATAGGCCTCACTTAACATCTCATGTAAAAGATTGCACCTTCAATATGCCCCTGCCCCTCAGTTACTGTACAGGGGTAAGACCTACATTATTTGCTTCAGTCTCTGGAACAGAGACTCTGCACCAATTTCCCTTAAGGGTCTGTGCTTGTACTCCTTCTGTTTCTTATGAATGTGCTAGCCCTTGGAGACATCATCAAAAACCGTGTTGGTTTTCACATGCAGGCTCTGTCTCAACACCACCTCTGCTGAACAACGTTCCCACAAAGATGCATGACTGTGCAGAGGCTCCCTGCTCACCGATTGATGTGTGGGTATAGTAACGTACAGTTTTGAGAGTTTGTACTGCACGTGGAGCTTGGAGTCAAGGCAGCAGCAGGAGTAATTAGAAGGAACATAACTCTTGACCACTTCACAGTTGCGAAGTTATTTAACCACGTGATCAACTTTTCTTATTGGATGAGTAGAAAGTTTCTTTAATTAAACTGAGAGAAAAAGCAAAGCTTTTAGTTCCACTTTAAGATCTTTTCCATCACTTTCCCTATCAACAGTCGAAAGTTGATATTTGTGTCATCTTTGATCCCAAGTTGAGATCTAGCACCCATCCTTGCTATCATTATTTCCTAATTCTTGCGGTCCTTGATTACCATGGAGCTGAAGCATTATTGGGAATGTGCAGGGTTGTAGAGTTGAGGTTAAAATCAGATCAGCCATGGTCTTATTGAATGACAGAGCAAGCTCGACAGGCCAAATAGCCTGGCCTTGTCTGTTTTACGTGTTAAGAGAACCTATTTCCATCTCTAACATTGACTAACTCCATCTTGGCCTCAGCTTATGTCCTACTGAAATGTGCTTTGGTGGTGTGGTAGTAGTGTGAGCCAGGAGCCCTGGATTCAAGTCCCACCAGTTCCGCAGGTATGTATGTAATAACATCTCTGTACAGGTTGATTAAGAAATACTTATCTTTGGCCGAAATCCTCATCTCTGACTGTATTGTCTCTAGATTGTTGTGGTTCTGTTCGCCGAGCTGGGAGTTTTTGTTGCAAACATTTCGTCCCCTTTCTAGGTGACATCCTCAGTGCTTGGGAGTCTCCTGTGAAGTGCTTCTGTGCTGATTCCTCCCGCATTTATACTGGTTTGAATCTGCCGCTTCCGGTTGTCAGTTGCTGTCTGCTGCAGTGGCCGGTATATAGGGTCTAGGTCGATGTGTCTGTTGATAGAATTTGTGGATGAGTGCCATGCCTCTAGGAATTCCCTGGCTGTTCTCTGTTTGGCTTGCCCTATAATAGTGGTGTTGTCCCAATTGAATTCATGTTGTTTGTCATCTGTGTGGCTACTAAGGATAGCTGGTCGTGTCGTTTCGTGGCTAGTTAGTGTTCATGGATGCGGGTTGTTAGCTGTCTTCCCGTTTGCACTTCACAGGAGGCTCCCAAGCACTGAGGATGTCACCTAGAAAGGGGACGAAACATTTGCAACAAAAACTCCCAGCTCGGCGAACAGAACCACAACAACGAGCACCCGAGCTACAAATCTTCTCATAAACTTTGTCTCTAGATTCAATTATTCCAAATCACTTGTGGCCAACCTCCCACATTTTACCCTTTGTAAACACAATGTCGTCACAATTTGCATCGCCCCTGTCCTGACTCATGCCATGTTCTATTCGCCTATCACACCTATCCTCACTGACCTACATTGATTCCCTGTTAAGCAATGCCTTGATTTTAACATCCCCATCCTTGTTTCTAAAATCCTCTATGGCACCTCCTCCCTTACCATGTAAGTGTCTCTGTTTCCACATCCCTCTGATGGATCTGCCCTCATCTTTAGTAATTCTGGCCTCTTAACTGATCCAGTTTGAATCACTGCACCCTGCTTTTCATTGTCCAGGCCCTAAATTCTGGAATATTGTCTCCCAGCCTTTATGGCTTTCTACCTGTCTTCAGGCCATCCTTAAAGCCTACCCATTTGACCAAGCTCTTGACCAGCTGACCAATACAAACATATGCAGCTTGTTATTAAACCTCACTTTATAAGAATCCTGAGAACAGCCTTGACCCTTTTATCACATAAAAGGCAACATCTAAATCCATGTTGCTGAAGTTGTTGTTGAACCCACAACCTGCGAACTCCGAAGCTGGAGTGCTGTCACTGAGCCATGGCTAATACCAGATAACCAGAATGCCAAGGGCACCCAGCTAATTCAAATACTTCCAAATAGTGGCCTCAATGAAGATTGAAAATCATTCAAAGGTTTGGCAATAACAGCTTGAGATTTGAAATCTGATACAAGGAAAACTGCTACAGACCTGGTGAAAAGGATAACAAGTTTAAGTTGCTAACCTTTTCCTCACTTGTAACCTTTGATGCTTCTATATAACCCTCTGAGTGATCCACAATTTCCTGGCTCCAAATTAGACTGGATTTGCTGTTTTCACTAAGTCCTTGTTCCTCCATCTCCAGAACGTTTTTAAATAGGGAAGGGATTTATAGACAAAGACTAGCAAGGTATTTGCGAGTAAGTGGTGGGATAGGAGATCCATTCTCCTTCTGTGCTCCTCCTGTGAGGGGCTGTCCCTATCTAGGGTTTCACTGTTCTCAAGGTTGGCACTTCTCAGGGTGGTCATGTTATGTAGAGGCAGAGTAGACCAACGCAATGGAACCAGACCCTCGCCAGAAAGTATTGCAGGGTACCATCTGGCTGCACAGGACCCAGTGCCTTCTGGGCCCATATGCTGAGATCCTGCTGTGCTGCCGAGCATCAACAAAGAGGGCATCTGCCTCTAAAGTTTTGCTTAGCATGCAATTGGATGTATTCAGTAGCCTCAACTCTCCAGGTAGTTAATTTCACAGATCCACAATACTTGGGTGGAGAAATGTCCTCTCAGTCTTAAATGATTGGCACCTTATCCTGTGTGTCCCTGTGTTTTTGATTTTCCAGCCACAGGAAACAGCCTCCCAGTGTCTATCCTGTCAAGCCTGTTTGTAATCCTGAACGTTTCAGTGTGATCACCTCTCATTCTCCTTATTGACTCAGGCCCAATTTACTCAGTCTGTCATCATAGGACAACTTCCACATCTCAGGAACCAATCTAATGAACCTTTCCTATACTGCTTCCAGTACAAACAGGTCCTTCCTTAAATCTGGAGACCAGAATTGTAGTACTCCAGGTTTGATTTCACTAACACCCTGTACAAGCCCTGTGTCTTTGCATCAATCTGCTCGCCAGTTCTGTGATCTGAGGGGTGTCTGCTTCTTCTCCATGCACCTTCTCCCTCTCCTCCAGTGTCCTGATGTCTGATGCTCTGCCTTTGTATGAAGATTGCTGCTGTTCATCTCCAATGGCCTTACTCTCTGAGGAGGCCTCCAATGGCCTTACTCTCCGAGGAGGCCTCCAATGGCCTTACTCTCTGAGGAGGCCTCCAATGGCCTTACTCTCTGAGGAGGTCTCCAATGGCTTTACTCTCTGAGGAGGTCCCCAATGGCTTTACTCTCTGAGGAGGCCAGAACTATTTGCAGGTGTAGTCTTCCTGGTGCTCACATAGATCCTTAACAGTCTTGTCCACCATTCTGATGCCCAGGAGGTTGAAAGTCTCCGAAATTAGCAGACTTCTTAATGCTGACTCCTCCCTGGCCTATGATGAGCTGCTGTAACTTTAGTTCCAAAGAAGCAACCCTTTTAACCAATAGTAAGCATTTTAATTTGTCTTTTTTAAACTCTTCCCACCTGTTTATCTTATCCCGGACAGGATTGTTCCTTGTCTCCATTTGGTTGGTCTGGAACAGGCAGCTGCTAAATGCCGACTCCTCCAAGAACATTGGAAAAGTTTCAGGGGGCTTTTACACAGCCCCCAGTCTTGTTAATCAGCCCCATCAGTGTGGATGAATTCTGGGCTCCAGTCTCTCCAGGTAATCGAGCCAGCAGTGGAGAAAGAGTCTCCAACCACACAACCTGGCAGCCTAATTTATTTTTTTAAATCATCCTGCTCAGACATACCTCTGGCACAAGTAAGATTTGAACCAAGTCCCTCTGACTAGAGGCAGGGACATTACCATTGTGCCACAAGAGGCTTGTTAATTCAAGACCAAGACCACTGGCCTTAAACATTTGACATCAATCTTGCCCACCCCATCCCTCTGAATGGTCCAATGTTCCCACCATTTTCAGTAAAAAATACAAATTGTTGTGCAAATGACATTTCACCAAAGGTAACTCTTGGCTTAGAGTTGTACAGCACAGGAACAGGCCATTCGGCCGATGATGTTGTGCTGAACATGCACCATATTAAATTAATCCCTTCTGCCTGCCCTCACTCCAATATCCCTCTATTCCTTGCCTATTCATATGCTTATCATCAAGTCCCTTAAATGCCCCTATCATACCTGCCTTCCACACCACCCCTGGCGGCGTGTTCCAGACTCCTACCAGTCTCTGTATCTTACCTCCATGATCATTGTTCATATATGTGATTACACAAGCATCCATGAGTTATTCATTCATGTTACACATCACAAGAAAGCCTGGTCCCTCAATCTCACGTGATATCCGCATCATTTTTATTTTCATAGTAGGTGTTCACCAAGGTTGAATGTCCTAGCTGATTTTTCTCTGTTTGCTCCAGGGAAATGAAATGATAGTAATTGTAATCAAACACTAGTTCTTACGTTCTAGTAACCCAACTAAGTTTGGAGGAAGTGCAGAACAGGAGAGATTGATGATGGAATAACAGTTGCTACTTTCGGAGTGGCTACTTCTAAATTCAAATATTACAAACATTAAAAAGGATTGATTTCAAAACTGACTAAATGTTTAAAAAGCTTTCTGTTTCCCTAATGTCAAGTGGGGAAAATTGCAAATGTCGGGGAAAAAAAACATTGCAAACACATAACTGATGTGTTAGGGAAGGATATCAGCTGTCCCTAACCAGTTTGGCTTGAATGTGACTGTAAGCCCACCCTTCATATGGTTAACATTTAAGTGCTTTCTGAAGTGGCTTAACTGTAAATCACTGAGTTATTCTGACACTGAACAACGAGGTATAGGGGACCCTGAAATGAATTAGGATTTGGAAAGGGAAACAGATTTTTTCAAATTTCAAAAATATACTTTATTCATAAAAATGTGTTTATACGCATACATAGTCACTAAAGCATTTCTGTTCTGTACAACAACATAAGAAGAAACAAACAAACATTGGAGTTGACTCTATCCAACAAACAAACCAAAGGCATTTCTTAGTTGAACAAGACTATATTTACATACCTTTGAGGCACTCGAGGTCCAATAACCAAACAGACCGCCATTTAACTTTGGCTGAAAGACATTAGATGGTGGTCTTCCCCCACTGCGCCTTCATGATAGTTGCCCCAAGCTTCAGTGCAATCCCTGAGCACGTAGTCCTAGACCCTGGAATATGGCGGCCTGCAAGACTTGGTTGAGTTCAACTCCTTGCTCTGGAAGACGGACAAGTTTCGGGCAGACAAAAGAATGTCTTTCACTGAATTGATGGTCCTCCAGGCGCACTCAATGTTTGTCTTGGTGTGCGTCCTGGGGAACAGACCATAGAGTCCTGTGTCATTTGAACCATCTTTTCATTTGTTTGTCTGTACTTAATGTAATACTCACATTTAAAACAAAAAGTCACTTAGAATCATCGAATCCCTACAGCGTGGAAACCACCATTTGGCCCAACAACTCCACACCAGCCCTCCGAACATTATCCCACCTAGACCCCTTCCTCTGTATTTTCCCCTGACTAATGCCCCCAGTCTGCACATCCCTGAACATTATGGACAATTTAGCATGCCCAATACACCTAACCTGCACATCGTTGAACTGGGAGGAAACTGGAGTATCCGAAGCAAACCCACACAGACACAGGGAGATTATGTAAACTCCACACAGTTGCCTAAAGCTGGAATCAAATCTGGGTCCCTGGCGCTGTGAGGCAGCAGTGCTAACCACTGAGCCACTGTGCCTTGGTTTTTGTCACTGTTGCTTTCCTTGACCAATCACCAAAGAAATGCTCACTTCATTCTTTAGTGCTAAGTTTGGAATTGAAGTTGACACAAATGAATCCTGAGTAATTTTGGGCAGGTCAAGAACCAAGGACATACGAAACACCGAAGTCTTTATTTAAATGTTGCATTCTTGAAGCTTCGTTGTATCTCTCTTGTCCTGTGGTAATGGGGAGAGGGGATTAGCTGCCTGTGAGGGTACAGTGGGTGGCCCTTTGCCACCAAGCATCTGACAGCTATGAGATGCAGATCTGGAATGTTCTTGAGGGGAGATAAGATTGAATTTGGAAGGTCTAGAGGAGAACCTCTACTCCTCTTGGCCTCACCAAGGGAAATGTTGAACCAATCATAGAAGTGGGTTTTCTGGACTAGCAGACCTGCTATAGCTTGTGGCAATGCTGGGGCCAGTGACATAATGGGATCCTACTTTGTAAAAATGCAAGAGTTGCAGCCTGCTGTCAGCAGAGGGTTGAACAGCTGGCAGAATTCTGCATCGCGATCATTCTGTATTAACGCTGTGGAAAACTGCTATAGAAAATGGTGCAGTAGAAGATAGCTAATAGAATATTGCTATACCTGTTCAGTAGAAATGTTCATGTTATCCAAACAACAGCCACAATTCGTCAATCGCGTAATAGCCAATTCGCACTGATGAAACATGCTTTATAGCAGACCAACCTGTATTAAAATCGGAAAGGGTCCAGTCATTCAAGCAGGTAGTTACAGCAAGCAATCAGAAAGGCAAAAGGTATATTGGCCTTCATTACAAGAGGATTTGAGTTCAGAAGTAGTGACGTGGTACTGCAGTTATACAGAGCCTTGGAGTAAACTTACCATAGAGGGAGCACAGTGGAGGTTCACTCGGCCGATACCAGGGGTGACAGTATGAGGAAAGATTGATTCAACTGGGCCTATATTGACTAGAGTTTAGAAGGATGAGAGGGGATCTGAATGAAACATACAAAATTCTAACAGGGCTAGACAGCAGGAAGAATGGTTTTCTGGCTCAGGAGCTTAGAATGGGGTCAGTCTCAAAACGTTTCTTCAGTCAGTGAGAGTAGTTAATCTGTGCAATTTGTCTGCAGGCTGGATCACTGAGTATTCAAGAAAGAGGTAATTTTTGGGATACTGAAGGCATTAAGATGTTTGGAGAGAGAATAGGAATATGGCATTGAGATAGATGATCAGCCATGATCAAATTGAATAGCAGAGCAGACTCAAAGGGCCGAATGGCCTATTTCTGCTCCTAGTTTCTGTGAAAGGAACTAGTCAAATTGTTAACAACTCATTGGACTGGTTGATGCCACTGGCGACATTCTGATATATGTTCTTTAATCCCCAAACATGACATAGTGGTTAGCATTGTGGCCTCACATTACCAGATTCCTGAAGAAGGGCTCATGCCCGAAACATCGAATTTCCTGTTCCTTGGATGCTGCCTGACTTGCTGTGCTTTACTAGCAACACATTTTCAGCTCTGATCTCCAGCATCTGCAGACCTCACTTTCTCCTCACATCACCAGGGGCCTAGGTTCGATTTCAACCTCTGATGACTATCGGTGTGGTGTTTGTACGTTCTCCCTGTGTCTGCGTGGGTTTCCTCCCACAGTCTAAAGATGTGCAGGTTAGGTGGGTTGGCCATGTTAAATTACCCATAGTGTCCACGGATGTGTAGGCTAGGTGGATTAGCCATGGGAAATACAGTGGTGGAGGAGGTGATTGTGTGGTCAGCCTGTGGGTACGCTCTTCAGAGAATTAGTTTTGACTTGTTGGGCCAAATGGCTTGTTTCCACACTGTAGAAATTCAATGATTCTAAATACCTCCATCTACACACACATCTGAATTTCCACTTAGTTTCTTATGAACTAAATAGAGGACAAGACTTTTGTTTAAATAGCTGAAGCAACATAAGGGTTTTTTTTAAAATAGAAGCAAGACACCACAAACAGCCAGGCTATGGTTTGCCTTTGAAACCGTGAAGTGGTTAATAGTGCTTCAGACTTGTGGTTAGAGTGGCGACTATTGAGGCCATGTCTGATGAGGTTTTGACAGCAGAGGAAGTGGTGGGGGCTCACAATAAATTGGTACACCTCCCACCAGCCACGTAGGCTCCAGGGAGACCACACCGTCCAGCCGGCCTGTTGTCCACAATCTGCTCCTTTTCTGTTTGAGCTGGTGATTGTGTTTGTTTCCTCGATCTCACTCTGGGTGAAGCAGTCGATGAGCATTTACACGTCGACAGGGATGTAACCTTCTCTGGGAGTGGGGGGAACCAGGCTTGTTAAAATAAATATCACAGAATCTTATGAGGACAATTAACTGGCACAAACCTCTTTAAAAAAAAAGTGCGTCTGTGTGTGTTTTGTAAGTAACTGTGAATGAATAATTTTCTCTTTTCCTTCTATACACCCCCCTCCTGCACTTCACAGACAGAATTCCAACAGCTAGTTCAAAAAAAAATTCTGCCAGCCCTTGCGAAATGGAAAGCCATCACACACCTGATCTTATGTAAAGCTCTCCAGTAGCCATTAGGATAAAATGATGTTGCCATGGTAATCTCATGGGTACCAAATGCACAGCTGACATAACTGATACAATTCCATCAGTGATGTTCCGATAAGTGAGCATTGGCCGGGGATGGGGAGGGGGGTGGGGAGGTGTTGCTGAGTGTAGTGAAAGGCAGAGAATGAAATGATGCCGTGAGTGAATTGATGATTTTATAATTGACTGCAGGGCGGTTGCCAATCATTGGCCATTTGCAGTGACTGTTCAGTACCTCATCGAAGTGTCAAGTGACATGAAAAGATGTACCGGCTCAAGTCGCCGTGTCGTATCTCTCTGATACAGATAAGATAGAAGCAGGGAGGTTTCCATGGGTGGGTGAAACTAGAACTAGGGGCATAGCCTCAAAATTAGAGGGAGCAGATTTAGTACTGAATTGAGAACGAACGTCTTCACCCGCAGGGTTATGAATCTGTGGAATTCCCTGCTTAGTGATGTCGTTGAGTCTGCCTCGTTGAGTGTTTTTAAGCAGAGTTGGATAGATTTTGAACAGTAAAGGAATTAAGGGTTATGGTGAGCGGGCGGGTTAGTGGAGCTGAGTCTACAAAAAGATCAGCCATGATCTTATTGAATGGTGGAGCAGGCTCGAAGGGCCAGGTGGCCTAATC
The DNA here is from genome assembly GCF_020745735.1 of Hemiscyllium ocellatum. NCBI lineage: Eukaryota > Metazoa > Chordata > Chondrichthyes > Orectolobiformes > Hemiscylliidae > Hemiscyllium > Hemiscyllium ocellatum. Next base: position 19,303,452 of record NC_083436.1, read on the forward strand.
CTACTCCCATTTCTTATGTTCTTATGATACTGAGTGTTTCTTGCAGCACTTAAAGTATATGTTGCGTTGAATCCTGCCACACAGGGAGAGGCAAGTCTGCCTGCAGCTTTGCCCAGGATGACGTTGTGTCAGTAGCTTGACGTGGTGATCACTGTGTGAGTTTTTCCGAAAGTGTATCTTGGAATGATCGCCGCCGTCCTGATACTGGCAGGCAGACAATTAGGGCAATTGGAAGGTCATGTGGCACAGTATTACAGTCTGTTCTACAGTTGTGTTAACACCTTACCTTACATAAGGAACTGAAGGGCCTGATATCTGGCCATGCTTAAGTTGAATATTACAGGATTGGGCAGGAACCTATTTGATTCTAAGCTGGATAGCCTAAATGGCAATCGTTCACCTAAAGGTCAGCTTGCAGAAACAAACACTGTGGAGGCAGGTAGTATTTGACACTACAGCATCCATGAGCTGTACCCTGACCAATACCACTCCTCCTAACCTCAGAACTGTCCGCAGAGAAATGAGTGCCAAGATATTTACCAATGTAAAAGGATCAATTAGCTTTTACATCCAAAAGAACATTATTGAGGCCTCAGGCCTGACTTTCCTCTGAGCCTGGGCCTTTCATTGAGGTGCACAGTGTCTGAATGACTGAAAATGGGCCATATCCAGTTTGTCTGCCAAAACGTCCATGAGGCCTGAGCTCTGAATAGGGAAAAAATAGAGGCTACTGTTCTTGTGGATCAACATTGGGGGAAAAAAAAGGTGTTTGAATGACAGGGTGATGGTGACGTTCAGCTTGAATTTGATGCCTCCATTGTGCAGACACGCACGTGGGCAATATATCCACTATGAAGCTTACGCTTATTGTACATTTAACTTTTATAACTTGTTTTCAGGTATAAACTTCTGGTGTATCTGCCTGTCACAACGACACCCAACATTTAGTCAGAATGGCCTTTCATTCATTCATTTATAGCTTCTGAGTCTTTCGATATGAAGCACCACTTCATGTTTTCATAAGATAGAGGATTTGTTTATGACACAACTATAGCTGAAAGTTATTCACCTAAAAAGTGAGAAAGTTATGAGCAAAAATACAGGTGCAAAGGTTGAAAGTAACTAAAGACCAGAGATCGGTCTCTCATGTAATCACAAGATTCTCTTCCTGAAATGATACTGCTGCGATGGTTTTTGTAGTTGAAAAGCTGAAGTTGTTCCCACAGGTGGATTAAACACAACAGATCCTGAGAGCGAGTAAAGGTTCATACAGCCCTGTAGATTGTGGCCTTTTGAGGCTTGGTGCAGTCTAGCAGCCTTCTTCTCTGTCTCTCTTTAGAAACAGAAACTGCTTCAAGATGGTTCTCTCATGGTCATAAAATTATTACTCACAGCCAGGCTTTTGTACTGTTTATAACTAGTAATGGTTTCTTTCCCAAAGCTAATGAAACTTGCTTCCGTATGGATTAGCAGACCTATCCATTGTGTTTCAGTCAAGATAATTAACGTTTTAACTGTCTCAGACATTCTGTCAGATTTTAAGTGAAATAAAGCTATTTGCACTTCCAGGGAAACTTTATCAATGAGTTTCGTTACCCTTGGAGATATTCATTGAACTGCAAAAGGTCTCTTGCGATAAGTACAATCCACGCCTAGTAGTTGAGTCCACAGGGATTGTCAGGTGACTTCTAGGTGCCATTTTATAAAATTCCCTGAGTCCATTTTAAAAGACAGATTAATTTTCCTTACAAAAATATAATATTGGAACTTCACATTCCTGACAGTGCCACCCTGTAACATATTATAATTTACACAAATTATGTCTACTTACTGACTTGTGATACATGGTTCACTCTCTGTTTGCTCTCTATAAACTCTAACTGACCTTGACTTCTGCCACAAGGAAGCATCCAACCCCAATCAATTAAATGATGACGCGATCAATTTACCTTATTCCTGTTACAAAGGCCATAACTTCTTATTTTTCTGCATTTTTGCTTGTGGAAAGGATTGCAGTACTTTTTAAAAGCAAGTTACCTGACACTTATTGCAAGTGTTGTTGTTTACTGATCAAACTATGGGGGAAAATCTAATTATAGATGAGTTGCAGCCAAGGAGTAAGAACGAATGGAGATTCAGCCAGTAACAAGGAGCTGATTTGATGGGAAATAATGGCCGGCTTTGAAGACAAAGTCTTTCTGCCTGGCACCAACGAAGTGATTGTCTCCCAGGTAGCCGAATACCTTGTGGAGGTGTATGTTTGGGTCAGAAGCTATCAGCCATCCAGAAAGGAAGAAGCTGTCCTTTCTCTGCAGTAAAACACTAACACCAAGCCTGAGGAAAGCCAGTTGATTTTACCTCATCAGTTGATGTAAACTGTGGCTTTGAACCACCTTTTAGAGCTTTTACCAGTGTGAACCAGTTCCCCAGTACATCTTGCAAGCAAGTAAAAGATTCCAGAGAAGAAAGATTGAGAAACAGCCAATAGGATCATCTGAATGAACCTCATGGACAAGGAACATTAACTGTTTTCCCAGTGTTATACACCAACAATTCATAATTGTTTCCTGTGGTTAAAATCTATTCATTTGTAATTAAATGTTAAGTATAGAAACCCAGTAGATGTTTTCTGTTAATCTGGATCTAAAAGAGGGTAAATTGGAATTTCGAGTATTTCTATAAAATCTTTTAACTTTTGTGACAACTCTGGGACTAGTAGGTCTTGCTACCTCAGTCAAATGTGACACTACAAAACAGGTAACAGAGTAAAATAAACGTGGGCACATGACTAAGTTGATACTCATGAGTGGAGATAATTCATTTCTGGATAAAGCCAGTATTGCCTTTCAGCACATATTCCACACATGGAGCTATAACATCTGTCCTTAAGATTCATCAGAACCTTGCATCATCCCAAAGAATCTCTCATACCTAGACATTTTCTTCCTCTTGTTGCTAAGACCTCGTGTTCCTGTCCCTCATTGTGTGGTGCAATATCTCTCCCAAAAAGAAATCAGACAATGATGCTGTCTGTTAGACAATGAACACAAAAGTGGACAAGGGAGCTCCTATTATTGGAGTAGCAACAAGAGGGAATGGTTTTAAAACACACCATAGCTCAAACTCAGCCATCTGCAAACTTTTCTGCTCTAATACAAAACAGCGACTTGGCTCTGCTTTCTCTAACTCTGCTCCCTCACCATTATATTCCAGTCTCAGTTCCAGTTGTACCACATAGAAAAATACAGCGCAGTACAGGCCCTTTGGCCCTCGATGTTGTGCCGATCCAAGCCCACCTAAACTACACTAGCCCACTATTCTCCATATGTCTATCCAATGCCCGTTTAAATGCCCATAAAGAGGGAGAGTCCACCACTGCTACTGGCAGGGCATTCCATGAACTCACGACTCGCTGAGTAAAGAATCTACCCCTAACATCTGTCTTATACCTACCACCCCTTAATTTAAAGCTATGCCCCCTTGTAATAGCTGACTCCATACGTGGAAAAAGGTTCTCATGGTCAACCCTATCTAAACCCCTAATCATCTTGTACACCTCTATCAAGTCACCCCTAAACCTTCTTTTCTCCAATGAAAACAGCCCCAAGTGCCTCAGCCTTTCCTCATACGATCTTCCTACATACCAGGCAATATCCTAGTAAACCTCCTCTGCACCCGTTCCAGTGCCTCCACATCCTTCCTATAGTATGGCGACCAAAACTGTACACAATACTCCAGATACGGCCGCACCAGAGTCTTATACAACTGCAACATGACCTCAGGACTCAGGAACTCAATTCCTCCACCAATAAAAGCCAGTACGCCATATGCCTTCTTCACAGCACTATTTACCTGGGTGGCAACTTTCAGAGATCTGTGTACATGGACACCAAGATCCCTCTGCTCATCCACACTACCAAGTATCCGACCATTAGCCCAGTACTCCATCTTCTTGTTACTCTTACCAAAGTGAATCACTTCACACTTACCTACATTGAACTCCATTTGCCACCTTTCTGCCCAGCTCTGCAGCTTATCTATATCCTGCTGTAACCTGCCACATCCTTCCTCACTATCAACAACTCCTCCGACTTTCGTATCATCCGCAAACTTGCTCTCCCAACCTTCTTGCCTCTCCTCCAGGTCATTTATAAAAATGACAAACAGCAGTGGTCCCAAAACAGATCCTTGCGGAACACCGCTGGTAACTGCACTCCAAGATGAACCTTTACCATCAACTACTACCCTCTGTCTTCTTCCAGTCAGCCAATTCCTAATCCAAACCTCCAACTCACCCTCAATGCCATACCTCTGTATTTTCTGCAGTAGCCTACCATGGGGAACCTTATCAAATGCCTTACTAAAATCCACATACACCACATCTACCGCTTTATCCTCGTCCACCTCCTTAGTCACCTTCTCAAAGAACTCAATAAGGTTTGTGAGGCACGACCTGCCCTTCACAAAACCATGCTGACTATCCTTGATCACCTTATTCCTATCCAAATGTTCATAAATCCTATCCCTTACAATTCTCTCTAAGACTTTGCCCACAACAGAAGTGAGACTCACTGGCCTATAGTTACTAGGGTTATCCCTACACCCCTTCTTGAACAAGGGAACCACATTTGCTATCCTCCAGTCTTCGGGCACTATTCCTGTAGACAACGAGGACATAAAAATCAAGGCCAATGGCTCTGCAATCTCCTCCCTTGCTTCCCAGAGAATCCTAGGATAAATGCCAGAAATCTTTTCCACAATAACGTGCATCTCCAATATTCACTATATTGGAGAACGAGATTCATGCCACCTGGTCCACCATGGCTCGCAGTGTCTTTTCTCACACAATCCTCCATTCTTCACCTCAGTGAGTTTGCAGCCAGGCTGCTGGGTATCTTGCTCAGGGAATCACGTAACAGGAAACGTGGAGGTGTTCGCCCCCTTGTGGCACCTTTCAGCACTCATGCTGCTGGTGCTATGTCTAAGGCCCAGCTGTGCGCCACTTCAGACACTGCAAGCTCGAAACTAGCCTTGACCCCATCGTGCCATGGCTATGCATTCAGGACATAGCCCGTAGAAAAGGGAAGCTTGCCCCCCACTTTACAGACATGGATCTGGAGGTGTTGGCTAGGGGTACGGTGAAGAGGCGGGCAGACCATTTTCCAGTTTACTGCCATACCACTAGACTAAACCAACTTGGACTGAAATATTTTAGATCATTGAATGTGACAGGACAGGTTGCAACAGCATTTAAAAAGCATATTGTGTACTGAACCTTATCAATAGAAGCTTAGAAATTGTGTTAAATCTGCATAAAGCATCAATACAACCTTTACTAGAGTATCGCAACATTTTTGGGAAGCACACATTGCAAGAAATGTGAAGGCCTTTGAGAGGGATGCAGAATTGATTCACAAGAATGGCTCCAGGGATGAGGAACTACAGCGGGTCAGATCCTCTTGGGGAAGGAAAGATTGAGAGGAGACTTGAGAGTATCATGCATCACTGGGGTAGTTCATTGGAAATCAAACTGTACCCAGAATTGTCACAAAAATTCGAGATTTTAGCAAAGCGTGCAAAGTGCCCAGTTTTTCTGTCTTTCAGAAAACATAGACTAAGCTTCTGTACTTAACCTGATTTTGTTGCAAATAAATAGAATATAGCTCCAGGTAAACAACTATGAACTATCAACATACAACTCTGCTGGATAGAACTCTGAGCCTTTTCTCTAAACCTCCTACACATATGTAGACAGACAAAGAAAAAACATTGACGTCATCTGTGGAGAGAAAAAAACATCACTAGATAAACAGTTCACAGAGACTGTCCTTTTGCTTGCCCGAACTTGCAATTCTTCAATCTCTTTTTTTCCCCAAGTTTTTTGTTCATTTCTTCCTATGCAGCATGGGTACATTAACTGCAAACTCCCTTAGGTATTGGTTGGATTCATAGAATTCCTGCAGTGTGGAAGCAGGCCCTATGGCCCATTGACTCCACACCAACCCTCTGAAGAGCATTTCAGTCAGACTCACCCTACATTTCCAATGACTAATCCACCCAGTATGCACATTCCTGGACACTAAGGGTAAGTTAGCATAGCCAATCCATCTAACCTGCACATCTTTGGACTGTGGGAGGAAACCAGAGCACCCAGAGGAAACCCACATATACTTGGTGAGAATGTGCAAACTCTGCAGAGACAGTTGCCTGAGTCTGGATTTGAACTCGGGTCCCTGGTGCTGTGAGGCAGCTGTGTTAATCACTGAACCACCGTTCCGCCTGAAGACTCAGTGGTTAAAAGCTGCAGTGTAGAAAAGAAACTGGCTTCAAGCTTTAGGATTTTCTTTATTGCAGAAACACGCCCCTCCCCACTGTGGAGGTCAGAAGGCTTCGGCCATATTATTCACACCCACAAGCTGTTCAGCTCTCAGCACCCAAACGCTCTGTTGTTGGCAGGCAGATGGCCCTTGTCATCCACAGTTGGTGACAACCCCACAAGCCAAGTCGCTATTTATTGCTGGATGGACCTCACCTTGAAAATACTCCCTGGTGCCAGCCCATCTGAAACCAGCCTCCCCCACTGGTTGAATAAAGCAGCAGTGTGAACAGCCTTTGTCACTGGTAAATAATCATCAGTCCTCAGACCAATCAGCTACTTTGTCATTGGTAAATAATCGTCAGTCCCCAGACCAATCAGCTACTTGTTGCCAGCTGAATCTCCATTGAATATAGTGAGTGTCAGGCAACTTACTTTTAAAAAGTGCAACCTTCCCAACCACAATCCTTGGTTCTGTAAACCATCTTTACCCCTATCAGTCCACAATCATAACTATAGAAAAATGAAAAGATAGAGATACTGAATTCAAAATCATAAGGGATCTGGACACAGCAGATAGATTGAGACTTGCTCCATTGTTGGATGAACCACAAATCAGAGGACCCCGGTTTTGGTAAGCATTGGTGACGCACCTTCTCATGCAGTGTTTGGTTAGAATCTGGAATGCAATTCCAAAGAGAGTCTGGTGGAGACAGGTTCAGTCAAAGCATTTGCGAGGGATTTGGGTTGTTCACTGTAAAGGAAGAATGTACAGAGCTATAAGCAGAAGATCGGTGATTGGCAGGAGCTGAATTGCTCCATCAGAAAGGCACCACGACCACAAAAGCCAGTGAGGTCTGAGTTATAACCTTTTGGCGATGTTCCATAGATTTTTCTGAACTTCTCAGGAATCAGTGTAGCAGTTTAAGCATCAAGATACCTTCACTCTGAAAATCTCGGAATTCCTTCACTTTCTATAAAGGATTTTCAAACTAAGGCTACTGATGACATTCATTTAAAAGTTGTGGTCTTTATTGTGGAACTGCTTTGAGACAGAGAAAAATTATGTTTTGTGGTACTTGCCATTTTTCTGTTTTACTTACTATCTATCACTACCTATGATACCTATGAAATATTAAGCCTTGTATTAAGCCTTGATTTTGTTTTTTTGTAAGTGTTTTATTACAATTAAAATTTAAGTTAGTGATCTATTTTATGAACCATTTTTTGAGGTTTATGGCAGGTGTTTAATATAAAAACATGGTAATGACCATTTAAGTGTTTTATGGGGTCAATTTTATTTGATGTGTGGACATTTATATTTATAAGTAAGCCAACAAACTCTCAAAAAGTTGGTAATTTTCTTTGTAAATACTGAGCTTCCAACAAATTAGAGAGAGATAGGCAAATGGGGAAGCAATTGGAGGAAAATATGTAAACAAGAAACTAGGTTGTCAGAGCGATGAGTTATCAGTCATAGGAAGATACTCAGTGAGGCATTGCTATCTAAGATTTGAAAAAGGCCCAGTATCGTTTGGATCTTACTACCTCACACAAAGAAATTCCGCTCCTTTTCCACGGCTCGGAACTCCCTGCTTCAGTATCCGGTCCATCCCCTGACATTCCATTCTGTTCCTACAGAATCCAGAACGACATCCAGCAGGCTTGTCCTCTGAGCTTGTGGATTCTGAGTGCCATCCTTCCTGTTCACAAACCTCCACGCTGCATTCCATTGTTCCATAATCCCAGGGATCATCTTGCTTTCCATTGCTTCGGGATTCAAGGGCTACCTTTCCAATCATGTCTTTCCTCCACCTTTGCAGAGCCTCTCCCCAGCATGCACCCTGAAAAGCTCTCCAAAAGTTCACAACCCTTTGAAAGAAAACATGTTTCCCTCTCTGTTTTAAAAAAGCGCCCCCTCCCCCCTTTAATTTTAAACAATGACTGCTATGTTGTGGGCAGCACGATGGTACAGTGGTTAGCGCGTTTGTCTCACAGCAGGTTCGATTCCAGCCTTGGGTGACAGTGTGGAGTTTGAACGTGCTCCGGTTTCCCCTCTCAGTCCAGAGATGTGCAGGCGAGGTGGATTAGCCATTGTAAACACAGGGTTAAGGGAATAATAGGGTGGAGGGGGCTCAGTCTGGATGGGATGCTGTTCAGAGGGTCAGTGCAGACATGATTCTCTGAATGGCCTCTTTCTGCTCTATAGGGATTCTATGGTTCTAGTTCTAGATTCTCCTGCAAGAGGAAACATCCTTTCAACATCCACTCAATCACGTCCTTTCAGGATCTTACTTATTTCAATTAAGTCACTTCAGACTCTTCTAACCTCCAGAGGATTACCTGCCTCATAAAACAATCCACTCATTTCAGGAATTATTCCTGCCTCTCTCGCTTCTCAAATGCCCTCTGAAGTGTGGTAGCAAGTAACAGAAATCCTGGGATCATTCTGAGGCAATTAAGCGAGAAGCAATTTATACAGCTTTCCTAATGATATGCACATCAGGAAAAGAATAAAAACAAAGACAGGGATGCACAGAGCCTAACAACCTGCTGCCTCTGATAGTGCAGACTCGTGTGTACATGGTGCTGGAGAGTTCTTTTGTTCCTTGTGGTTCTGTGTTACAATATGAACCACCACACTCAGGAGAAGAGGGGCAGAGGAAGAAAAGTGGTGGCGAAATGAATATAAAAATAGCATTTTTAAAACACCATCCCACCCTCTCTATTTCCTCCACCCCACCAAAAAAAAGTCCTGATATGTGCATGACTCCTCAAAATATTAAAAAGATTTGCTACAGGCTGGTATACAATGTATGTAAATATTAATATTTGAGACACAATCTTTATAAATTCATATGCACAGTTGTCAAAAGTGAAGGTTGTAATTATCCTCTGAAACAAATGCATGCCTTCTTTTGATAAAGAAATATTCTTTGTACTGTGTGCATTTTTTTAAATGCTGTGACTCTTAAGATGTCAGCCTTTCAGTTTACTGAACAATGTGTTAATACTTAAATGTAATAAACAAGTCAGTAAGACTGCAGTATACTGAAGACCTCCTTGTGGATCTGCGATATTCTACTAGTGGCAGGGGAGACAACATTTTACTGTAACATCACTGGACAAAATTACACTTCAATTGAGAATGCAGCAGTGACGTAGCAAATGTTAAGTAAAGTAAAGCCAATGGTTGTTCAAGAGGGTGAGATAAAACTACAGGTGCTAGTCTCCTGGGTTTCAGTGTCAACAAAAAGTCACTTTGTTCATTAAGAAATGTCCACTCGCTGAAATGCATTATATGGTTTAATCTAATTAGGAATTGGGATGTTGGTTGTTTTAATCTGCTAATGAGTTAGGCTGGGGAGATGTAGTTTATATCTCCAAGTCACTCCTCACTTACCCCTACCATTCCCCATGTATACACATACAAGGGTGGATTAACTCAGTTGGCTAGTTTGTGATGCCAACAGTGTGGGTTCAATTCCCACACCAGCTGAGGTTACCATGATGGATTCTCCTTCTCAACCTCGCCCCTCGCCTGAGGCGTGATGACTTTCAGGTCAAACTCCCAGCTCATAAAAATAGTTTAAATTAAAAAAAACACCACCAATCATCTCTCTAAATTTACTTGGACGTAGGTTTGCTCGCTGAGCTGGAAGGTTTATTTTCAGACGTTTCGTCACCATACTGAGTAACATTTTCAGTGAACCTCTGGATGAAGCACTGGTGATGTAACCCATATTTGAGTTTGGAAACTGTCAAGACATGTAAATAGAAAGTGGGCTGCACCACTAGTGCTTCATCCAGAGGCTCACTGAAGATGTTACCTAGTGTGGTGATGAAACGTCGGAAAATGAACTTTCCAGCTCAGCAAGCAAACCTACATCCAGAACCTCAACCTGATAGCTCTTGCACTTTGATCAAGTTTGCTGGGGAGGTATTGCACAAATGCAAATGGAAGGGGAAACCAGTTTCCAAACAGCTTGCTGGGGGCTGTTCTTGCAGAGGCATACAATGGTGACTTCACTTCCTTCATGAAACTACCAGGGATAAGGTATATAACCTGGCAGTTGGTGGATAGGATTACTACAATTGTGGTATTTTTCATGGCTTAATGTTTTATCTTCACAATGTGTCATGTTTGTGGCTCTGTAGTAGCCTGCCTGTTCTCTAATCACTGAGACAGTCCATTCTTCCACACAGGATCAGAGTCCAGTGGGAACCTCGCGCCCGGCAGCATCTGTACAGAACCCTGGCCCTGCCACTGGCACTGGTGTTCCAGTGCCTGGCTCGATGACTGCTAACCCTGGAGGACCTGGTTACCTTGGAAACCAGCAGCAGGCAGTCATGATGAAACAGTTGTTGATGGAGCAAGAAAGACAGAGAATGCATCAGCTTCACATGATGGAACAGCAGAAGCAGCAGTTATTCAGGGAGCAGAGGCAACAGCAACAGTTGCTGGCAGAGCAGGTAAATGCTGACATAGACAATGATGGGGGCTGGCATGGGGATACACTGTCTCCTGTGTTTCATTATCTCAAAAGCATATTCTCACAGAAACTACTGAAGGCCAGAGCTAATTCAAAATGATAAGTTGAAAATGGCAGCACCCATGTGAAGTTTGTATGTATGTTTCAGTCAGTTCCATACACAAGACTGAACGGTATATAAATCAAGTAATTTTTTTCCCCTCAATCTCCATCTTTGCGTCATTGTTTCTTTCCAGTATCAGTCACAATGGAAGACTGGAATATTTTCCAGTGACATGTTTGCTCATCTCTTCCAGCTTTGCTTTGTTCCTTTTCCAATTCCTCTCTTTGTGAGTTTTCACTTCACACCCATTGGCTATGACACCTGTGCTGTCAGCACCTGCCCCAAGAGAATCTGCATTGCTGGAGGCCTGATTTTAATTCTTCCTTTTTTTTCCTTTGCATCATTATGATGAGGTCATCAACTTGTTAAGCTTATACATCAATTACCTTTGGGTCAGTGAATTTTACAAGGCTTATCCTGGTATCCTTTTGTAACTTCAGTGAAAGATCATAGAATCCCATCAAATCCACACCAACCCTTGGAAGGAGCATCCCACCCAGACCCACCAGCACTTAACATGGCTAATCCACCTAGCACATCCCTAGACATTATGGGCAATTTGGCTTGACCAATCCAACCCAACCAAACCTTTGGATTGTGGGAGGAAACCAAAGCACCCAGAGGAATTCCAGGCAGACATTGGGAGAATATACACTCACTATCACCCAAGTGTGGAATCGAACCCAGATCCCCTGGCGCTATGAGGCAGCAGTGCTAACCACAGAGCCACCATGCAGAACACAGATAGTAGAACACATCAAGAAACAGCAACAGACCATTTCAGTGCAACCATTGGAGATGTTGCAGTGTTAATGGATAAAACCTGTTTCTAACTGCATCAATTGAATTGCGATTCAAAACCGCAGCTCTACTGTCCTTTCATTGACCTCTTTAAAACACACGGTCAGGTAGCCACAATCCCTCAAACTCAATTCTACAAAAAATGTTGAACATTAAGCCATCATAACAGAGTTGATTGAGTTTTTTTAATGAAGCAACAGAGTGCATTGATAAGGATAATGCAGTTGATGCCGTATACATGGAACTGCAGAAACATCCGATAACGTACCATCAACCAGGTGTGGCAGCAAAATTGAAACGACTAAAAGGGAAGGACAGTACGGATGCAAAGTTGGCTGTAGTGGTCTTATATTTCCCCAAGGGTTGTTTGTAAAATTTTATAAAGGGCTACATTTGGAATTATTTATGTCTAAATGCTTTTTTGGTATTCAAGAGCTCTATTTTTCTTCTATTAGATGATGTAGTCAAGTAGCTTCTGTATATGTGCTCTTTTAAAGGTTTATTCTTTAGATAAGATCATTCAAATGCCATTGGTTGCTGACATGCATGCATATATTAGTAAGTCTTTTAACTTTGAATCTATAAATTAGGTGTTGTTAATGTTTTAGAAATTAATCCTCCATTTCCAAAAGTAAACTGTTAACTACTTGTCACAAGGTGACTTATTGGAATTGAGTTTCATATCTGCAGTCCCTTTTAAGACCATGAGATATAGGCCATTTGGCCCATCCAGTCTGCTCCACCATTCGATCATGGCTGATCTGTTTCTCAACCCCATTCTCCTGATTTCTGCCTATAATCCTTCATCCCCTTTATTCTTGTCTTATACTCAATGACTTGGTCGCCAAAACCTTCTATGGCAGTGAGTTACACAGATTCACCCAACTTCTGGCTGAAGAAATTTCTCCTCAGTTCAGTCCTAAAGGGTTGTTCCTTCACTCTGAGACCATGTCCTCAGGTCATTGTCCCTCCTACTGGTGGGAACATCTTTTCCACATCCAGTCTAACTTGGCCTCTCATTATTGTGTAAGTTTCAATGAGATCTGTACTCAACCTTCTAAACTCCACTGTGTAAACACCAGAGTCCTCAACCACCCCTCACATGACAAGCAGTTCATCCCCAGGATCATTCTTGTAAACCTCCTCTGGACCATCTCCTAGGCCAGCACATCCTTCCATAGATATGGGGTCCAAAACTTCTCATATCATATCGCAAATACACAGCCTTGACAGTACATCTTTGCTGTTGTATTCTAGCCCTCTTGAAATGAATACTGATATTGCACTTGCCTTTCTAACTGCCAGCTGAACCTGCATATTAAACTTAAGGGAATCCTGAACACGGACCCCAATGTCTGTTTGTGCTTCAGATTGCTGAGTTTTCTCCCAACTAGAAAATAGTCTGAGCCTCTATTCTTCCTACCTTACACTTTCTCACATTGTATTCCATCTCCCACTTCTTTGCCCACTATCCTAGTCTGTCCATGTCCTTCTGCAGCTTTTCAGCTTCCTCAATATTAGCTGTCCCTCCTCCAGTCTTTGTGTCATCTGCAAACGTAGCAACAACGCCCTCCGTTCCTTCATGCAGATCATTAATGTACAATACGAAAAGTTGTGGTCCCAACACTAAACCCTGCGGAACTCCACTAGTCACTGGCTGCCGTCCTGAAAAAGACCCTTTACCCCACTCTCTGCCCTCTGCCAGTCAGCCAATCCTGTATCCTTGCTAGTACCTTGCCCAAACACCATGGCTGTTAGCTTATTTGGAAGCCTCCTGTGCAACATCATGTCAAAGGCCTTTTGGAAATCCAAATATATCATAGACACTGGCTCTCCTTTGTCTGACTTGCTTGTGACATCATCAAAGAATTCGAACAGATTGTGTCAGGTATAACTTCCCCACGGTGAAGCCATGCTGACTCAGTCTTATTTTACAACACAGTTCCAAGTGCTGATCACATCCGAGTGATACCGACATTGTACCTGCCAATTTTACTCTACGCTGCAAGCTTATTTACCTTGTTTACTATACTGTACGTATTTAAAAACAAACAACAAAGAAACTTTACAGCCCAGGAACAGGCCCTTCGGCCCTTCAAGCGTGAGCCGATCCAAATCTACTGTCTAAACCTGTCGCCCAATTCCTAAGCATCTGTATCCCTCTGCTCCCCATCTACTCATGCATCTGTCCAGATGCATTTTAAATGAATCTACCGTGCCTGCCTTTGCCACCTCTGCTGTCATCGCGTTCCAGACCCCACCACCCTCTGTGTGAAGTACTTGCCACGTGTATCCCCATTAAACCTTCCACCTCTCACCTTGAAACCGTGACCGCCTGTAAGTGAATCCTTCACCCTGGGAAAAAGCTTGTCTCTAGCCACCCTGTCTATACCCTTCATGATTTTATCAACCTCAATCAGGTCTCCCCTCAGTCTCCTTTTTCCTAATGAAAACAAACCTAACCTACTCAACCTCTCTTCATAGCTAGCACCTTCCATACCAGGCAACATCCTCGTAAACCTTCTCTGCACCCTCTCCAAAGCGTCCACATCCTTTTGGTAATGTGGCGACCAGAACTGTACACAGTATTCTAAATGCAGCCAAACCAATGTCTTGTATAATTTTAACATGACTTGCCAGCTCTTATACACGATACCTCATCCAATGAAGGCAAACATACTATATGCATTCTTAGCCACTCTATTCACTTGTGCAGCAACCTTCAAGATACAATGGACCTGAACTCCCAGATCTCTCTGTTCATCAACTTTTCCCAAGGCTCTTCCATTCATTGTATAATTCACTATAAAATTAGTCTTGCCAAATGCATCACCTCACATTTGTCTGGATTGAAAACCATTTGCCACTTTTCCACCCAACTCTCCAGTCTATCTATATCCTCCTGTATTCTTTGACAGTCCCTTATGCTTCCTGCTACTCCACCAATCTTCGTGTCATCTGCAAACTTACTGATCATACCAACAGTGTCCTCTTCCAGATCATTTATGTATATCACAAGCAACAGTGGCCCCGATACTGATTCCTGTGGAACACCACTGGTCACCTTTCTCCATTTCGAGAAACTCCCTTCAACTACTACTCTCTGTGCCCTGTTGCTCAATCAGTGCTTTATCCACTCAGCTAGAACATCCTGCACACCATGTGACTTCACTTTCTCCATTAGTCTACCATGGGGAACCTTATCAAACGCCTTACTAATGTCCAAGTATATGACATCAACAGCCCTTCCTTTATCTATCAATTTGGTCACTTCCTTGAAGAACTCTGTTAATTTGGTAAGGCACAATCTCCCCCACAAAAACCATGTTGCCTATCACTGATAAGCCCATTCTTTTCTAAATATAAATAGATCCTATCCCTCAGTACCCTCTCCAGCAACTTTCCCACCACCGATGTCAGGCTCACTGGTCTGTAGTTACTCTCAGTCCTGCATTGACTGCCCCCTTCTCATAATATCCCCTCATTTGCCCTACCTGAAGTTTAATTCCTGATCCTTTCCATACTCTCTGTCATACAGTCATAGACATGTTTAGCATGGAAACAGACCCGTCAGTCCAACTCGTCCATGCTGACCAGATATCCTTACCTATTCTACCTGCATTTGGTCCATATCCCTCTAAACCCTTCCAATTCATATACCCATCCAGATGCCTTTTGAATGTTGCAATTGTACCAGCCTCCACCACTTCCTCTGGCAGCTCATTCCATACACGTACCACCCTCTGCATAGAAAAGGTGTCGCTTAGGTCCCTTTTAAATTTTTCCCCTCTCACCCTAAACCTATGCCTTCTAGTCCTGGACTCCCCCACCCCAGGGAAGAGACCTTGTATATTTATCCTATCCATGCCCCTCATGGTTTTATAAACCTCTGTGAGGTCACTCCTCAGCTTCTAATGCTTCAGGGAAAACGCCCCCAGCCTGTTCAGCCTCTCCGATAGCTCAAATCCTCCAACCCTGGCAACACTCTTGTAAATCTTTTCTGAAACCTATCAAGTTTCTTAACACCCTTCTGATTGGAGAGAGACCACAATTGCACGCAATATTCCAACAGTGGCCTAATCAATGTCCTGTACAGCCACAACATGACCTTCCAATTCCTGTACTGATTACTCTGACCAATAAAGGAAAGCATACCAAATGCCTTCTTCACTATCCTATCTACCTGCAACTCCACTTTCAAGGAACAATGAATCTGCACTCCAAGGTCTCTTTGTTCAGCAAATGTTGCACCTCACATTTATCTATCTGCCACTCCTCAGTCCATTGGCCCATCTGATCAAGATCCCGTTGTAACCTGAGGTACCTTCTTCGCTGGCCACTACACCTCCAATTTTGGTGTCATCTGCAAACTTACTAATTCTACCACCTATATTCAAATCCAAATCGTTTATATAAATGATGAAAAGCAGTGGACGCAGCACTTATCCTTGCGGCACACCAGTCTGAAAAACAACCCTCCATCACCACCCTCTGTCTTCTAGATTCAAGCCAGTTCTGTATCCAAATGGCTAGTTCTCCCTGTATTCCATGAGATCTAACCTTGATCACCAGTCTCCCATGGGGAACCTTGTCGAACGCCTTACTGAAGTACATATAGATCACATCTATTGCTCTGCCCTCATCAATCCTCTTTGTTACTTCTTCAAAAAACTCCAGTTTGTAAGACATGATTTCCCATGTACAAAGCCATGTTGACTATCCCTAATCAGTCCTTGCCTTTCCAAATACATGTACATCCTGTCCCTCAGGATCCCCTCCAACAACTTGCCCAACACCATCGTCAGGCTCACTGGGCTATAATTCCCTGGCTTGTCCTACCTTAAGTAGTGGTACCACGTTATCCAACCTCCAGTCTTCTGGCGTCACACCTGTGACTATCAATATCTCAGCAAGAGGCCCAGCAATCACTTCCCTCACTTCCCACAGAGTTCTAGGGTACATCTGATCAGGTCCTGGGGATTTATCCACCTTTATGTGTTTCAAGACACACAGCAATTCCTCCTGTGTGATATGGACATTTTTCAAGATGTCACCATCTATTTTCCCACATTCTATATCTTCCATGTCCCTCTCCACAGTAAACACGGATGCACAATACTCGTTTAATATCTCCCCCATCTTCTGTGGTTTCACGCATCGGTTGCCTTGCTGATCTTTGAGGAGCCTTATTCTCTCCCTAGTTATCCTTTTGACCTGAGTATATTTTGTAAAATTCCTTTGGATTCTCCTTAACCCTATTTGCCAAAGTTATCTCATGTCCCTTTTTGGTCTCCTCATTCCCTTCTTAATGTACTCCTCCTGCTTTTATGCTTTTCTAAGGAGTCACTCAGTCTATCCTGTCTATACCTGACATATGCTTCCTTCTTTTCCTTAACCAAACCCTCAATTTCTCTAGTCATCCAGCATTCCCTATACCTACCAGCCTTTCCTTTCACCCTACTGTCTTTGCACTCTCATTATCTTATCCTCTGAAGGCTTCCCATTTCCCAGCTGTCCCTTTAACTGCGAGCATCTGTCCCCAATCAGCTTTTAAAAGTTCTTGCCTAATACCGTCAAAATTGGCCCTCCTCCAATTTAGAAC
Organism: Hemiscyllium ocellatum; assembly: GCF_020745735.1. Taxonomy (NCBI): domain Eukaryota; kingdom Metazoa; phylum Chordata; class Chondrichthyes; order Orectolobiformes; family Hemiscylliidae; genus Hemiscyllium; species Hemiscyllium ocellatum. The sequence continues at coordinate 19,320,767 of NC_083436.1, forward strand.
TTGAACTGTTTATCCTTTTCCATCACTGTTTTAAAACTGATAGAATTATGGTCGCTTCCATAAAGTGCTCCCCCCTTGACACCTCAGTCACCTGCCCTGCCTTATTTCCCAAGAGTAGGTCAAGTTTTGCACCTTCTCTAGTAGGTACATCCACATACTGAATCAGAAAATGTTTTTTCACACACTTAACAAATTCCTCTCCATTTAAACACTTAACACTATGGCAGTCCCAGTCTATGTTTGGAAAGTTAAAATCCCCAACCATGACTACCCTATTATTCTTACAGATAACTGAGATCTCCTATATAAATTGTTTCTCAATTTCCCTCTGACTATTGGGCAATCTATAGTACAATCCCAATAAGGTGATCATCCCTTTCCTATTTCTCAGTTCCACCCAAACAACTTCCCTGGCTGTATTCCCAGGAATACCCTCCCTCAGTACAGCAGTAATATTATCCCTTCTCAAAAACACAACTCCCCTTCCTCTCTTGCCCCCCTTTCTATCCTTCCTGTTGCATTTGCATCCTGGAACATTAAACTGCCAGTCCTGTCCATCCCTGAGCCATGTTTCTGTGATTGCTATGATCTCCCAGTCCCATGTTCCTAACCATGCCCTGAGTTCATCTGCCTTCCCTATTAAGCCTCTTGTATTGAAATAAATGCAGTTTAATTTTTCAGTAATACCTTGTTCTCCGCTTTGCCCTTCCTGCCCTGACTGTTTGACTTGTTCCTTTTCCCAACTGCACCAGTATCACATTGATCCCTTTCCTCACTATCTCCCTGGGTCGCGCACACCCCCTTCACCTCCCCCCCCCCCACACCAAGCCTTACTAGTTTAAATCCTCCTGAGCAGCTCTAGCAAATCTCCCTGCCAGTATATTAGCCCCTTTCCTATTCAGGTGCAATCTGTCCTTCTTGTCCAGGTCACTTCTACCCCAGAAGAAATTCCGATGATCGAAAATGTGAACTCTTTTCCCCTGCTCCAGCTCCTCAGCCACACATTCATTTGCTGTATCCTCCTGTTCCTGCTCTCACGAGCTCATAGCATTGGAAGTACTCCAGATTTTACTACCCTTGAGAACCTCCTTTTTAAATTCCTACCTAACTTTCTATATTTTCCATTCAGAATCTCATCTTGTTCCCTTTCTATGTCATTAGTTCTAATGTGTACAGTAACTCTCCTCTTTGAGAACATTCTGCACTGTCTCTGACAGTGTCTCCTGGTACCAAGGAGACAACACACCATTCTGATTTTTGCCATCAGCCACAGAAACGTCTATTTGTACCTCTGACTAGAGAGTCCGTTATCACAATCGATCACTTGGAATCTGACGTACCCTTCATGACATTAGAGCCATTCTTGATACCCCAAACCTGGCTGTTCATGCTACTTTCCCCTGAGAATCTGTCACCCCCTACATTGTCCAAAACAGTATATTGTTTGAGATGGGGATAGCCACAGGAGATTCCTGTACTACCTGCATACCCGTCCTACCTATCCTGGAGTTAACTCCTCTACCTGACTGAATTTGCAGCTTTTCTCCCTTCCTATAACTGCCATCCATCATGCCCCCAGCCCTTGTAAACTTCTCATTGCCTCTAACTGCCGGTTCAACCCATCCATGCGATCAGATAGGATTCGCAACCAAAGACATTGCTGCAGACATAATCATCAGTAACATGGAAACTCTTCCTAAAATCCCAGGAAGAGCACATCGATCTACTAAAGGCCGTCTTTGCATCTTCACAATCTTCAGACTCAGAAAATAACCCTGTCTTATTGCTCTAAAAAAAACTGCTCCAGGCTAACTTAGTACTTAAGGCTTATATTTTTAAGATTTAATCAAGAGACGGATCTCAATAAAACATTTAATCTGGAAAGAACCCACTCTATTCACTATTGTAGATTTACAGAAAGGTTATACTTGAAAACTATGCACATATCTGTTCCTGTGCTGTGAACTGTCCCACACAGGTTCCTCCAAGGTCATCTGGAAACTTCGCTATTTGTTCATTTTTCTCGAGACACACTCCGATGTCCAGAGATACTTGATCTCAAACACCAAAGGCAGTAACTGTGCAGATTCACTGCTGTGTCAGACAGTAGTACAGGTTTCTTTCTCTGACCATGTGGTCACTGCCTTTATCTGTCTTCCTCCTTTTTAAAGTGCCGTTGTTTTGATCTTTTGTCCCTCAAAGTTCCAAAACAATGCAACAGTATGTCAAACAGTAATTGTTACTCATGGAATTCGAGGAAATCTCCTCCAATGCCTAAAATACCTCAAAAAAAGTAGTAGCTCTTACAGCCACAATTTTTTCCTGTCCTCCATCTTGGATTACCCAGAATCCTTCCTATTACTTGCTTTGGAAACTTTTAAACACCTGCTGAGCCCTTGCACCTTTAATGTTTTCCATAAATTTCCATCCAACTGAACCTCCTTCTTTCTGCTCCCGCCCTCCCCACAATTCAGTAAAAACCCTATCCACAGCCCTAGTTATGCGATTCAATAGGCCTTTGGTCCCAGCAGGATTCAGAAGGAGCCTACCCCTTCCTCAGTCCTGGGACCAGTGTCGCATGAAACAGGAAACCCCATCCTGTTAATGCTCAGGGACCTGCACCCTGCTAAACCCCATCCTGTTAATACACAGGGACCTGCACCCTGCTAAACCCCATCCTGTTAATACACAGGGACCTACATCCTGCTAAACCCCATCCTGTTAATACACAGGGATCTGCACCCTGCTAAACCCCATCCTGTTATTACTCAGGGACCTGCACCCTGCTGAAGCCCATCCTGTGAATACTCAGGGTCCTGCACCCTGCTAAACCCCATCCTGTTAATACATAGGGACCTGCACCCTGCTAAATCCCATTCTGTTAATGCACAGGGACCTGCACCCTGCTAAACCCCATCATCTTATTACTCAGGGACCTGCACCCTGCTAACCACATCCTGTTAATACTCAGGGATGTGAACCCTCGATACCCCACCCATTGTAATACTCAGCGACCTGCACCCTTCTAGGCCGCATCCTGTTAATGCACAGGAACCTGCACCCTGCTAAGCTCCTTCCTGTTAATACTCAGCGACCTGTACCCTGGTAAACACCATCCTGTTAATACTCAGGGACCTGCACCCTAGTAAGCCCCGTCCTGTTTCTACTCCGGGATTTGCAACCTGCTAAACCCCATCCTGTTAATACTCAGGTACCTTTACCCTGCTGAACCCCATCCTGTTAATACTCAGGGACCTGCACCCTGCTAAGCCCCGTCCTGTTTTTACTCAGGGACCTGCGCCCTGCTAAACCCCATCCTGTTAATTCACAGCGACCTGCACTCTGCTAAACCCCATCATGATAATCCTCAGGGACCTGCACCCTGCTAAACCCCATCCTGTTAATGCTCAGGGACCTGTACCTTAATAAATCTCAACCTGTTATTACTCAGTGATCTGTTCCCTGCTAAACCTCAACCTATTAATACTCAGGGACCAGTACCCTGCTAAACCCCATCCTCTTAATACTCAGAGACCTGCACCCTGATAAACCCCATTCTGTTGATACTCAGGGACCTCCACCCAGCTAAACCCCATCTTGTTCATGCTGAGGGACCTGCATCCTGCTAAACCCCAACAAATTAGTACTCAGGTACGTGCACCATGCTAAGCACCATCCTGTTATATTCAGGGACCTGCACCAAGGTAAACCCTATCCTGCTAATACTCAGCGACCTGCACCCTGCTAAGCCCCATCCTGCTTTTACTCAGGTACCTTTACCCTGCAGAACCCCATCCTGTTAATACTCAGGTACCTTAACCCTGCTGAACCCCATCCTGTTTATACTCGGGGACCTGCACCCTGCTAAACCCTATCCTGTTAGTACTCAGGGAACTGCACCCTGCTAAACCGTATCCTGTTAATAGTCAGGGAACTGCACACTGCTAAATCACATCTTGTCCATGCTCAGGGACCTGTACCCTGCTAATCCCCATCATTTTAATGCTCAGGGACCTGAACCCTGCTAAACCCCATCATTTTAATATTCACGGTCCTGGACCCTTCTAAACCTCAACCTGATAATACTTTGGAACCTGCACCCTGAAAAAACCCTATACTGTTAGTAAACAGGGGCCTGCACCCTGCTAAACTCCATCCTGTTAATACTCTATAACCTGCACCCTGCTAAAGCCCATCCTGTTATTACTCAGGGACCTGCACCTTAATAAATCTCAACCTGTTATTACTCAGTGATCTGTTCCCTGCTAAACCGCAACCTATTAATACTCAGGGACCTGCACCTTGATAAAGCCCATCCTATTATTACTCAGGGACCAGTACCCTGCTAAACCCCATCCTCTTAATACTCAGGGTCCTGAACTTCGCTAAACCCCATCCTGTTAATACTCAAGAACCTGCACGCTGCTAAAGCCCATTCGGTTAATACTCAAGTACCTTTACCCTGCAGAACCCCATCCTGTTTATACTCAGGGACCTGCACCCTGCTAAACCCAATCCTGTTAATTCACAGGGACCTGCACCCTGCTAAATCCCATCCTGTTAATACTCAGGGACCTGCACCCTGCTAAACCCTATCTTGTTAGTACTCAGGGAACTGCACCCTCCTAAACCCTATCCTGTTAATACTCAGGGAACTGCACCCTACTAAATCACATCTTGTCCATGCTCAGGGACCTGAACCCTTCTAAACCCAATCATGTTAATACTCAGGGACCTGCACCCTGCTAAACCCCATCATTTTAATACTCACGGTCCTGCACCCATCTAAACCTCAACCTGAAAATACTTTGGAACCTGCACCCTGAAAACTCTATACTGTTAATACACAGGGTCCTGCACCCTGCTAAATTCCATCCTGTTAATACTCGGGGACCGGCACCCTGCTAAACCCCATCCTGTTAATACTCAGGGACCTGCACCCTGCTAAACCCCATCCTGTTAATACTCTATAACCTGCACCCTGCTAAAGCCCATCCTGTTATTACTCAGGGACCTGCACCTTAATAAATCTCAACCTTTTATTACACAGTGATCTGTCCCCTGCTAAACCTCAACCTATTAATACTCAGGGACCTGCACCTTGATAAAGCTCATCCTATTAATATTCAGGGACCAGTACCCTGCTAAACCCCATCCTCTTAATACTCAGGGACCTGCACTTGGCTAAACCCCATTCTGTTAATACTCAGGGACCCCTACCCTGCTAAACCCCATCCTGTTAATACTCAGGGACCTCCAACCAGCTAAACTCCATCTTGTTCATGCTGAGGGACCTGCACCCTACTAAACCCCATTCTGTTAATACTCAGGGACCTCCACCCTGCTAAACCCCATCCTCTTAATGCACACGGACCTGCACCCTGCTAAAACCATTCCGATAATACTCAGGGACCTGCACCCTGCTAAACCTTATCCTGTTAATAGTCAGGGACCTGCATCCTGTTAAACTCCATCCTGTTAATGCTCAGGGACCTTCACCCTGCTAAATCCCATCCTGTTAGTAGTCAGGGACCTGCACTCTGCTAAACCCCATTCTGTTAATGCTAAGAGGCCTGCACCCTGATAAACCCCATCCGTTAATACACAGGGACCTGCACAATGCTACATCCCATCCTGTTATTAATCAGGGACTTGCACCCTACTAAAGCCCATCCTGTTAATACACAGGGACCTGCATCCTGCTAAACCCCATCCTGTTAATACTCCATATTTTCACCCTGCTGATCCCCATCCTGATAATTCTCAGTTACCTGCACCCTGCTCAGCCCCATCCTGTTAATACTCAGGTACCTGCACACTGCTGAAACCTATTCTGTTAATGCTAAGAGGCCTTCATCCTGCTAAACCCTGTCCTGTTAATACTCAGGGACCTGCACCCTGCTAAGCCCCATCCTGCTTTTACTCAGGGACCTGCACCCTGCTAAAACCCATTCTGTTAATACTCAGGTACCTTTACCCTGCAGAACCCCATCCTGTTAATACTCAGGTACCTTAACCCTGCTGAACCCCATCCTGTTAATACTCATGGACCTGCACCCTGCTCAACCCCATCCTGTTATTATTCAGGGACCTGCACCTTAATAAATCTCAACCTGTTATTACCCCAGGATCTGTCCCCTGCTAAACCTCAACCTATTAATACTCAGAGACCTGCACCTTGATAAAGCCCATCCTGTTAATACTCAGGAGCAGTACCCTGCTAAACCCCATCCTGTTAATACTCAGGGTCCTGCACCCTTCTAAACCTCAACCTGTTAATACTCTGGAACCTGCACCCTGATAAACCCTATTCTCTTAGTAAACAGGGACCTGCGCACTGTTAAACCCCATCCTGTTAATACTCAGGAATATGCATCCTCTATATCCCATCCTGTTCATGCTCAGGGACCTGCACCCTGCTAAATCCCATCCACTTTATCACCCACTTTACCAATACCTTCCACCCCGACCTCACATTTACCTGGACCGTCTCAGACTCCTCCCCCCCCTTCCTTGCCCTTTCCCACCCTGCTAAATCCCATCCTGTTATTACTCAGGGTCCTGCACCCTGCTAAATCCCATCCTGTTAATACTCAGGAATATGCACCCTGCTAAATCCCATCCTGTTAATACTCAGGGTCCTGCACCCTGCTAAATCCCATCCCGAGGTTACTCAGGGTCCTGCACCCTACTTAACCACATCCTGTTATTACTCAGGGTTTAGCAGGGTGCAGGACCCTATCTTGTTAATACTCAGGGACCTGCAACCTGCTAAACCCCATTGTTTTAATACTCGGGGACCTGCACCCTGCTAAATCCCATCCCGAGGTTACTCAGGGTCCTGCACCCTACTTAACCCTATCCTGTTTTTACTCAGGGTCCTGCACCCTGCTAAACCCTATCCTGTTAATACTCAGGGACCTGCAACCTGCTAAACCCCATTGTTTTAATACTCAGGGACCTGCACCCTGCTCAACCTCACCCTGTTAATACTCAGGAACTTGCACCCTGCTAAACCCCATCCTGTTTTTACTCAGGGACCTGCTCCCTGCTAAACCCCATGCTGTTAATTCACAGGGATCTGCACCCTGCTAAACCCCATCTGTTATTACTGAGGGACCTGCACCCTGCTAAACCCCATCATTTTAATGCTCAGGGACCTGTACATTGCTAAATCCCATTCTGTTAATACACAGGGACCTACACCCTGCTAAACCCCATTCTGTTAATACTCAGAGACCTGCACCTGCTAAACCCAATCGTGTTAATACTCAGGGGCCTTCAACCTGCTGGATCCCATTCTGTTAATACTCAGGTACCTCAACCCTGCTATGCCCCATCCTGTTAATAGTCAGGGACCTGCACCTGCTAATCCCCATCCTGTTAGTACTCATGGATCTTCACCCTGCTGATCTCCATCCTGATAATTCTCAGGTACTTGCACCCTGCTAAAACCCATTCTGTTAATACTCAGGTACCTGCACCCTGCTAAACCCCATCCTGTTAATGCTAAGAGGCCTGTACCCTGCTAAACCCAATCCTGTTAATACACAGGGACCTGCACCCTGCTTAACCCCGTCCTGATAATACTCAGGAACCTGCACCCTGCTAAACCCCATCCTGTTAATACTCAGGGACCTGCACCATGCTGCCCGAAATGTGCATTTTCCTGCTCCCCGGATGCTGCCTGAACTGCTGTGCTTTTCCAGCACCACTCTACTCCAGAATCTGGTTTCCAGCATCTGGAGTTATTGTTTTTACCATGCTAAACCCTATCCTGTTGATACCCAGGGACCCGTATCCTGCTAAACCCCATCCTCTTAATCCTGAGGGACTGCACCCTGCTAAGCCCCATCCTGTTAATACTCAGGGACCTACACCCTGCTAAGCCCCATCCTGTTAATATTCAGGGACCTGGACCCTACTAAACCCCATCCTGTTAATACTCAGTGTCCAGCACCCTTCTAAACCTCAATCTGTTAATACTCTGGAACCTGCACCCTGATAAACCCCATTCTCTTAGTAAACAGGGACCTGCGCACTGTTAAACCCCATCCTGTTAATACTCAGGAATATGCACCCTCTATATCCCATCCTGTTCATGCTCAGGGACCTGCACCCTGCTAAATCCCATCCACTTTATCATCCACTTTACCAATACCTTCCATCCTGATCTCAAATTTACCTGGACCGTCTCAGACTCCTCCCTCCCCTTTCTCGCCCTTTCCCACCCTGCTAAATCCCATCCTGTTATTACTCAGGGTCCTGCACCCTGCTAATCCCTATCCTGTTAATACTCAGGGACCTGCACCCTGCTAAATCCCATCCTGTTAATACTCAGGGTCCTGCCACCTGCTAAATCCCATCCTGTTAATACTCAGGTACCTGCACCCTGCTAAATCCCATCCCGATATTACTCAGGGTCCTGCACCCTGCTAAATCCCATCCTGTTAATACTCAGGTACCTGCACCCTGCTAAATCCCATCCCGATATTACTCAGGGTCCTGCACCCTGCTAAACCTTATCCTGTTAATACTCAGGGACCTGCAACCTGCTAAAACCCATCCTGTTAATACACAGGGACCTGCACCCTGCTAAGCCCCATGCTGTTAATTCACAGGGATCTGCACCCTGCTAAACCTCAATCTGTTAGTACTCAGGGACCTGCACCCTGCTAAACCCATCCTGTTAATCCTCAGGGACCTGCACCCTGCTAAACCCCATCGTGTTAATACTCAGGTATCTGCACCCTGCTAAACCCTATCCTGTTAATACTCAGGGACCTGCACCTTGCTTACCCCATCCTGTTAATACTCAGGGACCTGCACCCTGCTAAACCCCATCATATTAATACTCAGGTACCTACATCCTGCTAAGCCACATCCCAGTAATACTCAGGGACCTGCACCCTGCTCAACCTCACCCTGTTAATACTCAGGAACCTGCACCCTGCTAAATCCCATCCTGTTAATACTTCGGGACCTGCACCCTGCTGAACTCCTTCCTGTTAATTCTCCGGGATCTGCAGCCTGCTACACCCCTTCCTGTTAATACTCAGTGCCTGCACCCTGCTACACCGCATCCCGATATCACTCAGGGACCTGCACCCTGCTAAATCGCATCCTGTTACTACTCAGGGTCCTGCATCCTGCTAAACCACATCCTCTTATTACTCAGTGTCCTGTACCCTGCTAAACCACATCCCGATATTACTCAGGGACCTGCACCCTGCTATACCTCAATCTGTTAATTCTCAGGGGCCTGCGCCCTGCTAAACCTCAACCTGTTTATACTCTGGGACCTGCACCCTACTAAACCCTATCCTGTTAATTCTCAGGGTCCTGCACCCTGCTAATCCCCATGCTGTTAATTCTCAGGGTCCTGCACCCTGCTAATCCCCATGCTGTTAATGCTCAGTGACCTGCACCCTGCTAAATTCCATCCTGGTAATACTCAGGATCCTGCACCCTGCTAAATCCCATCCTGTTCTTACTCAGGGACCTGCACCCTACTAAACCCCACCCTGTTAATACACAGGTACCTGCATCCTGCTGAACTCCAATCTGTCAGCACTCAGCACCCGCTCCATTCCAAACTCCTCCTGCCTAGGCCTTTCATCTTGTGTTCTGTAAGTACCCAACCAGCATCCAGGCCATTCTCCCTTTACCCCATGCTGTCACTGTGGCCACGCTGTTTCTGCTGTAGGGCTCTCACCAAGTGCCTTTCTTCCCCTGCCCCCACCTTCCTAATAATCTCTCAGGCTCTGCAACCTCCCTGCAGCCAGCACGCAGGTCCCTGTGCCCTCCCCCCTTCCTGGCCATTCCCAACACTCAGACACTGGCTCCCTCTTTCCTGGTACTTCAGGCCTGGCCCCTCCATCCTCTCACTCCTGTCCAACACTGGGGGCCACATATCTTTTTCCTCGAGCCCATCCCCTTCCCATAGTCGGGGCATTCTCCCCTCTCTTCCACTCCTGACCCCTGACCTTTGTGTCCTTCTCTGTCTTCCCCCATCTCCCTTCTCCATCATCCACTCTGTACCCACTGCCCACTCCTCCTCTCCCACCATAGACCGAACTCTCCTAGTACATGCAGAAAGAACATTTGAAAAATTCTTCAGGGAGAAGTGTTTGAAAATTGGAAGCCCGCTTGTTTTCTGTCGGCGCTGTAATTTCGGGAAGTTGATGCAATGTGGTGTCCTGCTGTCTTGGAGCTGGAATTCATGGAAGGAAATCTGTTCATGCTGCTTTCCCATTGAGCAGCTGCAGTTCCTTCTGGCCCTTCTGGGCAGTGCCATACTGCTAAGGTAGAAACTAATTTGTGTTGTAATGTGTACGAAATTGTGTAAAAACTGTGCGATTACGGCCCAGTGCCCAGACCAGTGGCAGTACTCCAACTGTCTTGCGCAACTGAAGACAGAGTCTTTGGTTTGATCAGGCTTTAAAGAATCCTATTGCCATGCCGTCTGATTTCACTCAGGTAGAAAGTTGGTAAAGTGGGTAGGGTTGTGGCAGTAACAATCATGGTATACAGTTAATACAGCACCTCTGACAGAGAGAGATATCCCAAAAGACTTCACAGAGGCATAATCAAAAACTGCGACTTAGATCACTTACAGTGTGGAAACAGGCCCTTCGGCCCAACAAGTCCACACTGACCTGCCGAAGCGCAACCCACCCATGCCCCCTACATTTACCCCTTACCTAACACTAGGGGCAATTTAGCATGGCCAATTCACCTGACCTGCACATCCTTGGACTGTGGGAGGAAACCGGAGCACCCGGAGAAAACCCACGCAGACACGGGGAGAACGTGCAAACTCCACACAGTCAGTCACCTGAGGCAGGAATTGAACCCAGGTCTCTGGCGCTGTGAGGCAGCAGTGCGAACCACTGTGCCACCGTGCCGCCCAAAGAAGGAGCTGCTAAGAGGGGCAGTGACCTAAATGAAGCCAGGGTATTAAAGGCTGTTGTAAAGATGAATAGGCTGTGCCATAATACAGAATCCCTAAAAGTGTGGAAGCAGGAAATTCGGCCCATCGTTTCTGCACTGATCCTCCGAAGCGCATCCCACACAGACCCACTCCTCTCTCCTACCTCTGTAACCTTACATTTCCCATGGCTAATCCACTCTGTGTGTACATCTGTGGACACAGCATGGTCAATCCACCTAACCTGCACACCTTCGGACTGTGGAAGAAAACCAGAGCATCCAGAGGAAACCCATGCACACATGTGGAGAACGTGCAAACTCCACACAGACAGTTGCCCGAGGCTGGAATCGAATCAGGGTGCCTGGCGCTGGACGGCAGCAGTGCTAAGCACTGAACCACTGTGCCATTCAATATGGGACTGAGCAGGCCAAAGGTATGGTGTTAATGCTTGGACAAAGGGAGGAGGCATGCAGAAGAGTTGAGTAGTTATGCTGGACTCCATTAAAATGAATTGACAGAACTCTTGCAGATAATGGCAGAATAAAGGAGGGGTGAGATCATGAAGGCTTGACAACATCAGGAAGAGAATTTCAATTCTGTGGCAAGAGTAGAGATGATGTGAGTGGAGAAATGGTGTGGAAAAACTTCAGATAAGCTGAATGGGAGATAGAGGATAAAAGTTTGGTTTAGTCATTGGGATAGTCTAGATAACAAAGACATAAATGAAGTTTTCACCAGGAGATGGACTGAATTCTGAACAGATGTACTTAGGAACAGATTAGCTGGGTTTTCACAGCGTCATGAAGACTCGACTGACCTTTAAAAATGACAAGTTGGACTAGGTGCTAAAACTCTAATTTCCAACACATCCCATGATCTTTTGCAGGGAAAGGGGCAGGCAGTGACTCTCACATGAGGATTCAGCAGGGCCATTTGAATTCAGCGCTATTGTCAAACAAACCCCAAATTCACTGTAGCAAGTGCCTTGGGAGTCTCACATTTATGGAGAAGATATATATGGAGGAACTTTTATGGAGGAAATTTAAATACCCATGAAGGACAGTTGAAGTATGACAACTGTCAGGCTGTCAAATTATTTAAATCTTAAATCCTTTCAAAATTAAAAAGTTTACTTGCCTATGTCATAAGACCATACGACACAGCAGAATTAGTCTATTCAGGCATTGAGTCTGTTCTACCAGTCAGTGGTAGATCTGGTAATCCTCAACTCCACTTCCCTGCCTTCTCCCTATAACCTCCAATTTCCTTACTGATTAAAAATCTCTCTCTTTGAATGTATGTAATGACTACCCTCTACAGTCCTCTGCAGCCAAGGAATTCTATAAATTAACTACATTCAGAAAACACATTTCTGCTTTATCTGTAACTTCATATTCTGAGATTGTGCCTTCTGGTCCGAGACTACCACAAGTGGTGACAACTCTCCACATCTACCCTGTCAAGTTCCCTCAGAATCTTATGTGTTTCAATGAAGTCACTTCACATTCTTCCATATTCTAGTAACCACTGGCAGTCTATCTGTGCCTGGTCTCAGCCTACTGAACCTGTTGTGTACTTCCTCCAATGCCAGTATGTCTTTATTTAGGTACGGGCCAAACTGTTCCAAGTAATCCAGCTGAAGTCCAACTGATGCATTCTGTAGTTTTAACATAACCTCCCTACTTTTATACTCAATTCCTTTTGAATAATGGCCAACAATCCATTTACTCTCCTCTTTACTGCTAAAGTTGGATGCTAGAATTTTGTGATTCATCATCCTTCTGTTCCTTAGCTTTCTCAATTTAAATAATATTCAGCTCCTCTATTCTTCCTGCCAATGTGCATAACCTCACAATTCCTTGCATCATATTGCATCTGGTAAACTTTTGCCCTTCACTTGACCTGTCTGTTTTCCTCTACAGACTCTCACTGGTATCCCCTCATCCACAAACCTAGCGAGAGTACATTCTGTGCTGGAAGAGTTAAAATACCAGACTTATTAAACTTCAAAGCCTGAATAGCCTGTCACATTGGCAGGCTATTGGTGTGTAAACTGCTAAAACGTGCAATGATGTAGCTTGCGTTCCCAGCCCAAAATCTCAGCCTGCCTGTGTCATAAATGTTGAAAAAGATCTGCTCTAGCAGTTATATTCACTGTTTGTAGCCACTCCCCCTTAAGCTGTCATTATTAAAGCTTAACAACTCAATAGGTCAATACATTAATGGCTGCCATCAATGTGGGTTATGAATGTAAACCTTGTTTCTTTTGATAAGTAAATACTGAAGTGTCTTCTAAAGGTTTTGGATGGACCTTCATGAATGGATTTTTTTTTAAGTAAGATATTTAGTTTAGTTTTGTTTTATCTGTACATGATGAATACTGTGTGATTTGGCATGGAGAGGGTAAAGGCCAAGACTGGTGGGCACAGCTACGCAGGTTGGTATTAAGGTGTCGTACGACAATGGGAGATAGCTTGGGAGGAATGAGTTGACATTGAGATGATGAGGGATCACAGGACTGGGTGGGGGCATGATTTGGCATGGGGCTATGCGTAGCTGTGGAGATGATGGGGCATAAAGTAGGCATGGGTGGAGCCTGGAGAGTGGGGGGTGGGAAGGTGAGGGCTGCTGAAACCTAATATTTAACAAAATTAAGTACAGAGAATGGAGGCAGACCATTTAAGCAGCCTACTTCAGCAGTGGACACCTCCAGTCTGAGGTGGTTGAGCCAAGCCACAATACTTCCCAACTGAAGCAGTCGGAGTGAAAAGTCAGTCCGATACCACAAGGTCCGACCTATTAGGGTATGTGTTAAGCTTTACAGTAAACTGGCAAGGCAGATCATTGGTCTTTCATATGATTTCAATGGAATAAAGATTAAACAGGTTGTCTAAATGAAGGGTAATCCATTCGACACGATTACTACCCAAGTAAGGATGAAAACTACCAAATTGTGAAAGTAGGAATTACAAAATCTGTCTGTTTGTCTAAATAGGGCATCTCATGAGGAATTTGCATGAGTGAATTTACCGTCGTTCAGATCCAGTAGTGGTAATATGTGTTGTTTAAGCAAGATAAAGAACCTTTAATATTGAAATTGAAATCAGGTGTGGAAGAGCATCACACATCTGACAGTCCAATGGGCAAATCCGAAAGATTCGACCACCGATTTAGCTAATCTCAGTTGGAGTCATGGTGTGAATGTTATAGTTTGCTACAATCTCCCAGGGTATTGGATTACTGATCTTCTCAATAATTCTTCTCACTAGAAAGCACTATTGGGTGGAGAGAGACTGGAGTTTCCTCTGGGAGGCAGTGAGAAAGGTGGTTCAGATCTAAGTTATCACCAGGGTTCCCTCTCTTGTGTTTTTTTCAAAGTGCATTCATGGAGCATCATGGTTCAGCCAGCATTTATTGCATACCCCAGAGGGCAATTAGGAGTCAATCCCATTGCTGTGGGCCTGGAGTCACATGTAGGCCAGACCAGGTGACAATGGTATATTTCCTTCCTTGAAGAGCTTTAGTGAACGAGATGGGTTTTTCTGAACAATCAAACATGGTTTCATGGCCATCCTAGATTTTGGATTCCACAACCTACTGAAAATGTCAGGAAAGGCATCTAAGTCGTTCATGGTTGAACCCAGGTCCCCAGGTCGTTATTTGGCTGTGTGGACTACCAGTCCAACAATAATATCATTAGACCATCAGCTCCATTGTATCATCTTTTATGGGGTGAGGGTCTTAATGACCCCAGAGATAGATATCCCACCCAATTAATGGCAGGGAAAGGGAATGAAGCACAGGGGAGTGTACCACATTAGGGCATAAATCAGCAGCTTTTCCTACTGTCTGTGCGTAGCATTAAAAACAAGAGAGGATCAGCAACTTCAAAGTAGGCTGAGCAAGTGGAGAGCTGGGAGAGGTTGGTAGAAAGTTAGTAACGTTTTACTACTCAGTAGTATTTTGTCCAAAAGTTCATGTTTTTAAATTAGTCATGGGAAATAGCTGTTGCTGGGTACAGACACATTTGTTGACTGTCCCTTATTGCATGCAGAAAGTGGTGGTGAGCTGCATCCCATGATGACTGAGACCACAGTGCAGTTAGGGGGGGGGAGTTCCAGGCTTTTGACTCAGTGACAGTGAAAGAATTGACAATACAGTTCCGAATCAGGATGGTGTTGTCTGGAGGGAAGGTTGGAAGTCTCACTGTACCCTTGTATATGCTGCCCTTTTCCTTCTAGCCAGCAGCACTCACAGACACAAGACACCACTGTTGGAGAACAAGAGATTGTGTGGGTGAGAAGCAAACAGAGAGGAAATGCCTTTGTAAAACACTTTGGCCTGGAAATTCCACAAGAGCTCAAGGACCCCGGCTGTGACTGTAGCAGGAAACAGCAGATCTGTGGCTGAAGTGGGGCCTTTGAACATTTCTCCATGTCATCCAGTAAAAGTAACAGTGCGAGATCAGAAAAGGGGCACTGTTTTAAACAGTTGCAACTATCTTGTAATTTATATCGGTTATCACAAACCGAAAAAGTTTGTGACCGTTAATAACAGGTTCGTGTCTGACAGGGTAAGTTGGTGCAAGCTCGCAGTCATGTTGCAGATGGCAGAATACCACAACCCTGAAAGCAGCACTGGCAGAGGTCTCACTCAGCTTGGACAAGTGAAGGAAGTTGTGTCGTACCATTGCCAGATCACAGTAGATTGAAGTTCAAACGTGATACTGAGTTTGTTTTGTTCCAGTTTGGTTCTGACACCGATGTTCTTTTCATTTTCCAAGATTTTGTAAGCCACATTTGGGTTTGGAAAGGAGAACTGTTACAAAAAGGGGAGAAAAATCAAGTAACTTTTATTTTATTTTAATGACCATGCCGAAAAGAATTTATTCTTTAGAAAATGGAGAAATTGAAAAACGCTGTTGAGGAGGCATTATCTCTTCACTGGAGATCGTAACCATTGCTGTGGCTTAAACTATGATAATAGTGATTATAATAGTAAATAGGAGCACTTCTTTCCCCAGATCTGTATTGGCAAAAATTAATGGGTTTATTTTCCTTTTTTTTCCATCAGCAGCAGCAGCTACAACAGCAGCAGCAGCAGCAGCACGATCAGATGCAGAGGCATCTCCCCAGAACACATTCACAGTGCAAAGACCAGCAGAGGAATCCATATCCTGTTCAACAGGTCAACCAGTTCCAAGGTAGGCCAGTCAATTATTAACTCTCTCTTAAGTATTTGCAAATGATATGTGTTGTTTGCCCTGTGAGATTGAAAGTTTGATATTAAACTAACCAGCAAGTACATTAAGAACCCATAATGTTCATAGGTTATATTTGTAGAATAAATGGAACAGACTTCAATCAGGGAATAGCCTTCACTTCATAAAAAACTGTTTAAAAAGCAGCCTGTTCTTTAAAATTTATTCATTGTGGGATGTGGGCATTGCTAGCTGGGCCAGCATTTATTCCCAGTCCCTAGCTGCCCTTGAGAAGGTAGTGGAGAGCTACCTTCTTCAACTGCTGCAGTCCACCTGCAGTGGGTTGACCCACAATGCCATTAACGAGGGAATTTCCAAGATTTTGACCCAAGCACAGCAAAGGAACAGTGATCTATTTCCAAGTCAGGATAGTGAGTGGCTTGGAGGGAACTTGAAGATGGTGGTTTTCCCATGTATCAGCTTGCCTTGTTCTTCTCGATTGACTATATTCCAATCCAGAGGGACATAATAACCCTCAGTTTCTCTGGACTGGAGAAAAGAAATACCTTCCCAGCTACTAAGGCAAATATATACAAATGGGCATCAAATAAAGAATAGCTCAGGTTTGATTACAAGACCATAGTAGTGAACTGGCTAGTCAGTACTTCGGGCAGAACTTTGCAAGGGCTTATATCACTGAAGGCTGGCAGTGAGTGACTTATCAGAACAACTTAGGTGCCTTCGCTGATACTTTCCTCACATTAGTAGCAGTGGACAAAAAAAATTGCAGAGCAAAGTACTTTTCTACCTGTGTTTTGTGAAGCTCTGCTGTTGGTATGGCACATAGTGAAGTACCCTCGGTGACTGGGCACATATGTCAGTATGAGGGTATCATTGAGCAAGCTTAATTGTGGAAATTCTCAGACAGGAAAACCCATTGAGGCACTGGCATGGAGATAGCAGGAGAGCATCAGAAACAGAACAAAGCTGGGACAGAGGAGATTGAGATGTTAAGCTTATTCCTTCTGTAGATCTTCCATAGTTGGCTGTGACACTGCCTCCTTGTTTAGCGAAATAGAAGGGGTCGCTGGCAGCTGAACAATGTGACAGAACATTTGCATGTTCCACTCTGGAAACATCACAAAAATGGTGCTTCTTGATTAGGCGCCAGCTCATGAATATTTAACTTCAAAGTAATTTCTCCTTAAGTTTCGAGCTTATATGACATTGCTCGTGGTGACTCAAAGGATACGATGTTGCATAGCAATGGGAGTGTGCTGCCATGTGCTAAATAATGTACTTACCCGGGTTATTCACTTATGGCGATGAATGAATCAAACCTTTGTTAAACACAACTAATTTCCTGTGAAAGCCACAAATGAATGACATTGCTTGTCAGGCTAGCTTTGTGAAATTTAATGGCAGTTGGAGTATTGGTATGTGTGTTGTTTTATCTTTCCTGTGATTGAAAGTGACTCAACTTAGAGTACACTTTTGGAGGTACCTTTACCATTCTGGTACTTGACAGAAGGGACTACCTTACTCCTGTCAGACCAATGAGTGTTGGGAGGGAACTGAGTGCCTGATGTCCAGTTGTACGAAGTTTCTGGTGAATAACTGGCATTCAAAACCGAATGCAGTTCTGTTATACACCTCGTGTTTCAGGCAGAACTCTCCAAAGAAGTTGACACAATGAATTATATTTGGAAGTTTGTTAATTGTCAGGTGGACGAACTGTGCACTACCATTATCCAGGGAGCCATAATACTAATCACTTAGGTGGTGTTGATATGAGAGAAGAATTTTCATCAAGGCACCAGGACAAGTCCTTGTTCATTGTCACTTGAGGCTATAGGATCTTGTAACCCCCAATATCTAATTCAGGGAATGATGCTGTTATTCTCTGGCAGAACACTATTACATTGAAATACAAACCTGAATTATTCACCGAAATCTCAATATGGGGTTCACACCCACAGATTCTGATCCAAAAATGTAAGTGTCAGTATCTGACATACGTAAATATACCTAACGATCAGAGGTAATAGCCTCTGCTGGTTTTTTCTTCTTCCTATTTAAGGGATACTGTGACCAGTGTCACACAGGGGCACTGTCCTGAGCTGTATCAGCTGCCCCAGTTCAGAGAAATGATCAGACCGTGGCCCATGAGACTGAGCCATTAACTGCATTATGAGGTGCCTGAAAAATCGGGGAGACCTTTCAGAATTTATTTTTTCAGAAGTGCGTTTCTTTTTCTGGCTTTCTCAATCTTACACTTTTTCAAAGTTAAGTAAAAAGGATTTTGCATGCATTTCTAAAGCTGTTGTACTGTGAAAATAAGCTAATGTTCAGAGTCAGAGAATTTGAGAATTATCGCTTTTCTGTGTAATTCAAAATGAATCATGTAATAATCAGTCTGCACCCCTTTCCCATTGTATGTTCATGTTACTTAAGCAAGGCTTACATTGGAAAAGAAGTAGATGTTCCAGGAAAACTCTGATGTCTTTACAATTACTAATACTCAAGTGTTGAGCTTCCAAATCCTCTGAATGAAACAGTATTAAATCAAAATATGAAATTCAAGTGTAACTAACATTTTTCTGGGGAGCCAGGCAGTTGGTGTTGATAGACTGCCAGTGGATTCTACACTGAATCGTTTGTTAGTCCAGTAGCCTGTTACTGCAATCACAATTAGAATCTTCCACACCCCTTCCCAAATCTACTCTGCTGCTTCCCAACCCTGGAGTTGCCTGGAACCCTCACTTAGTTCTCCTGTGAGCAGTTAGCAACTGCTATGAGAAATATCCATCTCAGCAACACAAAATAGAATGGTTAGAATGGCCAGCCAACCCGATTGGGTGTCAACGTTAGCTGAAGTTCATGGAATCCTGTGGAGATGATCACTTTCCTCTACTGATGCAGTGCCAGGATGAGACTTTAGGTGGCAGTGTTAGACCAAACCACATGCTAGGGGAGTCTCAGTTATGGGAGCCATGACCTGTTTTCACTCCTTTCCTTGTATCAGCGCTCCAATCTCTTTTAAGGACAGCAATCTAGTGCTTAAGGCCTGCCAGCAAACTGCAGGACCAGAAACTATTTGGTACCAGCAGCACCACCAGTTGCAGTGGCCTACTCCAGGGACTGTAATTAAACAGGAGCAGTAACAATGGAGCAAGTCCAGCAATGGGCCACTGGAGCCATGCAGACAGGCCACTATGAGAGGTGGGAGGGGTTGGTAGATGAGTTATTTTAATCACTGGGCATCGCTGGCTGGCCAGCATTGATGGCCCATCCCTATTTTCCCCTAAGAAGATGGAGATGAGCTGCCTTTTTGAATCGCTGCAGTCCACTTGCTGTGGGTTGACCCACAATACTGGTAGGGAGGGAGTTCCAGGATTTTGACCCTGGAGGACTGGCGGTATATTTCCAAGTCAGGATGGTGAGTGGCTTGGAGGGAACTTGCAGGTGGTGGTATTTCCAAGTACCTGCTGCCCTTGTCCTTCTAGATGGAAGTGGTCATGGCTTTGGAAGGTGCTGTCTAAGGATCTTTGGAGTGTGGGCAGGGGGTGTTGTTATGGAATGGGCCCTTTAACAAAGAAGTAGGCCTCTTGTGGGCCACTTTGAGCCTGATTGGGCATGTGGAAGGGTTGGTTGGGTGGAAGGGAGGCTGCGGGGAAGGAAGCTGTCAGGGTATACATGGCGATCTCCGTTAGCAGTGGGAGCATACTGCTGCTGACAGAGTACCTGCGGTTACCTCACCCTCTCATTATCACTAAATCATTGTGTACCAGGGCCAAAGCTGGAGAGGTAAATCAGGACCAAATAACTGGGACTCGGGGCAGTGCTAAGAACAGGGGCGGGGCCCATGTACTTGGATTAGGAGACATGGGATGGGGGTCCTGGCCTGGAGCAGTTTTATGATTTCTGTACCAACCCCTGCTCTCTGCAGACAGGCTCACTATTACCTAAGGACAGTATCTAACTATTCAATCGGGGGGGGTCCTCTCCATATTGTTTTATTGCACCTCTTTGGAAGCCAAGAAAATGTTTTGCAAAGTAGCTGGTGAGAATGTAAGGCTTGATGGATGCTGCTGAACTTCAACTGGAGGGATCCAACATTTAGCTCGATTCTTCACTTTGATGTTTGTTTTTTTTAAACCAAATCATGTTCCCAGCAGCTATCAACTTTCTCCCCATGACTTTTCTTTTGTTATTTGTAAAGTCGCGTCTTTGTTGAATGAATCATTTCACATATGGTATTTGCCCACAAAGTATTCAGATTGTTTTAGCTTTCTGGGGAACTGTGAAACTAAATGTTAACACTAACACAATGACTCACTCGTCAGTGGAATCACAGCAACCCAAAACAGATCTGTTAATTTAATGCTTCATTCCTGCTAAGGCCCTGTTCAGCAATGCACCTCACATGACAGAATTGGAAGTTTTCAAGTGCACTCAACAGAAGTTTAAAAAAAAATTCCACTAAACTAAACTGAAAAATTTAGTGTAATAGTATTTTACATGTAATTATCCTGACGTTTTAGCTAGCCTGTGTGGTTCATATGGTAAATGCATGGCTTATGGAATCGAGAGATCAGTGAGGATCCAACTTCCATCTGCAGATGGCCCTGTGGCAGCTGCTCTCAGTCAGATGATATTTGATGTTATATAATTAGACCAGACACTCCTGAGATGAATTTGGAAAATTAGTTCAGGTACCTGCTCCTGGACGACTAGAAATTGCAATACTAAACGTAGACGTGGATAATGCATATTGTAATCACCCCCTCCCTGATTCAATATGATGCCAGTCGTCACTGATACAGTGAAAGGTCTAAACGACGACGTGCAGCAACTTGCATTTATGTAGCACCTGTAGCAGTGTAAAATGCCCACAGGACGCTTTGCAGGAGCATTGACCAAATGAACTAAGACAAAATCTGATGCCTTTGGAACTACATGACAATATAAACCACCTCCTGCAGTGAGAGGAGAAGAGGAATTTGAGGCATTTGACAGTTACTGATCATTTTGGCACCTGCTTCATAGAGCACACATGCAAAAGGACAAAGTAATCCCATCAAGTTCTGCTGCATCGTATTGTTTACCCCTGTTTTTGTGTACATAAAGCCTCATTGCTAAAAACCCTGGCTGCAGAATCCAATATAAAATACTTAGCGCATTAAACTGAATTTCTTTTCTCAGCTATTTTAGCAGAGGTGTTGCTCTATTTATTTTAAACATGTTAAAACCTCAGCACAAATAGCCAAAGGTGGAATTTCAGCCAAAAGCATTAGCATTTGTACGCTTAATGCCATGGTATAATTTTAGAGTCTTTTTGTTTTCAAACTGTACTATATCTAGCAAGCATTTCTTTTATGTTTTCTTTTGCCAAACAGCAATTTATTCCATCTCGTTTCCATTTGTTTCCCAGTGAAATTCTGGCAGGAACAGCCATGATGAACAGCATGGTTACCACCAGTGATTACAGCACTACTGTTGCTATGCTATTATTCACCACCATCTTCCATCAGTAGCCCCCACAATCAACGGTGACTTTTTTTTTAACTATAACAACCAATTTTGGTTGAATGCTCTTTGAGTTTTTACTTGATTGATATATTTGGGGACCTTGTACATCCTGTGTCCCCTCTCACAGAGAATACCTCACAATCCTCAAGAAGCTCAATTGTGTAGTTTATTCATTGAAATTACCTGGATAATTTATATCAAATAATTTTATTAATGAGTTAACTATGCACATGTGGAGTTACTGGTCCCAATAAATATTCCATTTATTGCACGTATTTTTAGCTAGAGGATTCCCAATTTATATTCAGCTTTTTCCTTTGATGTTTACCCTTTCCTATCTTAAAGATACTGACTCGTGCTTACATTCTGTATCTTACTCCAGTGTCTATTCTGTTTCTTTGATAGTCAATCTTAGCAAACCATTCGATCATGTGGAAAATCAAGGTTGAGTCCAATGTCAGCTCAGGCATTTGGGCGGGAATTATTAGCTGGCAAATTTCCATGGGGCGCCTCCTGATCCCTCACTGTAACTTCAGTGAAAATCCCCAGCAGTGCAGTGGCCATCAACCGTGTTTCCCAGGTCTTATACTGTAGCACAGAATCAAGAGAACCCACCCCATTGCAATTTGCACTCAGGTCTTTTGAAGAACTGCACTGTTTTTGTTTCAGTATTCCAATTTTGTTTCCCAGAAAAAAACAGTGGTATTTTCTGACTTGAAAATGTGTTGCTGGAAAAGGAATCCTGAAGAAGGGCTTATGCCCGAAACGTCGAATCTCCTGCTCCTTGGATGCTGCCTGACCTGCTGCGCTTTTCCGGCAACACATTTTCAGCTCTGATCTCCAGCATCTGCAGACCTCACTTTCTCCTCGAAGATTATTTTCTGACTTGGCATACTTCAGAAATTTAAACATGAAAGGTCATCTGCAAGGTGTTAGAAAGGATTCTGAGGGATAGGATTTATGACCATCTGGAAGAGCATGGCTTGATTAAATGCAGTCAGCATGGCTTTATGAGGGGCAGGTCATGCCTCACAAATCTTATTGAGTTCTTTTGAGGATGTTACTAGACAAATTGATGAGGGTCAAGCGGTGCATGTGGTGTGTATGGACTTCAGCAAGGCGTTTGATAAGGTTCCCCATGATAGGTTTGGTCAGGAGGAATGGGATACAGGGAAATTTAGCTGTCTGGATACAGAATTGGCTGGTCGACAGAAGACATCGAGTGGTAGTGGAAGGAAAATAATCTGCCTGGAGGTGAGTGGTGTTCCACAGGGCTCTGTTCTTGGGCCTCTACTCTTTGTAATTTTTATTAATGACTTGTATGAGGAGATTGAAGGATGGGTCAGCAAGTTTGCAACGACTCAAAAGTTGGGAGGTGTTGTTGACAATATAGAGGACTGTTGTAGGCTGCAGCGTGACATTGACAGGATGCAGAGATGGGCTGAGAAGTGGCAGATGGAGTTCAACCTGGATAAATGCAAAGTGATGCATTTTGGAAGGTCGAACTTGAAAGTTGAGTACAGGATTAAAGACAGGATTCTTGGCAGTGTGGAGGAACAGCACGATCTTGGCATGCAGGTACATAGATGCCTTAAAATTGCCACCCAAGTGGACAGGGTTCTTAAGAAAGCATATGGTGTTTTGGCTTTAACAGGGGGATTGAGTTTAAGAGCCGTGAGATCTTGTTGCAGCTCTGTAAAACTTTGGTTAGACCGCACTTGGAATACTATGTCCAGTCTGGTTGCCCTATTATAGGAAAGATGTGGATGCTTTGGAAAGGGTTCAGAGGAGGTTTACCAGGATGCTGCCTGGAATGGAGGGCTTATCTTACGAATATAGGTTGACTGAGCTCTGACTTTTTTCATTGGATAAAAGCAGTAAGAAAAGGGACCTAATTGAGGGGTACCAAGATAATGAGAGGCATAGATAGAGTTGATAGACAGAGACATTTTCCCAGGGCAGAAATTGTTAGCACGAGGGGTTATAGTTTAAGCTGTTTGGAGGAAAGTATAGAGGGGATGTCAGAGATGGGTTCTTTACGCAGAGAGTTGTGAGAGCATGGAATGCGTTGCCAGCAGCAGTTGTAGAAGCGAGGTCATTGGGGATATTTAAGAGACTACTGGGCATGCATACGGTCACAGAAATTTGAGGGTTCGTACATTAGGTTTACCTTACATGAGGATCAATGGTCCGCACAACATCTTGGGCTGAGGGCCTGTTCTATGCTGTACTGTCCTATGTTCTATGTTCCAACAATATATTGAGAGGGTGATCCAGAATAATTTGGGTCCCTTTGTGATAGATTTAGATGATTTGTGATACCACTTGTATCCATTATAAAATACAGAGAGGTGCATGGAAACTAAGAATAAATCACAGGAGGAATGAACTAGGTTCAATATAAATACCAGAAATATTGATAGTGGAACTAATGAGCTTAAAGATAAAGAAATATTCTGTGATTTGATAGTTTCCATGACAGAATATTAAAAGAATTAGGTGAGGACATTGTTAAAGCATTAATCGTGATCTTCCAAAATATTCAGGAATTGTCAACTTGGATTGGAAAATTGCCAGTGTCACTCAATATTTAAAATGGCTAAGAGATTGAGCTTGGAAATTATCGACCTAATGCAGGGAAGTTACTAGAATCTGTTATAGGACAGAGTGACTGAACACTTGGAGAGATAATGAGCTGATCAGAGAAAATAGCATGTCTTTTATAAAGGTTATGTCATGTCCAACGAAGCTAGTTGCATTTTTGAGGAAGTAATACAGTAAATGAGGTGGGATCTATAGCAGTTATTTATATGGTCTTCCAGGAGACATTTATTTTTAAAGTGGCTACTGCACTTGACTACAGAGCTCCACAAATACATTAGCTGACTTTTGACAAATGATTTTGTTACAGTTCCACAGAAGAGACTGTTAACAAATACGAGAGCACATGGAATTGGAAAGCAACCTATGGCTTTAATAGGGAATTGGTTAGAACGAACAATGAGTGGGGATAATGGGAATATACACAAATTGGCAGCATGCTGTGATCCCCAGAGATCTGCACCGGGCTGCAGCTTTTTACTATATTTATAAATGATTTGGATGAAGGACAAGAGAGCCATATATCTGAAGGTACCTGTCGACAATAAGTTAGTTGGCACAGTAAATAATGTAGATGGGAATAGGAAGTTGCAAAAGGACAGAGATAGATTAAGTGAATGGGCAAGACCATGGCAGATAAAATAAAAGGTAGGAAAGTATGAGGTCATTCACTTTGAACCTAAGAACCATAAATCAGAATATATTCTAAATGGAAACAGGAACTGTGGTTAAGGGGAGCGATCTAAGGGCCCAAGTCCAGTAATTGCTCAAAGCTAGAGAGCAGATACAGAAACTGATTGAACAGGGAAATGGAATTTTGCCCTTAAAATGAAGAGGAATGGAATAGAATGGGTTGGGAGTGTATTCCAGATACACAGTGCTTTGTTTTAAATTTATCTGGAGTGCTGCCTTCAATTCTGGGGCACTGCATTTCAGTAGGAATATAATAGCCTTGGATTGAATGCATTATAGGTTAACCAGATAGATGCTGGGATTAAAAGGGTATTTTGCATTATGAGAAGAGATTTTATAGGTTTGTATGGAAGGATTGCAGGATGATCCAAATCAAGTGTTTAAGATGATCAAAGTCTTCAGACTCACAGGATCCCTACAGTGTGGAAACAGGCCATTTGGCCCATCAAGTCAACACTGACCCTTGAAAGAGCATCCCACCCAGACCCACCCCCTCCCTATAACCCTGCATTTCCCATGGCTAATCCACCTAGCCTGCATATCCCTGGACACTATGGACAATTTAGCATGGCTAATTCACCTAACCCACACATCGCTGGACATCATCTGATGTTAATATCTCAGGCATTTTATGAATAAAATGCTTTGAAAAAAAATGAGAAAAACAGACTTAAGGTGGCCAGTTATATCAAGGTTATGAAACCAACAATGAGCAAAAAAATCACCCCCAAGTCAAAAGTGCTGGAAAGCTATAAAACGGCACTGAACCTCATGTATTTGTTTGTTGATTCAGACCTTTTTTGGAAGTTAATAAACTGCAATGAGAGGTGCCTACAAACTATCCTGTTTGAAGGAACTAAAATGCTGATCATGAGAACAGATAAGTGAACTATATTCCAGGCAATAGCTTTTGGAGAGGGCAAATGGACATTATCAGCAGATTTGGAAGATATTCTTTCTTCTCCGGTTTTCTTAGGCTCTGAAAAGCAGCATCAACTGGGTAACATATTCATGAGCGAAAAACTATTTTTCTCAGTTAGGAGAGTCCAGAAACAGGGGTTGTAACCTTAAAATTCAAGCTAGGCGACTTGGTGTGATGTTAAAATGCATTTCTTTACATAAATAGGAGTGGAAATGTGTCACCAACCAGTTGTTAAATTGAAAACATGTCATTTGAAAACATTAAAACCAATTCAGATACATTTTTATGATGTAAGGGAAGGAAGGGTAATGGAACCAAAGTGGGTAGTTGGAGTTAAAGTGCACTTATGATTTAATAACCTGGTGATTTAATAACCTGATTTAATAACCAGGTTTAATAACCTGGCTTGAGGAGCTCAGTAGGCCACTCATAAAACTATTTGGCTACAATTCATGGGATCTTCCTGGCAAATGCGGTTCCTTTCTAAACCGTAAAGTGCATTTACCTGCTGAGTTACCAAACTTATTAGAAATATAAACATTAAGAAAAGTGCTTAAAAACTTTTAACTTCTAACTTGGGAGAGAGAAAAGAGATGAGTTAGAACACATTGCGGCATGAAACGATTCACAACTCAATCTGCCAAAATGACTCATATCACTGGGAAAGGAATGGTCAGAGGACAAGTTTGTCACTAAGTGGCATCAACAGCAGCCTTGGAAGATGTCACGTACACATCCACCCTCTCACCATCAATTGGTCTGTTACCCCAAAAACAGAACTGACTATTAAAGAGAAAATACTTTTTAAAACAGGTGGGTGGGGGGGGCGGCACTGGTTACTGGTTTGTTCCATCATAATTGAGACATTAAGGGTACTTCAGAATAGATTATATTAATAATTGCCTGCAAAAGAGATACCAGGAATCAGTCAAGAGCAGTGTCCAAAGTCCAAAAATCCACCTGATTTCCGTATGCATTTGAAAACATCAACATTCGTCACATGCTCTGGACTCAGCAATGTTTTCCTTTTTCTTAGTAGCCCCTCACCCCCACCCTCCCAGCGATTTTTATTAACAAATTTTGCAAATTTCATCCCAATTTGTTAGTTCTGTGCAAAGCTTAACTTATAATACTTGAAGGGTCTGCTACTCCATATATCACAGAGACCTTTAAATGACACGGTGGTTCTATAGTAACCCACCAGCTCCTCCATACATAAAATGCTGAGTTCAAATTACTGCCTTACGTGGAATGTTTAGAGAAATCTGCAGTGCAAGAGCAGGCCATTGAGTCCACGTTGACTGTCCAAAACACATCCCACCCAGACCCACCCCACTACACTATTCCCATAAACCTGCATTTCCCATGGCTAATGTATGTAGCCTTCACATCCTTGGTCACTACAGGGCAATTCAGCATGACCAGTCCACCTAGCCTGTACTTCTTTGGATTGTCGGAGGAAAACAGAGCACTCGGAGGAAACCCACAGACATGGAGAGAATGTGCAAACTGCACAGAGACAGTCACCTAAGGATGGTATCGATCTCAGGTCCCTGGTGGTGTGAGGGAACAGTGCTAACCACTGAGCCACCATGCCATCATTGTTGCAGGGGCTCCACTAAATCCTCAATGGAGATTGGCTTGGGAATGAGCCTATCAGAGCCTTGCAAACCAGAACAGGACGTAGAAAGGAAACTGTGAAATCCTAGTCTGCATCCAAACAAAGATGCTTGACACAAGTCACCAATTTGCTTACTTCTTATAGACCTTGTATGTGTTAAAAAAAAACAAAATCTACACTATTTTAGTGCCAATATCATTTCAGCGGGGTGGCTACATTTTGCCTCAGTACCTCTGATGGGGACGGAAATCAAAAGAATTATCAGTGAAGGTTCAAGCTTTTGATTGCTATCTTATGACTAGTGAAGAATGAGGTGAGGATCAGGTTGAAGTGGGATATCATTCATGGTTATAAGGCCTTGTGGCATGGATTGTCCCGACTCCCATTTGAACAACAGCAGACACAGCAGAGACCTGGCACTTCACCAGGATGTTTCCTCTAATAGTAATCAGGGATTCCTTATTTAAAACAGAGAGGTGGGAAAATATTTTCTCTCAATGGTTATGGGTCTTCCTGAAAAGAGTTCTTGACAATTTTGAAGGCAGAGATAGATAGATTCTGAAACAACAGGCTGAAGGGTCACTGGACTTGAAATGTTGGTTCTGTTTTTCTTTCAAAAGATGCTGCGGATTTGAATTTCTCCAGCACTTTCTGTCTCTGGCTCAGATCTGCAGCATCCACAGTACCTTGCTTTAAACTATTATAGATGATTCTCATTAAGAAAGGAGGTGAAAGGTTATTGGGGTGGACAGGAATGTGGATTTGGGGTGACAATCAGATCATCCATGATCTTTTGCATGTCGAATGGCCTGGTCCTTTTTTATATGTCTGTACAAGAGAAGGAATTTGGAGAGGAAGGCAAACTTTTACACTGTTTGTTCTTTATCTTCATGCTCTGTCAATCAGGCGATCTTCCCATATTTTTGCTCCTGCTGAGCTGATTTCCATGTGATTGCATTCAAATGGAACACATTACATTATCGCATCAGAGTGATTCACTAAATAATGACGTGAGTGAAATCTGCACTGCAGCCCTAATGAACAGGCTTTCCTCTGTCGGCAGTGAGCAACATAGTGAAACCACAAGTGGCAAGCTGCATTTTTCGGTAGTCCAGCCTTTGTGATGTTGAAGAGACCAGAGGGGTCCATCCGTTGTTTTTGTTTTGCTGGAGTATAGATGGATTGCATAATGAGCATTAGTTTAAGTTCAGCTTATTCTGCAGCCAGTGTCACTGTATCCTTAGATAAGGGTAT